>NC_047097.1:44872316-45187316 GCF_902459505.1 Geotrypetes seraphini
TGGGGACGTACATTCTCTGTGCTTCCTGCAGGGTGTCCCTGAATAGGGTCCAGGCGCTTCCCACAGTCTCCATCCTAAAGATGTTTCTGAGCTTCCTCCCCACCATTTCCCTCATAGCAACATAGTTCCCTTTCTTGAAATTCAGCGCAGTTGTTGCGGTCCTCCTTACTATTGGTGTCTCTCTTTCTAATGTGAATCTGATCGTGTTGTGATCACTATTACCTAGTGGTCCTCCCACTTCTATCCCTCTAGCAGGCCCCCCTAATCCATTTAGGATGAAGTCAAGAGTAGTACCCCCTCGCGTCGGTTCTTTGACTAGTTGCTCCATGAAGCAGTCCTTCACAGTTTCTACAAATCCTGTCTCCCTAGTGCAGTTGGAGTGACCCGTACTCCAGTCTATTCCCGGGTAGTTGAAATCCCCCATCACTGTTACACTTCCAGTCCTGCATTCCTGTCTCAATTCTGCTTCCAAGTCGTGTCCGACTCCTTCTGGCGTACCAGATAGTCGATAGTACAGCCCCAGTTTTATGCCCGCACCCTTGTTTCCGGGTAATTTGATCCATAGTGATTCCAGCCCCTCTGCCTTTGTTGCCATATCCATCCCGACCGAGTGGATAGAGTCCTTTATATATAGTGCTATGCCTCCTCCCTTCTTGTGGGTCCTGTCCCTCCTGTAGAGCTTGTACCCCGGCAGCACCACATCCCATTGATTTTCCTCTGTCCACCAGGTTTCTACAATTCCAATTATATCCAGGTCCTCCCCCTTGGCCACGACTTCTAGTTCACCCATCTTGGCCATGAGGCTTCTTGCGTTTGCGTATAAGCACCTCAGGTTCCGTCGTTTTTCTTCCACCTCTGCATTTACCTGGGCCACTTGCTCTTGGATTTCAGGCAGTTTTCCCGTTCCCTGTGCTTCTGCTTTGCCCTCAGCCTTTACCCTCTTAGCTTTCAGCTTCTCCACATCCCCGCCACCCCACTTCCCTGCTTTTCCTCTGGGTTTTCTAACCCTACCGGCTCCCTCCTGGGCTATCATCCCTTGAGCCTCTGTTTGATCCCCCTCGCCTTGTGGTACCTCTATATTACCCTCGGCTTTCGCCCTCGTGCCACCCAGTCCCCCTGTGTATCCATGCCCATTAGTTTTCTCCCAGCAAGCTCCCTTTACCTGATGTTTCCCTCGCTGTCTGATTCTAAGATCTTCCGGTCCCTCTGCTTCCTCCTTGCAGTCAGCCCGTTCAGTTCTGGATACTGTTGTCCGAAGCGTCAACATCAGATCAGCTGTCGGCTTTCCCCCTTTCCTCAGTTTAAAGCCCTCTCGATCTCCTTCCTCACATTGGCTGCCAGTAGTCTAGTTCCCGCTGTGCTCAGGTGCAGGCCGTCCCACCGGTAGAGCTTGTTCTTTCCCCAGAAGGACGTCCAGTTCCTCACAAAGTGGAAGCCCTCCTCCTGGCACCATCTCCTCAACCATGCATTCACAGCTTGGAGGTCTGCCTGCCTCTTTGCATCTGCTCTCGGTACAGGCAGGATCTCCGAGAATGCTATCCTCCGTGTGCTCCGCTTCAGCTTTCGTCCCAGGACCCTGAACTGGTCAGTCAGTGTGGCCATGCTGAAGTTCCTCCGGCTCACATCATTCGTTCCGTCGTGGATTATTACCGCAGTCTCCTCTGTCTCTGCTCCGTCCAGGATCCTCTCAATCCTGTCAGTGATGTCTCGTGTCTTGGCCCCTGGGAGACAAGTCACTAGCCGGTCCTCCCTTCTTCCAGCTATGTGACTGTCTACCTCTCTCAAGATCGAGTCTCCCACCACAATAGCAGACTTCCCTTTCCTCAGCATCCTCCTCTGCCTCAGGTCCGTGTCCTCGATGTAGTGTGGTGTCTCTCCCTCGGGGTCCCGGTGAGTCGCGGACTCCTCCTCTTGCGTGGTTCCTCCGCTAGGTCCTTCCCCGGTGTCGCCTTGTGGATCCTGGGTCTCGTCTGCCGACATCCGTCTGTGCTGCTGCTGATCTCGTTCCTCCACCTTCCTTTTTTTTTTAAATCGTATTTTTATTAACAGTGGAAACACACCGCCCAACAGGGCAGAACAACAAACTTCTGTAAGTCAAAAGCATTGCAATACAAGTGGAGTGGCAGAACAGAAACAAAGCCTCCTCCAGGTATCCCCCCTCACAGGTACATTATGCATATAAGCAAAAGAAACAGTGATGGTAGCGGGGGGCAAAGGCAGTAAAGAGCAACAAAGATGAATAGGCCGCCCATCCTGGACAGCGATCTCCCACTGTGTTTTAATATAGACCCTATAGAAATCCCACACAACCACACATAGCTCAAAATACCATTCACAGACAACAACATCCACACCCTTCAGACTTTCCACTCATATCCCCAGTCATCTCCCTTCCCACCCCCCACCTTCCCCCCCTCCCAGGACACCAAAGAATAGCAGAGAAAGAAGATGAATGTTTGGGGTATATATCAAGGGCCCAGCCGAAGTATTGCAGAATAAAACCAAGCTAGGTTAGGCGAGCTCCAATTCCCCCTCCTGTTCTTGGGATGGCAACAGGTCCCGCAGCCGCACCCATAAGCCAACGTAGTGCTGCTTGAACACGCTCAGCGATCTAGCATAAGATTGAAGTTCAAACCGGGCCATTTCCCGGAGTCTACTCCTCCAGTGAGGTATCGGGGGGGGCTCCTCGGCCGTCCAATAAGTTAAGATCAGCTTCTTGACTACAAGAACAACATTATAAAAGAATCTACATTGGGGTGTGGTAAAACCTTGATCCTGGAGAGAGGTCTGCAGACCCAGGAGAAGAAACCCATAGTCCCATTCAACCTCGTGCTGTACAGCTCGTTCCATTAGGGAGAGAGCCTCCCTCCAGACACTCAGTCGGGGGCACTCCAGAAAAGAATGGAGATATGTGCCTGCTTTATTCTTGCACTTGACACAGAAACCACTATCCCATAATCCCATGCGCGCCCCCCGCTGGGCCGTGAAATAGGCACGGTGAAGGATCTTAAACTGTAGTTCTTGAAAATCTGCAGATTTAGTGTATGAGTATAAAGTAGCAAAGCAGGCCACGAACTGTGGTTCAGAAATATCCTGTCCCAATTCCCGAGCCCAGGAAGCGCGCACAGGAGAAAGTACCGACAGAGAGAGGGACGATTTGAGGACTCGATACCAGTGCGCAAGGGAGTTGGTTACAGACGGTGTGGCCGAAAAAAGGGTATCCAAAGGGCCCTTGTCCCAGACCCCAGTGCCTCCTCTACGTTTAACGTCCCAGTAGTGGCGTATTTGAAAATAAGAAAACAAGTAATGTTGGGGAAGACCCCACGCGTCCCGTATGTGCTGAAAGGAGGGGAACCCGGCAGAGGACAGTTCAAGTATATCCTCCATCATCGTGCAGCCCCGAGCCGCCCACTGCCGAAAGACAGTTCTACCCCAGCCCGGCTGGAACCTGGAATTTCCCCCCAAATGGATAAAGGGAGATGTGTCATGTGGTAATTGCTGTCTACGCCGCCACCAGCGCCACGCCAACCGAAACGGGCGTAGAAATCGGAAACTAACCACATATCGTCTCCCCGGATCGTCCTGTCGGTGTAATATATTCATGAAGTGAAAAGGGGAACTCCAGCCCGCCAACCATCCCTGGGGGGAGTAGCGAAAGCACCCAGTGTAACCCTCGTGAATCCATCGGAAGAGGGACGCTACATTATAGAGCCGAATGTCCGGGACATTTAGTCCCCCCAACGATTTATCCAAGGTAAGTTTGGACAACGCGATCCGAGGAGCTCGGGACCTCCAAATGAAACGGGAGATTGTAGTTTTAAAAGCAAGTTCATCCCGCCTGGTAAGCCATAGCGGCATAGTCTGTAAGGGATACAAGAGTTTCGGTACTAAAACCATTTTCACTAGGGCCACCCTTCCCAAGATTCCCAACGGCAGTTCCTGCCAGGTCTGACACAGCTTTCCTATCGCCTCGAGCGGGCGGCGAATATTTGCATTATAAAGTGTAGGCAGGTCAGTGCTGAGATATATGCCTAGATATCGCATTGGTTTGGTCGTGGGTGCTATTGGCAACACCGCATGCCACGGCTCCGCTTGGCGTCCTGTTAGCATCAGGAGTTCCGACTTGCTACAGTTAACCTGTAAACCCGACAGTGCACCGAATGCTCGAATCACCGCCAAAGCTCTGGGCAGATGGAGGGGGACCTGATCCATATAAAGTAAGATGTCGTCCGCAAACAAGCTGATTTTACATTCCTGTCCCCGTACTACAATGCCCGTAAGATTTTCATCCTGCCTGATCTTAGCCGCGAGCGGCTCTATGGCCAAAAGAAAGAGGAGTGGGGAAAGAGGGCAGCCCTGCCTCGTACCTCTCTGCAAACCAAAATCCGCAGTGAGACCCCCATTTATAAGTAATCGCGCCCTGGGGTTATGGTACAGAGCCGTCACCCAGGCCAAAAACTCGCCCCGGAAACCACCCCTACGCAGGACCCAGAAGAGATAATCCCAGGAGATGCTATCAAATGCTTTCTCCATGTCCAAGCCTGCCACCGCCTCCTGGCCACCACGGCCAACCCTGTCATGAATTGCCCCCAGTACCCTCAGCAGGTTCATGGAGGCGTAACGGCCCGGTACGAATCCGACCTGGTCGGGGTGAATGAGATCGGGGAGAAAACTATTCAGGCGCCGCGCCATAGTCGCGGCCAAGAGTTTAATATCCTGATCCAGGAGTGAAATTGGACGAAACGACCCCACCAAATCCGGGTCTTTACCCGGCTTTGGGAGCAGGACTATGTGTGCCATGTTATCCTGAAAGGAACCACCCGTCCGCGCCACCTCGTTATACATTGCGCCCAAGGGCTGCGCTACGAGATCTTCGAGAATGCGATAGTATTCAGGTCCAAACCCATCCGGCCCGGGTGCTTTCGCTAGTTTGAGGGACCGGATAGTGGCACGGAGTTCAGCTTCGGAAATGGGCTGACTCAACGAGGCAGCCTGATCCTCCTCCAGGCGCGGTAACGATAAGCCCCTGAAAAAATCCCCGAGGGCATTCTCGTCCAGTGGTCGTTTACCATACAGGGTCTCATAATACTTGACAAACTGTTCCGCTATTTGGCCCTCCCCAGCATGTCGAGTTCCCCTAGCGTCGCGGATGGAGGTAATAATTTGGCGTTTCTTGTACGGTCGCACTAGATTTGCCAGGAGTTTCTCCACCTTCCTATAGGCCTCCTCGATGAATCTCTCAAGGTCCCTCACCTGGTCCACAATGGGGCCTGCTCCGTCTGTGTTCTGGGTAGACCAGCTCGTCTCCTCTGTGGTGCGCAGTCCCTCCAGTTCCTGAACCCTGACCCTCAATCTGCCGACCTCCATCCTCAGGCTTTCCAGTTCCTGACACCGACTGCATATGTACTCCCGCCTTCCCAAAGGGAGGTAGTCGTACATATTGCACTCTGTGCAGTATACCGGAAAGTACCTCTGGGATCCTGGGTCCTCCATCGCTCTCGTAAAGTGCTGGTGTGCTCCTGCAGAGAGAAAAGAGAAAAGAAGGTGATTTCTTGGTGTTTCTGTCTCCCTCGCAAGGCTCCTTCGCAAAGGCGCTCTCGCTAAGGCGAGCGTCTTTGCCGCTCGCCTTTGCCGCTCGCCTTCGCCGCGCGCCGAACGGCTGCGCGCCGTTGGCTCCCTTCCTATTAAGGGGGAGTCCGGGCGCTGACGTCGGTGGTGACGCTGTGCGGGTGGGCGGAGCTAACTCTCGCCGCTACCCGCTCGCACCGTCCCCTTCTTTCTCCTTCGCCTGCCTCCTATCACCCGCTCTCCTGCTGCAACAGCCGCCTCACCCGCTCCCCTGCTGCAAAAGCCGCCTCTCGCTCAGCTTCCCTCCTCGCGGCTGCTTTCTTCGCCCGGGGCTCCCTTCCTATTAAGGGGGGAGTCCGGGCGCTGACGTCGGTGGTGACGCGGTGCGGGTGGGCGGAGCTAACTCTCGCCGCTACCCGCTCGCACCGTCCCCTTCCTTCTCCTTCGCCTGCCTCCTCTCACCCGCTCTCCTGCTGCAACAGCCGCCTCACCTGCTCCCCTGCTGCAAAAGCCACCTCTCACTCAGCTTCCCTCCTCGCGGCTGCTTTCTTCGCCCGGGGCTCCCTTCCTATTAAGGGGGGAGTCCGGGCGCTGACGTCGGTGGTGACGCGGTGCGGGTGGGCGGAGCTAACTCTCGCCGCTACCCGCTCGCACCGTCCCCTTCCTTCTCCTTCGCCTGCCTCCTCTCACCCGCTCTCCTGCTGCAACAACCGCCTCACCCGCTCCCCTGCTGCAAAAGCCGCCAAAATGCAACATAAATTGTTATTCCGGCTTTATGTTTCACCCAAGCAGGCGTATAGAGCAAAGTTTCGCCCCTCTGCAGTTTGTGATAAATGTAGACATTTGGAAGCTACTCTTGGCCACATGTTTTGCTCTTGCCCTGCGGTTCAAGTTTTTTGGACTAGCCTGTTCACATTTATTGGATGCATTTGGAGGATGACTATCCGTTTTACACCTGAACTTCTATTTTGAGTCTCTCCACCTCATCACCCTCGACAGCCTGGCACGAGAGCTTTCTTGCAGTGGTCTGTTCTGTCTGCCCTCAAATGTATTCTACTACAATGGTTGGAGCCGGAAGCTCCTACGCTTTCCTTGTGGAGGATCCAGATGATTACTTTGCTTGCTTGGAAACGTCGGACTGTCCCGGACTTATCTTCTGCCCATGATTGTTGCTTTACAGCTACCTGGGAACCCTTCTGGAGCACTATGACTCCTGTGGCCAAGAGTTGGATTTTGAATTGTTGATTGGGTGATTCTTCCTATTCTTCCCTTTGTTTTACTTTTTAGTACATTGTTTGGTTTCTTGTTCTGATAGTAGTGGACTCCGCACTGGGGAGGGGAGTGGTGAGGGTTGTTTGTATATTTGAAAATAATTTGAGCTTTGTTTATCTGAAAGATTGGTTGATTGTATATCTATCTTGGTTCAATAAAAATCATTTAAACATATTAAAAAATATAATAAATATAAAACTAACATCAAGAACTGACTGACAGACCTCAAAACAGTGATGACTGACCTATTGAAATGATTGAAATTATAACAAACTATGCATATATGTAAAAAAAACATGGAAAACTGAAGAATTAACATTAAAAATGTATATACAACAATAATACTGAATAACATCAAAATATTATTTTAAAATATGTGATACTAACATAAGGAACTGACAGACCTCAAATCAGAAATTACTAACTTATTAAAATTAAAACAAACAATGCATATATTTAAAAACATAGAAAACTGAAGAACCATATATGATTAACTTAGACTCAAGGATAATATTTCAAATTATTAGTAAATAAAAATATCAAATGGGTAAAAAATAAAAAGTAAAATCTCATTCTATGGTTGATGTGTAACAGTTCCTTCCCCACATCTTCTCTGTTATAAAACTGAACGAGTCTCTCTAGAGAAAATGGGGGCAACTCGGGATTAGATGGAGATATTACAGGAGCTACAATTGATCAAAGATATACTTCAAGTACAAGGAGAATCCAAAAGGAAGTGGAAATTTGAACAACACAGCTAGAAACAACTAAAAGTGCAACTATTTGTAGATGCTTTCATGTGATATTTGAAGGGAAGTCATTGACCTAGTTTAGGCTCGGCTCTGCCCCCTAGGATTGAGAAATGTTTATGATGTCAGGAGTTGAAATTTGATGTAGCAATATCAATATCAGATTATCATGAAATGTGAATATTATATGTTGTTTTATTAGCGTTTTTTACCTTGCTGGCTCCACTTCCCGAATGACGTCAACTTGTAGTGCCAAGAAAAAGTTTGGCGCTTTTTTTCAGCACTTGCTTCAGCGTGGTTGGGCAAACTAGAGAAACTTGTGTGCCTAATTAATCCTGCTGTTGTTGCTGGGGAGTGCAGAGAGAAAAGTTCAGCAAACCAGAGACACTGCCCATATCTGGTACAGTATTGCCTCTCCAGTACAATACAAGAACTGCAATACATAACTTGGGTTTTTTAAAACAATCACAAATATCAAAAATAAGTTTTATTTGCGATTTCACGGTATTCGCAAGGGGTTTAACCACAATACTGCGAATATGATAAAAATCAGTTATTCACGGGCTGCTTTGCCCTTAACCCCCGCGAATATGGATGGAGAAGTGTAGTGCTTATAAGAGCAGTGCATAGAAGATTTTGAGAAATGCATCAGTCAGCAGAACAGGCCACAGGCATCCATAAATTGAATGAGGAAGGGGCAGATCTCTCCTATAGAAACAGAGGGATAGGCGTGCATACTTGTTATGCTGGAGGGTGCATGAAGGGACCAACATGTTGCATTGTATTGAAACTTTTATTCCTTCACTTCTTGCCATCATCTTTGACAAGCTCTTTAAACAGGCTCAAGGAGCACCTTCCAAACCCTTGCTTATTCCTAGGATAAGCAGCATAAAATACTTGGGCTCTAGCTAGGTACTTGGTACCTGGGTTGGCCACTGTTGGAAACAGGATACTGGGCATGATGGACCTTCGGACTGTCCCAGTATGGCAATTCTTATGTTCTTATATACATATGCTTAAATGCTGATTGTCAAATCTCCATCATGCCAACCATATAGGCAGCCAAACATCATGTAGTCTTGCTTATAACCACATATCATCCCCAAGTATTGCTGACAGTATTCAAATTACCAGTCAAGAAGTTTTCCCCTCACTTGCAGTATGTGACAATAAAGTGTTCTACAGCACTGGAGTTGCAAAATCTTCTTTTGGTCTGCAAAAGCCACCAAAATGCAACATAATGCAACAAAATGCAAAATGCATTGTGGGAGGGACATAGGATCATATGGACCCAGCCATGTTGCAAGAATTTGAAGACTCATTGAAAATGGTTTGACTCGTGTCCTTAGGCAGTGGGTTCTGGTATTGCATGATGATAGAGTTTCTTTCATAGCTGTCTCTGAATTGTATAACTCTTATGAAGCATTTCATAGCTGTTATTATTTTTTTATTTGTGCAGCAATATTGGCAGATAGGATGTTGGCTACAGTATGGTTTGACAATTTCTACCACAATATTTCATTACATGGAAGTTACAATGATGGGCCATGATTAATATGGCTCCACTTGCAAGCCATCATCAGTTCCATATCTGACTGGAGTGGATGAACAGTGTAACTTATCTAATGCTTTACACTGGCTCCCAACGAAGGCTAGAATAATGTTTAAACTATGTTGTCTACTGTTTAAGATATTGTATGGTTTGATTCCCCAATACATAAACAATTTAGTATTTATATAAGAACACAAGAATAGCCTTACTGGTCCATCTAGCCCAGTATCTCAACTTCATGGTGGCCAATACAAGTCACAAATACCTGGCAAAAACCTACGTAGTAGCAACTTTCCATGCTACCAATTCAGGGCAAGAAATGGCTTCCCCCTTGTCTGTCTCAATAGCAGACTATGGACTTTCACCCAGGAACCTATCCATACCTTTTTTAAAACCAGCTACATTAACTGCACTTACCACATTCTCTGACAGTGCGTTCCAGAGCTTGAGTGTCTCCTAGTCTTTGTAATTTTTGATGGAGTAAAAAATCGATCCACTTGTACCCATTCTATACCACTCAGGATTTTGTAGACTTCTATCATATCTCCTCTCAGCCATCTCTTTTCCAAGCTGAAGAGCCCTAACTGTTTTAGTCTTTCCTCATAGAAGAGGAGTTCCATCCCTTTTATCAACTTGGTCACTTTTCTTTGAAATTTTTCTAGTTCTACTATATCTTTTTGAGATAAGGCGACCAGAACTGAATGCAGTACTGAAGGTGAGGATGAACCATGGAGCATTACAGAGGCATTATGACATGTAACACTATAATGTGCATAATGCACTGTTATTGCAATTCTCCAGTCCTAAGGGGATCATTTCAAAAAGTTATTTACTATTTTCTTTTCTAACCAGGCTGCTTTGCCAACTCAATTGCGATTTATACTAAACTTTAATGTTTTCAAAAAAAGCCGTTAAAACTTTTTTTGTTTCAAAAATTAAATGTTTGTAGCTAATAATAGGACAGCATCCACCCACACTGTAGTTTGGTTCATCATATGTATATCCTAGTTTTACTAATCTAGTCCCTTTGCAGTGGTATCCACTATGAATTAATTGCTGACTCTAGCAGATTATATTGTAAATGATTTAGCTGTAACTGTACTGTGAGACTGTTTTGTGTTATAGTGTGAGTCTTCCTATGCTGTCATATTATTCTGAATAAGAGATTGATAAAGGGCATTGTGTGTGATTGAAGTGTGTGTTTGAGAATGATTGCAGTTGGGGGGTGAAGAGGGGAGGATAGGTGTAGATGATCTTGGTGAATGTGTGTGTGTTGACCTTGTATCCATGTCGTTATCTCATAGGATGTTACTGTGTCTGTTATCTTCGTTGATTTTTTTCTTCAAGGCATTAAGAGAGACTGCCAATAGTTTCATTGAGGTGGGTCGTTATTAAGTCCCTAGCATGTATTTATCCCTTGTTAAAGGGTAATAACATATCTTACATTATTGTAGGATACATAGTAATGAGATGCAAAGCATGCTTATTACTTTGTACATTGAATAGTATGGTTTGTATTGAACATTGCAAGCCACATTATTCTTTGAAAAATACTATTTTCTTTCATAGGAGCATTGAGCCACAAACCATGACAATGTGCTCCCAAGCTGCTTCTTAAAGGAGCCAGGAAGTAGTATCCCCCCAAAGACCCCCTTTTGCCATAACCCCCATCTGATGGCCACCCAGCTTCAAATTCTCCAGTAGCCCCTCTGATGGTTCCCTATTTACCAAACTCCTCCCTATGCCTTGTAGACTCCACCTGGGCCTACCTGGTAAATTCTAGGGGACTTATAAAGTTGGGTATTCCAGCATCATGATCAACAGAGCACTGATGTCCCCTAGTTGTAGTCTTCTGGAACAACTACTAGAGGTCAAGCTGCTTTTGAGACTTGCCCTTTCCCTTTGTACTTCAGCCTGACCTCTGGACGCCAATATTCAGTGCTATTTAGCCAGCCAGAAATCTAATCAGTCCAAATATGCTAGTCTGCAGTAACTCCACGTAAGTAAAGAGCCTTTTACTTACGTGGAGGTACTACAGACTAGCATATGTGGACTGATTAGATTATCCACGAGTTCTTATTTTAGAACATCCAGAGATCCCTGAGGAAGACATTCATGTCAAAATACGGACCATGTTGGGTCCAAAGTTTTCAGTGGAATAGGTCCTAGAGTTTTTCACGTGGATTGTCAAGTTCATTTATCAATAAAGTCGATATCAGGAACATCACTTCTCCACAGTGTTTTTTGTTGCTCTTGGATTTTTGTTCTGTGGAGTCATCAGGGTCAATTTATTTATTTTTTTTGTGGATATAGTTCAATCAATGATCTGAAACAATGTCAAAACACAGAATTTCGTTTCTGCAGATGGGCACTTAACAAAATAAGGTAACAATCTTTTCAGCTACAGTGGCAAAATGACGCTCAGAATTTAGGAAGCTGGTTGGATAGGCTGAGAACTTTTCAGCACCCCCTCGAAAGTTGTGGTATTTCAGAAAGCCTCTATTTACATGTGAAGAGCCACACTACATAGAGATTTCAAGGGGACTCTGTTTGGAACGTACACAGGTAGGGCTAGTCTCAGTTAGGGCACTGGTCTTTGACCTAGGGGCTGCCGCAGGAGCGAACTGCTGGGCACGATGGACCACTGGTCTGACCCAGCAGTGGCAATTCTTATGTTCTTATGTACATGTGCACTAGCAGACTCCAATGGGATTTAAATTTTAAATTTGCTTTTTCTTTTCTTCTTTCAGAGTCAAACACCAGGTAGAGTATTTAGGGCTGAAGGAAAATATCCGAGTACGGAGAGCGGGCTATGCCTACAGACGTGTATTCAAGAAATTCTTACAGAGGTGAGAGGGCATTGGCACCATATTTATTGGAATGTTTTGCAATAGGATAAAAAAAGGAAGACACCATTTTTCTGCTTCTACAGATGTTTTAAATCCCATGTGGTATGTATGGTGACTATTTATAAGTTTTATTTTGGCTATTCAGCCATTATTGAGGGCAGGTTGGCCAGGCTTTGCTAAGGGACTTCCAAAGAGAGCTAACTCTGGCTGAACTGTGTGCATTAACAAACCTCCAGTCAATAGTATGAAATGTATGGGAACAAAAAATGGGCCAGGAATGCCACAGATCACAAGGGAATGTAGACTGGGCACTAGGTTAGATGATTATTTTTCTGGAATGGTATGTAAATCTGTTTTTAGTAAGAAAAAAAAAAAAAAAGCCAGTGAAAATAAATCATTATTGTAAAATGCTAAACTACGTATTACTCCAAGGAATACTCCAGGCAGCTTCACTTAGCTAATGTAAATCATTGTAGATGATTTCAAAGACCAGTGCCCTAACTGAGACCAGTCCTACCTGAATACATTCCAGTTCAGCAAGAACTTGTCTAACTGGGCCTCTTCTCCCTTGAAAAGAGGAGACAGAGAGGAGACATGATCGAAACATTCAAAATACTGACTTAGTAGATAAAGACAGATTGTTCACACTCTCCAAGGTTGAAAGGGGATAGATTCCGTTCAAACGTAAGGAAGTTCTTCTTCACCCAGAGTGTGGTAGAGAGCTGTTGTAGAGGAAAATACCCTCCAGGGTTTCAAGACTAAACTGGACAAGTTCCTGCTAAACTGGGACGTACACAGGTGAGGCTGGACTCATTTTAGAGCACTGGTCTTTGACCCGGGGGCCGCCGCTGGGCATAATGGACCACTGATCTGACCCAGCAGCGGCAATTCTTATGTTCTTATGTTCCTGGAGGGTGTTTTCCCCTATAACAGCCTCCAGAAGAGTGTTCCAATTTTCCACCACTCTCTGGGTGAAGAAGAACTTCCTTACGTTTGTATGGAATCTTTTAACTTTAGAGAGTGGCCTCTCGTTCTCCCTACTTTGGAGAGGGTGAACAACCTGTCTTTATCTACTAAGTCTATTCCCTTCAGTATCTTGAATGTTTTGATCATGTTCCCTCTCAGTCTCCTCTTTTAAAGGGAGAAGAGGCCCAGTTTCTCTGATCTCTCGCTGTACGGCAACTCCTCCAGCCCCTTAACCATTTTAGTCGTTCTTCTCTGGACCCTTTCGAGTAATTCGTGTCCTTCTTCATGTACAGCGACCAGTGCTGGACGCAATATTCCAGGTAAGGGCGTAACATGGCCCGGTACAGCAGCATGATAACCTTCTCTAATCTTTTTTTGATTCCCTTCTTAATCATTCCTAGCATCTTATTCGCCCTTTTCGCCACTGCCGCGCATTGCACAGATGGCTTCATAGCCAAACATAGCCAAACAAATATATAAAGGGGTTATTGTAAAAGCCTTATACATGATTTCCACATGGAAATATCACAAACACATGTAAAATCCTATTTCAGAAAGCCTCTATTTACATGTGAAGAGCCACACTACATAGAGATTTCAAGGGGGCTCTATTTGGGTGGTGTTTGAACAGGAATATATATTAGCTTTTACACCTGCTCAGTGGCATCTATAGTTTTTTTTTTTAAGGTGCTCATTTCTGCAGGAGCTTTACACACGGGATAAAAGCAGTGTTTGGCGCAATGGTTAGAGCTACAGGTTGTGGGTTCAAATTCCACACTGCTCCTTGTGAAACTGGACAAGTCACTTAATCCTCCATTGCCCCAGGTACATTAGACAGTGTGTGAGCCCACTGGGACAGACAGGGAAAAATGCTTCAGTACCTGAATGTAAATCATTTAGGCTATAAGGGGTATATGAATACTAAAAATAAATAAATAATTGGCATCACATGTAGGCTTGTGAAATGGGTCAGCTACACATGGAATGTCAGTGTGTAAACATAGAAGGTCCAAAACTGCCACATCCACATATATGTGCCAACTCGTCCACACAGAAGCTACCATACCATTCATTTTTTTCAACATATATGTTTGTAAAATGACTCCTTACAACTACTACTTATCATTTCTGTAATGCTATTAGATGTATGCAGTGCTGTACACATTATATGCAGGTGCTGATTCTGTCCCCAGTGGGCTCACAATCTAAGGTGTTTTCTTTTTGTACCTAGAAGGTACAAAAT
This sequence comes from Geotrypetes seraphini, assembly GCF_902459505.1. Lineage (NCBI taxonomy): Eukaryota > Metazoa > Chordata > Amphibia > Gymnophiona > Dermophiidae > Geotrypetes > Geotrypetes seraphini. Next base: position 44,886,516 of record NC_047097.1, read on the forward strand.
AGAAGGTTTTTGCAATAGAAGGTTAAATGACTTGCCCAGAATCACAAAGAGCTTCAGTGGGAAATGGGAATCAAATCCAATTCCCCAGAATCATAGCCCATTGCACCCATGGCAGGATTAATTCTTCGGTAGTCCCTAGGCACCTAAGTACACTGGGCCCCCTGGCCTTGCCTCTCCATGATTCCACCCCTTCATGGCCCTTCCACCTTCCCCACCCCTTCTTCCCCCCATGTCCCACAAGAGTGTACCTCTAGGGCAGGAATGTCAAACTCTGGCCTGCGGGCAAGTGTAATAAAATTTGGCCTGACATTTCAAATTTGCACTTAAGCTGGCCCGATGGTACAAGTGCCGCATCAGCTGTAGGTTTACATTACAGCAGCCTGCAGAGGATCACTGGTCGGCTATAGCGATCCTAGCAGGCTGCCGTAGCCTCAGCAGCACGTTCCCTCTGCTGCGGTCCCGTACGTCAGAGGAGGGACTTAGCCTATGTTTTAGATTTCGGCCCTGTATGTGTGAGTTTGACACCCCTGCTCTATGGCCAGTGAGGTAGTAATGGTGAGTGGCGCCACAAACCCTCTTCCCCGTCCCTTTCCCTTTCCCCATCCCTTTTTAACTTCTCCGATGTGAGCAGTATGCCCACATCGGTGTCGGCCCGCCCTTTGACATCAATTCCTAGGTGCAGGTCCCAGAAGTAATGTCAGAGAGAGCGCCGATGCTAACGAGGGCAAGTTTCAAGTTTCAAGCAACCCTGCACCGGGGAAGTAAAAAAGGTACAGGGGAAGGCAGGGGTGCACAAGCGCGGCAAGGAGAGGAGCGGGGGCGCGGAGAGGAGGAGGAGTGCCGCACCCTTAGGAAGACCACATCCCCCTTATTATGCCACTGTCCAGGGTAGGGGCCAGTGATGGGTGGCTTCTAAGTGAGCTAAACGTGGCAAGGGAAGGGGTTGCCCAAGTCAGCTTTTCTAGTAAGCAACCTGTACACTCTAGAACTGTACACTCTAGAGCTGTACACTCTAGAACAGTGTCTCTATGGCCATAGGAGGTGCGTGGGAGAGTCAGGGGCATTCCTAAAATTTGTGCACAGTGTTATAGAATATTGGAGATGTGTGCCCAAATTGGGCACTGGGAATTACACCTGGTTTCAGGATCTATAAGTCCTAGCACCCAAATTTGAGCGGGGTGGGGAGGTGCTAAAATTGTCACTCAATGCTATTCTATATGGGCACTCTTCTTTGAGAACAGCATTCAGTGCCAATGATTTTTGAGCACCGTTTACTGAATTTAGTCTCTGGCAGTATTCAAATTCGGACTCAAAGCCCACTTCTTTGAATCTGTTTCAATTCCAAACTCCAACCCACCTGCTAAGCACCAATATCTGTCTTATCATTCCACCTGAGCACTTTATACCTTCTTGTCCAGGTTGTCTGTCTTTACTAGATTGTAAGCTCTTTTGAGCAGGGACTGTCTCTTCTATGTCTAATAGCACTATAGAAATGATTAGTACATAGAATATTACACAATATTATAGAATTAGAGGTTAGTGTTTTGAGTTTTTCACATATGATCTTGCAGTCTTTTTGACTTCAGTTCAGCCTCTTGCTCACATTCACTTTTCTTAGTAATGGCTACCAGAATCCTGTTTGTGTTAGAATGGGCTGGACCAGGGATGGCCAGGAAATGCACGTTCCTCTCCTTGTTTTCTTTAGAGACTGCTTGGCAGCCACCAAGTATGGGGAGAGCCATGGACTGAATAGAACTTTTGATTGCTCTATGCAGAACTCCAGGTCACTGTGAATGGCCTATGTGTTATGCTGCATAAGTAATCTAAAAGCCAAACTGTGCTGCCTCATTTACACATATGACCTTGCTGTGAAATGAATAGCCAGTGGTGACATTTTTCTCAGAAGTCTAAGGAAAGCACATAAGATTTATTCTGAAGATGTTTCTTTGTAGCTACACAGACAGAAAACAGAACAATTGTTAGAGCTTGAACTCTGACTCCGTAGTCAATCGCATATGGAAATTTTGTTAACGCTATCAGAAAAAAAAAAAAACGAATGCCCAAAAAATTCAATTAAGTGATGAAGCTAGAACATTAATGAAGCTAGAACATTAATGAAGCTAGAACATTAATGTTCTTCTCTTTGCTTCTGATTTTTTTAAATTTCTGAGAAGAAATAAGTGTGCAAATGTTCCGAACTTAGTCAGTGTCAATTTCATTAGATCAGGATAAGGAGTAAGGAGTTGATTCATATCAGAACCCTGTTAACTCAGAAGAAAGAAGTTTTTAAACAGGCCTCATGCAGAAATGAACTCGTATTCACAGACAAGCATAAAAATACGAGGCAAAATTAGGACAAAAGAACTGGAGGTAGGACTCGGATGAAGACGAAAGTAGGCTTGGTTTGGAAATTCCCAAATTATCCCTCTCTGTAATCTTGTTTGCACAATTTTATGCTTAGCACACACATTGTCCAATATTCAGACCATGGGAAATAGCCAGCTGTCTTCCACGGTCTGTGGCGAAACCAGTAATTCAATGTCGGGGCAATATTCGGCAAGCGGCATAGAATTTCCAGGGATTTTTTTTCAGCCAGCCGAGACATAGCCGGCTAAGCCAAATTCATCATTTGGCTGGCTAAGTCCTAGCGGTCAAAGATAGACCTGCTTTTGAGGTGGGTCTGTTTGGCCACTGAACTTAGCAGGAGAACTTCTGAGTATTGGTGGTTACCAGCTGTGTTGTGCGACACAGCTAGTCACTGGGCTATCTTCTGAATGGGATTTCAGCTGGGATTTCATTGGGCTATCTTCTGAATGGGAGATATTAATTGGCGGAGAGTTGACTATGTGCTATTCAGCTGGCCGAGAGCTTTTCCCAGCTAGCTAAATATCACTGAATATCAAGCCCACAGAATATCTACAGTTAGATGCATAAATTAATTGACAAATTAGCTACTAATTGGTGCTAATAATCAATTGATCTTAATTGGACTTAATTGGTACTAATTTGCATAACTTCATGTAGTCAGTATTCTATAACCTTACCCTTAAATTCTATAAAGTCTACCTAAAGTAAGAACTAGCAGTACAATCTAGCTCCCACTCCTGGCACTCCAATATCTCAGGCCGCCCCTCTCCTGCCCTGGTGATCTAGGCTCCAGGCTCCAGGCACCCCGGTGTCTCAAGTCTGCCACTACATACCTTTTAAAGAGACGATTTTCACCAGCAGCAAGCAGCATGAGTGATATACGCTGCTCACACCAGCCTCACAGCCTTCCTTCTGATGCAACTTCCTGTTTCCGCATAGGCAGAGTATGTCAGAAGGAAGGCTGTGGGGCTGGCGCGAACGGCGTATGTCACTCACCGTGCTCACTGTTGGTGAAGATCGGCTCTCTAAAATGTACACAGCAGGAGAGATTTGGGGAGTTTTTAGCTGGTGAGGCTTGGGGATGTAGATGTGCTGCTACTGGATGAGCCTGAGACTAAAATGGGTGGGCCCGGGCCGGGTGGATAAGCCTCTGGACTGGAGGGTATCAGAGGAAAAAGTAGGATTTTAAGCCTGGTTTCCCTTCTAGAATGTACCATAAAAATACTAGGAGTTCAGTTAGATAGAAATTTAACAATGGGACCTCAAGTGGATGCAGTAGTTTAAAAAGGCTTTCATGCATTATGGAAATTGCGCACTATTAGATCTTATTTTGAAAATTCAGCCTTTCAACTACTGGTACATTTAGTTTTGGCAGCTTTAGATTACTGGCAGGTTATCATAAATATCTTGAAAAGTTACATATGATTCAAAATACTGCCTTATGTGTAATTTTTAATTTAAGATGAACGGACCATGTATCGCCTTATTTTTGCAACTTGCATTATATTATTTTTAAATTTAGTTGTTTTTGCTATAAGGTGCTCCATACCTAATTATTTAATGGATCATTTTCTCTTGAAAGATTCTGCTCGCTCGATGCATAACTCAACATTGTTCACATTTCCATCTGCTAGGGGTTGTACTTATAAGAAATACTTAAGCAGAATGCTTTCTTACCGGGCAGCATGTTGGGAGACTGAAATACTGTACACTCATTTGTTATTGACCTCAATTCGTACATTTCAGGAAATTGTTGAAAACGTATTTGTTTAAGAAATTTTTGAATGTATAAGTTGTTTCCAATATTACTGTATGTATTAATTTGTAGTTCCCTGTGGATGTACACAGTGAACTGCAAGGTTTTGTGGGAGAGAAATAAAGTTTTATGTTATGTTACTCTCCTCACATGCAGAGTAAAACTTTGACAGCAATTCTAAAACTCGAAACTATAAATTTAGCACCTAAGTCGAGCACTCTTCAGCACCAATTCTATTACGGCATCTGGGTGCCCAGATTCTGTTATAGAATATTAATCTAAGTCAGCATCAACATCTGAGTGCCTGCATTTAAGCATACCCACTTATGCCATGTGGCGTGAATGCTTGCTCCTAAATGCATCACTTGTAAGTGCTGGGCATGCCCAAGCCCTGCAAAGAAGGTTTGTTTTCATGTGGAAATGAATGTCACTAAGAGAGTGTGCTATGCACTTATAGCACATGCTCTTCTTAAAGAGAGTGCATTCAAAATAGTGTGTATGTACGCATGTGAATTCTATCGGGAAAGATCACGCACTATGAGGGGACTTAGGCACTCAATTTTGCATGTGGATCAAAAATTCTCATGCATCATAATTGGCTAAATGGTGATATGCAATATTTGGCATTAACAAGCAATTAATAGGCTTGCGGATCTGCCCCACGTCCTATTCTATAACACGTGTGACTAAATTTCATAACGCACAACTCCAAAGAGAGTGAGGCCATGGGTGAGTTAGGGGCTATCCCAGAATTTTGGTGTGGTATTATAGAACAGTGGTTCCCAACCCTCTCCTAGAGGACCACCAGGCCAGTCGGGTTTTCAGGATAGCCCTAATGAATATGCATGGAGCAGATTTGCATGCCTGGCACCTCCATTATATGCAGATCTCTCTCATGCATATTCATTAGAGCTATCCTGAAAACCCGACTGGCCTGGTAGTCCTCCAGGAGAGGGTTGGGAACCACTGTTATAGAATACCTGTATGCCCTACTTTGGAATAAACAAGACTTTTTATATCACTGACTTCTTTGTGGAATGCTCATTGTCCATTCTCACTGTTTTCCTTACGATATTGAACCTGTGGGTTTTTCTCCTGTTGGACTTTTGGTGTTTTCATGCCTAACTGCCATTAATTGGGTTCAAACATTTCCACCAGCTCTTAGCAGTAGTACTGCCCGATTCACGATTCGAATCGATTCACCGATTCACTTCAGGTGAATTGATTCGAATCGATTTACCACGTAAAAAAATCGGCCTCCCGATTCGTTGAATGACCCTCCCCCCTCAAGCAGGAGCGGCAGAGCTGCCTCTTGCTGGCCTGTCGCTCCTGCTTTAGAGGGCGAGTGAGGAGGGTCAGTCAGGAAGTGGCTTCCCCGCTAGTGCCAGCTTCCCCGCAGCAACTTATCTAAATTCAGCAGCCTGCCCTGCAGAAGATCGCCGCTGGCTCTAGCAATCTTTGTAAGCTGCCATACGACGTCCGAGTTGTCTTCTTTCCGTTGTCTTCTTCTCTGACATCAGAGAAGGAGCGAGACCGCGGCAGAGAGAAGACGATTCAGACATTGTATGGCAGCTTACAAAGATCGCTAGAGCCAGCGGCGATCTTCTTCTGCAGGGCAGGCTGCTGAATTTAGATAAGTTGAACACGCAGGCCTTCTGGGAGACGGGGGTATAGTCCTTCGTGGGAGGGGGGTGTAGTCCTTTGTGGGGGGGTGTAAGCCTTCCGGGGGGAGAGGGGTACATGCTTTTGGGGGGTGCAGCCTTACAGGGGGGTACAGGCCTTCGGGGGGGTGCAGCCTTCTAGTGTAGGTACAGGCCTTCAGAAGGGACAGGCAGGCCTTCAGGGGTGGGGTGTAGGCCTTCAGGGGGGGGACATGCAGGCCCTCAGGGGTGGGGTTCAGGCCTTCAGGGGGGAACAAGCAGGCCTTCAGGGGTGGGGTGCAGGCCTTCAGAGGGAACAGGCTGGCCTTCAGGGGTGGGGTGCAGGCCTTCAGGGGGGACATGCAGGCCTTCAGAAGGAACAGGCTGGCCTTCAGGGATGGGGTGCAGGCCTTAAGGGGTGAGGTGTAGGCTTTCAGGGGGGTGGACGTTCAGTGGAGGGGGCCCTGGTATAGAAGTACACGGAGGAGGGAGGGAAGAGGGGGAGTTCAAAGAGACGTTCATATGCCGGACTTTGGGGGGAAGAAATCGTCTAATCTGTCTAAAAACAGAGGAGAGGAACAGAGATGGGATTTAGGGATGAAAGGAACAGAAAGGGAGAGATGGTGGACCCTGGAGTGGTGGGGATGCTGGATGAAAGGGTAGTTAAGAAAAGGTGGATCTGTGGAGGGAGGCAAAAAAAAAGGAAAGATGCTAGACCTCTGGGGGAGAGAAGGGAAACTGAAGGGGAGGACAGAGATGGCAGATGGATGGTTAGCATGGAGAAAGAAGAAAGAAGGAGACCCTGGCAAGCAAGTTATCAGAAGACAACCAGAGCCTGGGATCAACAAGATTTGAATAATGACCAGACAACAAAAGGTAGAAAAACTAATTGTATTTTCTGTTTTGTGATTACAATATGTCAGATTTGAAACGTGTATCCTGCCAGAGCTGGTGTTAGACCACCAAACGTGAGGTAGGATGTAACAGAGTGGAAAAGTCTTTTTTGTTTCTTTATTTTGTTTACATCATGGCGCCAATGTGGTTAGGAGAGGGTGAAGGGGGTGAAGAGGCTATAAAAGGGGTGAAGAGACTATAAAATAAACCCACCAGAATATTTTTTAAAAAACACCCAATTGGGCAGGAAAATCGAATTGAATCGAATCGAAAAATCAATTCAATAGGCTGAATTGAATCGAATGGAATCAAATTTTTTCCTGAATCGGGCAGCTCTACTTAGCAGGCGTAAATGTTTGCGCTCAAAGTTGGGCTATAAATGTGCGTTGAGCTAGAATTCTATAAAGACCATTCTACCCTGATCAGCCTTTTTAGCATTTGTGCTTAGCATGGATCTTCCCAGATCCTATGACTGACCTATGCAGAATTCCCTCCTATGTGAAAATAGTACACACTCTAAGAAGAACTTGTACTATGTGCATATTGTATGAGCTGCTAACATTTGTTTCAAACAGCCTATCCCTAACACGGGGTAGGATCTGAATGGCATTGACTCCCTGTTTTCTCCATTTTCTAAGATATGCTATTTTGACTAATGAAACATGGCCTTCCTGGAAAGGGGAAGAGAAAAAGGGGGTTCTCCACTTGCTCCAGTCAGTCAACATAGAACCTGAACAATTCCAGCTTGGAAAAACCAAACTCTTCATTAAAGCACCTGAATCAGTGAGTATAACAGCTTGATCCTTTGAGCCCTGGGAATGGGTAGGGTTTGCATTTCAGACTTAAATTACCGTATTTTCGCGGATATAACGCGCGCGTTATACGCGTTTTTACCTACCGCGCATACCCCTCGCGCGTTATATGCCTGAGCGCGGTATACAAAAGTTTTTAAACATAGTTCCCACCCCGCCCGACGCCCGATTCACCCCCCCAGCAGGACCGCTCGCACCCCCACCCCGAACGACCGCTCGCACGCGCTCCCACCCGCACCCGCATCCACGATCGGAGCAAGAGGGAGCCCAAGCCCTCTTGCCCGGCCGACTCCCCGACGTCCGATACATCCCCCCCCGGCAGGACCACTCGCACCCCCACCCCGAAGGACCGCCGACTTCCCGACAATATCGGGCAAGAAGGGAGCCCAAACCCTCCTGGCCACGGCGACCCCCTAACCCCACCCCGCACTACATTACGGGCAGGAGGGATCCCAGGCCCTCCTGCCCTCGACGCAAACCCCCCTCCCCCCCCAACGACCGCCCCCCCCAAGAACCTCCGACCGCCCCCCAGCCGACCTGCGACCCCCCTGGCCGACCCCCACGACCCCCACACCCCCCTTCCCCGTACCTTTGGTAGTTGGCCGGACAGACGGGAGCCAAACCCGCCTGTCCGGCAGGCAGCCAACGAAGGAATGAGGCCGGATTGGCCCATCCGTCCTAAAGCTCCGCCTACTGGTGGGGCCTAAGGCGCGTGGACCAATCAGAATAGGCCCTGGAGCCTTAGGTCCCACCTGGGGGCGTGGCCTGAGGCACATGGGCCCAACCCGACCATGTGTCTCAGGCCGCGCCCCCAGGTGGGACCTAAGGCTCCAGGGCCTATTCTGATTGGCCCACGCGCCTTAGGCCCCACCAGTAGGCGGAGCTTTAGGACGGATGGGCCAATCCGGCCTCATTCCTTCGTTGGCTGCCTGCCGGACAGGCGGGTTTGGCTCCCGTCTGTCCGGCCAACTACCAAAGGTACGGGGAAGGGGGGTGGGGGGGTCGTGGGGGTCGGCCAGGGGGGTCGCGGGTCGGCTGGGGGGGGCGGTCGGAGGTTCTTGGGGGGGGGCGGTCGTTGGGGGGGGAGGGGGGTTTGCGTCGAGGGCAGGAGGGCCTGGGATCCCTCCTGCCCGTAATGTAGTGCGGGGTGGGGTTAGGGGGTCGCCGTGGCCAGGAGGGTTTGGGCTCCCTTCTGGCCCAACTACACAAAGGTACGGGGAAGGCGGGTGGGGGTGTCGTGGGGGTTGGCCAGGGGGGTCGCGGGTCGGCTGGGGGACGGGCGGAGGTTCTTGGGGGGGGGGCGGTCGTTGGGGGGAGGGGGTTTGCGTCGAGGGCAGGAGGGCCTGGGATCCCTCCTGCCCGTAATGTAGTGCGGGGTGGGGTTAGGGGGTCGCCGTGGCCAGGAGGGTTTGGGCTCCCTCCTGGCCCGATATTGTTGGGGAGTCGGCGGTCCTTCGGGGTGAGGGTGCGAGTGGTCCTGCCGGGGGGGGGGGATGTATCGGACGTCGGGGGGGGCATCAGGCTTTCAGGATGGGGACAGACCTTCAAGGGGGGACAGGACTTCAAGGGAGGACAGTGCACGGAAAGTCAGGGGGGGTGAACGGAGAGTCGGGACAGCGCACGGAAAGTCGGGGCAGTGCACGGAAGTCAGGGGGGGTGAACTGAGAGTCGGGACAGCGCACGGAAAGTCAGGGCAGTGCACGGAAGTCAGGGGGGGTGAACGGAGAGTCGGGACAGCGCACGGAAAGTCAGGGCGGGCGAAAGGAGCGTCGGGCATCATGCGCGTTATATGCCTGAGCGCGGTATACAAAAGTTTTTGTACATGTCATCGTGATTTCTGCGCGCTATACCCGTGTGCGCGTTTTACACGGGTGCGCGTTATATCCGCGAAAATACGGTAATGCTAGGTTACTAGGCAAGACTCATAAGATGCCAAATAACATGGATATGTTCTCTGTGAAGAATAAGCACAAAAGAGAGTTGTTTATATAATGGGATTGGCTGAGAACAGAGGTTTATGCATGTTTAAGTTCAAGAGCAATGTGGTAGGCCACAGAGGCATTTCTTTAATGAAAGTGAAGACGTGTTATGTGCTGCATTATTTATAAGTGAGGAAGTGCATGCTGAATGAAGGTGATATAAGGTGTCTGTATATGTGACCTGAGTGTTTGATCAGTCAGTACAGAAGGCTGTTTGTACGATTTAATTTGCATGCAGAGCTGCTCACGTAATGGGATGGAAAAGAAAGTACAGTACAGTATTTATATTCTGTATTGCAAGTTTTGTCAATCAGTGAATCAGAGAAGGAAAAAAAATTAAAGATGAATATTTACTGGTCGATATTCAAAATGATTTCACTGGCCAGAAATGGCCACTGCCTGGTTAGATCACTTCTTCGGAGCCAGTTATTGCAGCTGGGAATTAGCAGTTAGTGCCTAAGTGAAAGCCGGCCATTTTGGGGACGTTCTGAGGGCAGAATTGGCACTTTGGCCAGTTAAGTGCTGATATTCAGCAATTAACCAACTATAGTATCCACATAAATGGGACCTCATAAGAGTCAGTCCTATCTTTACAGGCCACTTAAGTTCTGAATATAGACTTAAGCGACTGTATCCTAGTGGTACCTTATGTACTGAGTAGAATTCTTAGAACGGTACAAGATTTTAGGATGGCTAGGGCACAATGGGAGTCTACACAAGAGCGAGCATCCTTTTGTTTAGCACCAAATTTATGGAGTGGACTCCCAAAATATTTGCAAGAGGAGGCAAATTTAATGAAGTTCAAAAAGTTGCTTAAAAGTTGACTTTTTTGTCAGGCATTTGATGCTTCTGATGGGGGGGAAGGGAAGGAAATTTATTGATGATTCTGCAATATGGAAACAGTTGTCTTTTTTATTTCTTTTGGGAAAGTGTTCTTGAAAGGAAAGGTAAGTTCTTTTTCTTTTAATTGTTTCTTTTACTTGTAATCCCATTGTGATCTGAAGAAGCTAGGCAATATATAAAATTTTCAATAAACATGAACAATTTCCTGTGGGCAGGTGACAGGATGAAGGAGCACACAGGTGCTAGCTGGAGGCTGCATGTTTTCAGGGTGCTGCTGCTGGCAGGTTTGCAGGACCAAGGCAGACAGGTGGTGGCAGGAGGGGGAGAGGGAGTGATACTGTAGAATAGGCTGGAGAAAGAGACTGGAAATACTGAACCCACTGGGAGAGGAGGGACAGAAATGGTAATCGTTGCACCAGATGAGGCACTGGTAGTGAAGTCAGTAGCTGGGAATTTTGGCACCTTTAATGGCCAGCACCCTGAACCAGTACCTCATTGGCAAAAGTCACAAAAAGCAATTTAGCTGTGGGTGTTTCTTTTTGTAAAGTTTTCCTTATAGATGTGTTTTGTAAAGTTTTCCTTATAGGTGTTGTTCTTTGATCCTGCTCAACTTGAGAGATTTCTATTTGACAAAGAAGCTTTACCAGTAGCATTGTGAGGATAGGAGGTGTCCAGGATGGTGGTACCCTACCCTGCCCTATCCCCTCCTTCTGTGCGCCCCCTTCCCCCCATTCCTTCCCTGCTCCCCACACCACACTCGCACCCTCCCTTCCCCCTATAACTCTTTTTAAATGTGCACCAGTGCAAGCAGCTTCTCCGGTCTGCTGCACACCAGTGCATTGGCTTTCAGAGGGGAGCCAAGCTGGCACAAGCAGCAGGCTGGAACAGTTGTTTGCACTGGCAAAGATTTAAAGAGGTAGGGGTGGGGAAGGAAGGGTGCAAGTGTGGCATGGGGGGGCAGAGAGGTGCCGGTGCCCCTCTCCCCTTACCACTCCACTGAGCTTTATATAGTGATAGGCCCAGATTCTGTAACCAGCACCCTTAAAAGTGACAGCCAATCGCATATCAATCACACTACATCGCTGGGTACAGAATTGTGCCTACACCAAAGGTAGGCGCCAGAAATGTAGGCCAAGGGTTTTCCTGGCCTACATTTCCAGTGCCTACCTGTGATGTGAATTGCACCTCCATAGGCACTTTAGGCCACCTAAAGCCTAAAGTGCCTGTGGGTATTAGCCACACCCACAGTGGCATTAGGTGGCCTAAAGTGCCAACGGAGGCGTGATTCTGGTGCTGATTTTGTAGGTGCCAGTAAGCACCTTGAAACTCTAAAAACGCTGTTGAAACAGCATTTTTTTTACTGAGTTTTGGTGCTTACTGGCACATGAAAAAATGGTGCTATTTAGAGAATCTGGGAATTTAGTGCCTAATTAATCGTAGCAAGCAGTAAAGTTGACTTAATGGTTTTGGTGCAGTGGTTAAAGCTACAGCCTCAGCACCCTGGAGTTGTGGGTTCAAACCTACACTGCTCCTTGTGACCCTGAGCAAGTCACCATTAGATAGGCCATTAGATAGGTTGTGAGCCCACCAGGATAGACAGGGAAAAATGCTTGAGTACCTGAATAAATTCATGTAAACCGTTCTGAGCTCCCTTGGGTGAACGGTATAGAAAATTGAATAAATAAAAATTATATTGATGTTTCACTTCTCTTCCCCAGTGATGTGGACTATGATTATTTCTTGTTATATATTTGTAACAAATTCAAATAAAATTTATTGAAAAAAGTATAGACAACAAGACACCATGACAAAGTACATCTTTAATATATGAAAACATTTATTAACTTCCAGCATTAAATCTCTGAGCATTTATGCTTTGTTTAATTTTATAAAAACCCTATTTATCAGAGCAACAGTAGAGGGGTTTTTTTTAGAAGGGAAATACCAAATCATCCACATTCTTTCACAGCCCACAAAAGAGGAAAACAACACAATTCCTGATGTGGGACAAATGGTTCTCCTCTTTGAAACCACACTAGTTTCTGTTTTCAAAGTTGGGTCATTGAAAGCATCTCTCAAAATCTGTGCTTTGAAAAATAATTAGCAACTTTGCAAAAAGAAATAATAATCTAATCTGGCACATTAGACTATGATTAAGTCCTACTAAGCTGTAAGTATTTTGCATGTGGCACCTTTCTAGAAGGTAATTTTGGAAAGACATTTTTGTGCACACATCTGTCAAAAAAGTGCACTGATATGATGGCATGTACTTTGCCTGTAGGCTTATAAAGGGGCACGATGCGGGTAGATTGTGGATGGAGTTCACAATACATATAGGGACTCTTACTATTCTATCAGCACCGTGTAATGTTCATATTTAAAGCCCACTAAATACGAACCGGGGTGTTGACCCCGGATATTCAGTGCTGAGCCATTTCCTGCAACCAGCATTGAATATGTAGGTCCTTAGGTGCCATTTATAGAATCAGGCCCAAAGCGCTCTTACATTGTAGGTGCCACTCAGCACAGTTGTCAATCAACTACTAGGCTCCACTTATAGAATCACACCTAGTAGTGCCTAATCGGACTTAGGGCTAGATTCACTAAACTTACCGATCCTGTAACGACAATGGCAAAACCAGTTTTACTGGTTTTGCAATCGTTCCCTGACCCGATTCACTAAACTGCTACACGATCAATCTCCTCTCCGATCCCAACCAACCCATGCAAATTAGTAAAACCCCATGCAAAATAGCCAAGCGATTGATTCACTAACAATTGCTTGGCTATTTTGAATCGGGTTTTGCTATCCTAAAACCTGACTGTAGACCTGTTAGTAACTGTGTTACTGACAGGTCTGCTGTTTTTTTTTGACAGGTCTGCTTGTCTTTTTTTATTCATTTTTTTTCCATGGCACAGATATTTTGTTTGTGTTACACATGCAAAATATCTGTCCCATAAAAAAAAAGAATAAAAGACAGACCTGTCAAAAAATCATGCCCCCCTCCCCCCGTGACCCACAAATGGCAGGAGGGTTGCCTGATCCCTTCTACCTTCGTCCCCCCTCCTTCCCAGCACACGCGCAGCCAGCCAAACACGCCCCCCAATCAGGGACTCAGCCCTAAGGAAATTCCTGATTGGCTCAGGTGCCTCAGGCCTCTCGCAAGGGAGGCACCTGAGCCATTCAGGGCCTTAGGCCCCTCCCCTTGCTTCAGGGTATGGCCTAAGGCCATCATTGCCACACAGGAGGCCAGAGGAGCAGAAGGGACTGAGCACCCTCCTGCTTCCAACTTGTAAGGTACTAGGAGGGGAAAGGGGAATGGGAGTTGGAAGGGTGTCCGCTGGCAAGAGGGAGTCGGCATCCCTCCTGCCATTTTTTTTTTTAATGGTGGGGGGAGTGCCAATGGCAGGAGGGAGTCAGCATCCCTCCTGCCATTTTTTTAAAGCAGTGGGGGGAGGAAAGAAGCCCTGATAGCAGTGACAGCTTCTCTTGTCACTACTGAGCTCTTGTCACTACTGTCACTACTGTGCTCACTGAGCGATTGAGTCAGGGAGTTTTCATGCAAATGATTTGCACCTCCATGCAAACTTACCACCATTTGCATGCAAACTTAATCAATCACTGTTGGAAAATCGGCCGGAGAATCGGCCAACAGCGATTAAGTCGCCATTGTTAGTGAATCTAGGCCTTAGGCATTGCTAGGTGTCATACTGGTACATTAGGCCTGTACAGATGCCTAGCGATGCCTAAGTCAACCACACCTATTCTTTGCCCCTAACCACCTCTACTTTTTAGGTAGGCCTTGTTAGGTATCAAAGGATGCCTCTACTTAGGTGTCATCAGGCATTCTAAGAGTTCAGTGACAAACCCTTAATTGGTGATTTACATTTTTTCATGATTGGCTGAAAATTGGCATGGTCAATTACCACTCCAATGAAGCCAATAAAAAAAAAAAAAAAAGCTTGCGCACAGATTCCAAATTAAGCATCGCTAAGCATCCTTGATTAGAGCATCTAGTGGCACCTAATCTAATCTAATCTAATCTAAGCCTTATATTTATATACCGTATCATCTCCTGAAGTAGGGGCTCGACTCGGTTTACATAAGACAGGGAAACAGTTTAACTAATATGTGAATTACTAAACGAAAGACAATTAACACTTCTTAGTACCATTTTGCAAAAACTGTTGAAATAGCATTGTTTTCATCGATTTAGGAAAAATCTGGAGAGAGAAAAGAGTTCTAATATAACTAGAAATAGGGCTCTCGTGCTAATTCTGCACTAATTGGTCAGCATGCACAGTGCCCATGCGCTAACGGATTAGCACAGAGCACATCAACTGTCTTCCCCCAAAATCGCTCCCATGCTAAAAAAATAAAAATGTTTTAGCATGTGGGAAGTACACACTAATCCCAAAACTACCACAGAACACTTGAGCGCTTCCTTTGGTAATGCCTTTTTAACCTGCGGTAAGCCTGCACTAGGCTGGTCTGGAGCCGATAATTCTTGATTTTTGATGGTTGCTGTGGCTATTAAAGGGTTCACACAAAGGCTGACTGAGACTATCACCAGTTTTCCTCGGGACTGATGTCGAAACAAATGCACTTATTCTTGCAAAATTTAGTTACACCAAACCACATCCTGCAGAGCGTCAGCAAGGCAATATGGCATCTGCACAGACTGAAAAGTCAGCGAGCACCACGCACTTGCAGGACACAGAGACAATGATGATTCTGGATGTGTCAGGGCAGATCTGGGACTTACAAAGTTAGGGGTAAATTCTAGATATGTTGCTTAGCATGATTCCATAAACCACCTCCGGAGTTAGGCACGGTTTATAGAATCACATCCATGCAACTAACATTTAGGCATAAGCATTTATGCCAAAGAAAACTAGGCCTAAATGCCTGTGCCTAAATTGTGCTTGAATTGGGTGTATTCTGTAAGTGTGCCTAACTTTTAGGAACACCCATGACCTGCCCACGCCTCCTTTTGAGATCCACGCATTCAAATTTATGCTCACCACTTTATAGAATATACATAGAAAGTTGTATGTGTAAATTCTAATTAGCGCCAATAATTGCTTCCTAATTGGTAATAATCGGTGTTGATTGGCTTGTTAAATAAGTAAGTCGTGCATGCAAATTGGCAATGTGCACAGATTTGCATGCACAACTATGGCCAGAGTATACAGAATCCAAGAGTTAGTGTCAATTTCAATGAACAAACCAGGTAAGTGCCTGGATATAACGCGGCCACCCATGAATCAATGCCAGTGCCTGGATTAAGCACAGCATTGAATATCCGGATCAGATTTAGCTTTTAAATTTTCTGACCATCACAGGCTCAATATGAGAGGTTTACTTTTTAAAAAAGAAATGTGTGCTACAGCTAGCATCAGAAAAGTGTTAAAGAATTGCTAAAAATGCACTGTGCATAAGACTGCATGCCCAGGTCTGATACCCATAAAATCACTTTGCAAGCAAGCTGGGAAAAAGACTTAAATAAGTCCTGATTTTGCACCTCATTTATTCCATCAAGAGCCTATTTGACCCTGTGTGTGCTCTGTGTGTGCAGCTTTTCCTGCTGGAGGAAATGAGAGAGAGAAAATACGATGGGTATGCGCGGCTGATCCAGAAGATGTGGAGGAAGTACATGGCCAGAAAAAAAATATGTACAGATGCGAGAAGAAGGTATAAAATGTCTGTGTTTGGGATATTGTCATATGACCCATGCTTTCTGTTATTCATGCCCTTCCCCCCAGTGATTCTAATGCTATTGATTTGAAGTCTGATTTCCTAAAGTATCATCTGAGATATGAAATGGAAGCATCAAACAAAAACAACTAAAAGCTTCTTTTTACCATATTTTATATATTTTACCATATTTTATATATTTTATTTTATTTCTTCCATTTGTGCGTCGCTCTAGGTGACATTACAGAGGAAGGGGTTAGAAGAGGGTAGGGTCCTCCCTACCTATGGAGGGCAGGAAGGAGTTGAGAAAAGAGAAGCATGTAGAATATTTCATAGAAATTCCTAACTTTACAGATAGGAGCACCATCTATATAAATGATATCTAAATGAATTAAAGTCCTTGTTAGGTATCAAAGGAATAATAGATGGGAGGAACTATTAAACAATAGAATTCAGGGAAATTCAATTAATAAAATAAAAACAATAGGGATAAAAACAATGGAATAAAATGTAAAATAATTCATAAACTGGGAAAAAAAATTGAAATAAGTCTGACAGAAGTCCATTTTCCTGAAGTAGCTGTTACCGTAGCATATTTTAAATAATCCCAACGGCAAAAGTCCAGACGGAACAGATATCGGCTCGGTTCCAGCTGCTGCAGCCCCAACTTATCGCTTCCAGGCAGAAAATGCTCAGGGCCACACTGCTCTCGGTGGGCAGCTCCTGAAGAATACAGCACTCTGCCTGCATCCGCGGACAACCGGGAGGAGGAGACCCTACGGATCCAGAGACACCACCAGCCCCTCCCCAATGAGAGAGCAGATGCCGCCCCATCCTAGGCAACAACCAGCACTGATCAACAATGCCTCCAGTGGTCCCACCTCCAGCAACAAGGAACTGTTTAAACTATGAACTATGTGGAACTGCAAACATTTTTGCATAGAATTAAATAGTTAACTCAAGCAGAAACATCTTTAAATTGGGGTGACCAAGTTCTTTAAAAATTGTCCAGTCATTATTCAGCCTGTGGTGGTCAGCATTTTTGCCCCAGATTTCAATGCCAAGCCATATCCGAACACCAGCATTGAACATCTAGGGCTAATTATTTAGGAGCTAGCCTCTGGGTCTTATACAGATTCCAGCCAATATTCAACTGGATTATGCAGGTCCTGACTGAATATTGACTAGGACCCACATAAAAATTTCTGGCCAAAAAATTTCTCCCCTCCCCACCCCTCCCTACCCAACCCCTAGAAATTCAGAATCCTCGCTTAAAGAAAATCTAGGTTGGCCCCAGCTTCTCCCCCACTCTAATAGCCTTACTCTTGGCCTATTTTAATGCTCCAGCCCATGGCCACGTAAGTGCTGAATATCGACTTAAGTGCCTATGTGTTAGCCAACTCAAAAATAACTGGATATTCAAAGTTGAAGCCCGTATGGGTCCTGGCTTTGAATATAAATCTGTTGGTGGTAAGCAAAATGCTCACTACTGCAGGCTGTCTTATGAGTTGTACTCTAACAGAGCAATTCTATAAAGTACACACAAACAGGCACATGTGTATCATGTTTCTGTATGGCCCTGGTGTCTCTTCGTGCTCAACCGATTAGCCCCTTCTGGATCGGGGGAGGGGAGGAGCTGTGCTCTTAAGTCCCCGCCGCTGCTTCTGCTGCCAGCCGCTGGTTTCGGTGCGGGCCCGGCGTCTCCTTGTGCTCACCGTTATCCCCTGCTGGATCGGGGGAGGGGCGGAGCTGTGCTCTTAAGTCCTTGCTGCTGATTCTGCTGCCTGTCGCTGGTTTCGGTGCGGCCCTGGCGTCTCCTTGTGCTCACCGTTATCCCCTGCTGGATCGGGGGAGGGGCGGAGCTGTGCTCTTAAGTCCTTGCTGCTGATTCTGCTGCCTGCCGCTGGTTTCGGTGCGGCCCCCGGCGTCTACTTGTGCTCACCGTTATCCCCTACTGAATCGGGGGAGAAGGAAGGACGCAGGAAGGGCCTCTGCTGAAAATGCACCATTCTAGGCCTTTAGGTTTGATCTGATAATACTATTCTGTAAACACACACATCATATGTAACATGCATTCTACAAGTAAATATATTAATGGAGTCTGGACACGTACCTAAATTATAAGGGGTTCATAATAAAAAAAAAAAAAGTCTAAAAAGGGTCCTAAATGGCTACTTGGACGATCAAAAAGATAACCAAAGCTTAGGCCTTTCCCCTGCCTCTAAATGCACAGAGAGAAAAGAGGCGTGTTTAGAGGAGGGGAAAGGGCAGGCGTTGGGCGGGAGGTGGGCCGACCTACACCTGGGGGTGCAGCAGGTATAACCAAAACCTTAAGTAGGTTGCCTAGTCGGCACTTATACCTTTTTGACTTAGACGAAGTCAAACCAGTGCCGAAAAAGGGGCCGCTGAGCTGATGGCCGCTGGCGCGATCAGTTCAGCGGCCCGGCAACCTACCCACCCACCCACCGCAACCATCGTGGCAGGAGAGATGCCTCATCTCCCCTACCGCAATGCCCTACCCCTCTACCCGAACTGCCACGACCCGCGGCAGGAGAGATGCCCAATCCTGCCCCGATGTTGGTGTGGATTCTGTAACCGGTGTTGTTTTTGACAGACACCGGTTACAGACTCCGGCTTTTAGGCGAAGGACTGGCTCCTCCTTCGCCTAAAAGCCCTTGTGTTGGACATTTTGGGCTTATGCGTTTTTTTGGTTCATTATGGGGTATAAGTGTAGACGTAGTGGTGGTCTGGGCGTTTAAACAGCTAAATGTAGAGGCAGGCCATTATCAAAACAAGGACGTTTGTTTTGTTATGGACACTTACCCTGCTTCTGCTTTCAACGTTTAAGGCCTTAGGCCAAAAAGGGACTTAGACGTTTTTTTTTATTATGCCCCCTCCACGTGTATATATTTGCTCTTATGCTAATATTCTTTTTTGTTTAATTGAAAATTATTCATTAGTTTCCAAACAGAAAACATTTAAGAATAGGAAATTCAATTAATATTGAGATTAAGTATCTCACAAAGAAATCCATCTAGCCCTCATCAAGGGAATAGTGTTATCTATTAAAGGAAAAATAATAAAGCAATCATATCAGGAATAAATCACAAACTACATATATGCTTGAATACTATTACTAATCCACAGCTAAAAGGAAAGTTGGTGTTTACATTTTATCTATATAATAAGTTCCAACTAGGTGCCTAGTTATAAAAATTCCCTTCTAAATATCCATTTGTCTCTGGAATAAAGAAACTTGCTAGTAGATTTGTTCTTCATGTATAACATCACACTTCCAATATGAATCACCATCATTTATGCCGTGTTATTTTGAATTTTAGCTTCAGATCTGCTACTGAACAAAAAGGAGAGGAGACGAAACAGTATTAACAGGAACTTTATTGGGGACTACATTGGCATGGAGGAGTGTCCAGAGCTACGCCAGTTCTTGGGCAAACGAGAGAAGATTGATTTCGCTGACACCGTCAACAAATTTGATAGGAGGTTTAAGGTATGCTAATAATTTCACTGAGTTGATAGGAAGTGTCACATTAGCAGAATCTTAACTTATTGCATGTTATTTATTTATTTAATATTTTGCTTTTTCATAAATTCACCAAAGTGAGTAGGTCGGAAATTAATAGTTCAAGGAAATGTGTCCCAACCAGGACTAACCAGGTCTAACATACCTCAAGTCTAAAGATAAACAAATCTACAACTCCTACGCCTGGTTGCAATAGACTTGCATGTTTTGCATATACAGTATAAGTGCTAGTCCCTTTGGTGAAAAGGCTGAGACAGCAGGATCTATAACTTGCGGTAAGTGTCCATAAGGTAAAATAAGGATGTGACATAAAGGGCCAAAAAAACTATGGATGGTAGACATTAGCAGTTTATTGTAATCTTTATTTTTTTTAAATTCAATTATGTTTACTTAAAAAATTTTGGCTTGCATCATGCATCACAAAAGAGCAACTGCTTTATCAAAAGATTATATTCCATTTACAAACCGGATTGAGTCAGGCACACAAATGAACAAGGCGATGAGGCCAAGACAGAGCTACTTTCTCAGAGCTCAGAACAGTGGCCTCTTTGGTTCCTCAGTTTTATTTCTTCCACTCTGACAAATGTATATATAACAAAGCTCTCCTTTTGTGGTATACTTTTTTAATTTTTATTTTTGGTATGCCATTACATTTTTTTAACACGCTCAGTTCTTCATATGCTACAGAAAACTTTTCTTCTATCTCCAAGTGTTGCCAATCAGCTGTGCCTTTGTGCAGTAGGCCTCAATCCTGAAGATCTCCAACCTTCTGCTTTGGCTGTAGAAGATCCAGTCATGACCTAGAAAACTACATATTATGCATGCTTTTGTAAGTGACCCAACAAATAATAGAAGAGAGCATCTCTGGCATCACTGTGATGACCTTTGTGACTTCCTCTCTGTGATCAAGGAGGTCACCTCCATCACTTACTCGGCTTCAACTGCTTCTTGAGGTGTATCTCCCACCTGCACAGAGGCCTAAGATGTCTAGACACAGAGGAACAGTTTACAAATTATTGTCCACCCAGCTCTACTTATTTGGTGGTTCTTCTTAATTCATTTGTTGCTTCCACAAGGTTGTGTGGAGCTGCAAGAAACAACCTCCTCTGTGTAGTTTCCTTAGCCCGTTTGCATGTTGGCTTCTTTCTGTGCAAACTCACTGTTGCAATTTTCCATTACACAAAACCTGCAAGAAGCTTCCACTATTCAACAGCTCCAGTCTTCTGCTGTCCAATCATTCTAGCCTTCCACTGTTCATTTGCAGGATAACATTGATTCTCCCTGCTCTGTATATTACCAACACTCATTACACATGCTCTGTAGAGTTGCTGCTAGCTTCTCTTTTTCAAGGACATTCTAAAATGCTATGGCAAAGATTTCTTTAACAGAAAACCTCCATTCCCAGTTGTGAGTTGGCTAACGTTTGCTTGGACATTGTCATTTTCCCAATATGTCTCTTTGTTTCATTGACCTTGTTGTATACCTTAAGGTGAATTTCTATAAATTTCATATTCATGCTTGGCTTAATACATCATTCACCCTAATTTTTACTAATGTTTTCTATTAAGCTGTATCTTTCTGTTCATGTCACTGTTCCATAACGGTGATGACCTATGTTGCACCTGAACAATGTTGACTGAATACATTTCTGCATTTAAGTATTTCTCTTTGAGCCTCTCCTTTCCGCTTATTCTAGATGCATTCTTCACATAATTAGCATTATTTAAACCACAGGGATAGATTAGGCCTCTTTTCAGCCATTATATATTATATTGTTTACCCAAAAAGAGAGAGAGAAAGAGGACAATGCATTTCTTCTCAATCTCTAGGGAATGGATAATACCACTTCCTCAATAATCTCATAAATCACTGCAGAGGTTTTCCACTATTTTCTCCGGTTGTCTCAACTAAGTTACACTGTACAAAAAAAAATCAGAAATTTAAACATGATCTAGAACTAATAGGTCTATTCCTTTCCTTTCCTTGTGCGAACATCCTATCAACTCACACAAACTTTAACTTTCGGATTTTTCTATACCCTTTTCCAAAATTCTAAGCTTGTTTTTCAGTTTGAATCTCAACTATGAACCTCAACAGCCTCCTGCCATGAGCTTTTAGAATTTATTAATTCTAATAAACCAGTGTGTGTCCCTGCTCCAAACATTTTGGTGGGTATATTTTCTTGTGCAAAGTCTTCCTGTAAATTGGGCCCTTAGGCAGCCTATGATTTGATTATAATCGAATATTTCCCGAACTGCTTTTTCCTTATCTGTCCACTACTAAAACTTTCACAGGACCTTCAGAATTTGTGATAATCTCTAGATGCTATCCTCAATTTTATCTATAAATTTATATCCAACAGGTTTCCCATTTTACCAAGAAAGGGACTTGGGATTCCACTTTCTTTATTTTGTCATGTTCAGTTTCTTTGAAGAACTGTCTTCTTAAATTCATAGCCCATTCAGCATTTGCCAGTGATATCTCTATTAGATTCTATTTGCCCTCTATTTCCGTCCGGGGATCTCTACTTTGGTAATCTCTGGAGTTTCATTAGGCCTATTCTTTAAAAAAAAATAAAAAACCAACACAAAACCCAAAGGAAGAAAGAAAGGGTTAACAAATGCAACAATTTTTCCAGTTCCTCAGCCATCCATGTTCACGTCTTTTATGATGTTTATCACTAATATAAACCGATCAGTATCACTAATGTTCACGTCTTTTATGATATTTATCACTAATGTAAACCGATCAGTAAGCCTTCTGAGTATTGCCTTCTGAGAGATTAACTTCTTGAGCTTACCACATGAAGAAAAAAAGAGAGAAAAGCAAAAGAATATAAAAAGAATATTTTTTTTTCTATACTAGTTCCTTCATAGACTAAATACTCATCAGTCAATATTCATCCAGCAGCGGTCTGCATGTTTCTAAACGCTAGCCATCATCAGCTAATTTAGACTCAAATATTCAAGGGGAGAGTGTGGTGCAGTGGTTAAAGCTATGGCCTCAGCACCCTGAGGCTGTGGGTTCAAACCCTTGCTGCTCCTTCTGACCCTGGGCAAGTCCCTTAATCCCCCCCCCAGGTACATTAGATAGATTGGGGGTAAAAATGTAAACAATTCATGTAAACAGTTTTGAGTTCCCCTGGGAGAATGGTATAGAAAATTGAATAAATAAATAGATACTGAGCTCTGTCCAGGCACCAGCACTGACTATGGGGTTCTGACTGAACTTGCCCACTCACACTTGCCCAGTATTCATTCATGATCCACATAAAATAATCCATGTAAGTGTCTCTCCCCCTCTCTAACCCATTGCCAATCCCTGGTGAACCTTCCCCTCCTCTGAAATCATCCCCCCAAGAGATTGACCCCCCATCCTTGAGACCAGGTTCCCTCTCCCACCCTTTGGGGTCCACCTACATTCCTGGTATCCCAGTAGGAGCACTCCCCACTTGCTCTTGCCCCAAGTGGCTCTATGTATTAAAATGGCTGCTGTGAGCTTTAGCTTTAGCTATCACTGGAAATCACTCGATGACTCATCCTTATACCAAGGTGTTGAAGGTGAGATGCAATCAATTCAGTTAAGTTACATTTCAAACTCCCTTGTTCACTGTTAGATGTAGCAGTCTTAATCTAATGTTGCATTTATGGACAAACAGGAAAAATAGGAATGTTGATAAGTATTGTTGATAAGTTATAAGATAATGTTGATAAGAATGTTGATAAGTATTTTCTCAACAGAAAAGGTCTGCTTGATATTTGCAAGAAAATTTAACTGATTAGGTGTATGGGGCATGTTCTTTTAAAGCCTGGTTGCCTCTGACTGGTCAGACATGCCAAATAAAATCAGGGAGTGTAGCACTTTACATCAGCAATAATTCCCAGTATATTAGCGGAGTAAAATATATTCATGCAACCCCAGAAAGACTTTATAAACTGCAAAAATAACGTCTTCGTTTTGAGTTAGAATTGTACATTTTGACTGAGCACAGAGAACAGCTAGACTGACTCAGGACATCTTGATGGGGCCATTTTCTTCTATGCCTCTTGGTAATTACTGGAAGCTTATTATGGCTGTTTCCCAGTTTCTGTTACCTTTTGTTTTAATGTTTCAGAGCATTAAACGAGATCTCATCCTTACTCCAAAATGTGTGTACCTGATTGGGCGGGAAAAAGTGAAGCAGGGTCCAGAGAAAGGTCTTGTGAAGGAGGTCTTAAAACGGAGAATTGAAGTAGAACGAATTCTCTCAGTTTCTTTAAGGTAGGTGTCTCTGGAAACAAGACTGAACTGAAAGGTGAGCTACCGATACAGGTGTATTATTTTTACATTGCTCTTATATTTATTAGATTTACAAAAATAAAACAAGAGGTATGTTGTCTAGATGGAAATAGTCTAGGACAGTGGTCTCCAAACATTTTTCATGGAAAGGGCCACAGTATGAATAGAAGAAAGCTCTGAGGGCTGCCAAAAGATTTAAAGCTTACATATACCACTAATTTTGTAAACTGCCTTGACCTACTTATTCAGACTGGGTATTAAACATTAAAAATTAATAATAACATTAATTCTACAACATTTCAAGGATTTATTTTAAAATCTCACTTTATTTTGGATTGTCAGTAGTACATTCCTTAACTGAGATACCTGAGTAACACACTTAAGCATTTGCAGTTATTTTATCAAATGGGCAAGATTGAAATTACTGTATATATTCAAATATAAACTGAAATTTCTGGCCCCAAAAAATGGCCCAAAAATGAGGATCTCAGTTTATATTCGAGTCTCCCAGTAGTGTCCCTTCTTCTTTACGAAGACTGGAAAGGGGCACCAAGCTTCATCATAGGACCCCTGAAGATGTCGAAACGCGAACTTATTTGGGTCCTGCGCCACTAGCGGACTAGGTCCTTATGATTTGTATGTGGATTTTTACTTTTCATGTGGATTATTTTTTATGTGGATTATTTTACTGTATATTTGGAACTTTGACTCCCTCTTATGTTGTGCCACCAATTTTAGCAGGGTGTCATGAACTGTAGTTCCTCTTGCTGCAGGATTTTTTTCTTATAAGCCACCAAAGAAATGAGCTCCCCTCTTAACACCACCTTTAGACTCTCCCAAATCGTCATGGGAGAGAACTGATCAATACTATTATGGTCCAGGAAATCATAAATCCCTTGCTCCAACTTTCAAACAATGTAGATTCAAATTTGAATGTAGATTCAAACACTGTAACAATATAACATTATAATAATACAAATATTATAACTATTCAATCATTTTATGAATACCATTTTTATTCAATCATTGTATGAATACCATTTTAAAAATATAACCAACTCCTTCTCCCTTTTCTTACCATCCCTCTTCCCCTCTCCCAGGACTGCTAAAAAAACCAAACCAACTTATCATTTAAGTTAGACACTGATATTGGCATCTAACTTTAAGTGGACTTTAAGTAGAATCGGGGCCTAAAATGCAGAAAATCTTTGCAAATTGTTTATTCATATAATTCGTTTCTATCCTGTTCTCTCCAAAGAGCTCAGAATGGGCTACAGCAGGGGTGTCCAACCTGCGGCCCAAGGGCAGTGTTTTCCTCTGCTGCTCCTGGGTGTTTACCATCTTGCCGGCTCCCTCCTCTGTCTTACTGCAGCGTTTGCGCGGCCCCAGAAACATTTTTTTTGGCCAATGTGGCCCAGGGAAGCCAAAAGGTTGGACACCCCTAGGCTTAACATACATAATTCAATATAAGTTTTTATCCTGATGCAGTACATTCCTTTGTAATCTGTCAGTTGCAGACAGGGGAGTTAGATGAAGAGGTATGTTTTTATTGCTTTCCTAAAGTTGAGGGGCAGTTGATTCCAATGGCTCGATAGGAAGTGGAAGTAGGAACGTTGTTTGGTAGTTTGCAGTTGAAGGGGGTGTTCTGAGGCCTAGGAGTGGAGAGACCTGTTCGGCACCTGCTGTAAAAACCGTGGTTTAAAAGGGGCTGCATACGCTGACTCATTGTGAGCATAAGAATAGAAGGAAAGCAGTACATCTCCTTGAACTGATATAAAATTATTTGCAAAGGCTACTGATCCGTTACAGGGAAGGTCTATTTTAAAATGGAATTCTTCCTGATTTCTTTTGTTCTGTGGAACATATAAATCATGTGTTGTCTCCTTTCCTTACAGCACCATGCAAGATGATTTTTTTATCCTGCATGAACAGGAGTATGACAGCTTGCTCGAATCGATGTTCAAAACGGAATTTCTCAGCCTATTATCTAAACGCTATGAGGAAAAAATGCAACGAAAACTACCTCTGAAATTTAGCAATGTGTGAGTATCGGGGTGGGGGCTCAGGGCTGTGTCTTTTGCCGGTTCCTTCTCAGAAGAAGAATTTTACTTTAACTAAATCATTCCATGCAAATAACCTATAAACAAAAATTAAAGAAAGGCAGAGAAAAATAACCAAGGACTATCAATACAGTAAATACCAAACTACGGTAAATACGAAACTATGCTTGTAATCCAAAACACTCGTATATTAAAGCGAATTTCCCCATAAGAAATAATGGAAACTTACGATTCATTCCACAACCCAAAAATTTTAATATAAAATACTGTATGTACTTGTATTGCAAGTCCTCGCTTATTTAGAACAGTCACTACACTCCCGCAGCGTCAGAGAGAAAAGAACCATAGGCTCAGTTGTGCTGTGTATACTGTATTCAAGACGTTGCTTGAATATCAAGTTAAAATGTAGACTGCTTTCAGGAAAATGTTGTGAGGAATCTGGGTGACTTCTTGGCCTCCTTGTTTGTTCACATGGTATATGGTGACCTGATTGTCTGTTCAAATAAGTACTACTTGATTGAGAAAGCAATTCTGGAATGTGCATAGAGCATTAAGGAGATTGATGTGGACAGTTTTCTCTTGAGGACTCCAGCTGCCCTGAGTATGGAGGCCATCAAGGTGGGCTCCCCATCCTAGCATGGATGCATCTATTGTTAATATGGAAGTATGGAAGAGTTGGCCCCTGAAGAGATTGGCTGGTAACAGCCACCACTGAAGAGACTGATAAAGGTCTCAGATTACTTGTATTTTCTGGGACAGCAACAAATTTACAGCAATTACTTGTATTTATTTGGATTGAGACCATTTCATCAAATGTCCAGCATATGCATCATTGATGTGCAATGATAGGTTGAAGACTGAAGATTTTCTGGCAGATCTGTATCAGAGCATCAAGTCTCTGTTGAGGTAGAAAGGCATGAGCCTGAGTCGTGTCTACCAATGAACTCTAGAGTTTGAGTGAGTTGTAAATGAGATTTCTCATAATTGACTGCAAAACTGAGACATTTGAGAAAACATACTGTTGAAATCATGGGCTGTTGAGCTTTATAAGGTGTGGGGGCCTTGATCAAAACCAGTCGTCCAGATAAAATGGAATACAAGAAAGCTGTAAGCTCAGAGTGTTTTAGCCACTACCACTAAACATTTCATAAACACTCTGGGTGCTGATGCTATACCAAATGGAAGCACCTTGTACTGAAAGTTGAATGTTCCCACCTGAAAATGAAGATATTTCCTGTGGGTTGGGAGGATGGAAATGTGTGTGTGTGTAGGTTTCTTTGAGGTCCAGAGAGCAAAGTGGATCATTCTTCTACAACAGTGGATATAGGGTTCCCAGAAAGACCATTCGGAATTTCTCCTTCACCAAGTATTTGTTGAGAGCCTAGAGGTCTAAAATTGGATGGATGCCTCGGCCTTTTTCAATATAAGGAAATACTTGGAGTAGAACCCACAGCCTCTCTCCTGCTGAGGTACTGGTTCTGTGGCATTGAGCTGAGAGCTCCTGATGAAGGAGCATTCTTTGATGGAAGCTGAAAGATGAGGTGGAGGTCTTGTTTGTAAATGAAAGGTATAGCCATATTTGCGGTACCCAGCAGTCTGATGTTGTCATCAACAGTAGGTGATTCAACCTCCTATGGGTAAAGTCTAAGGAAGAGGTTGGGAAATACTGGCCAGGCTCTGTAGAATAGTCAAAAAGACATTGCTATTTGGACTGTGGTTGTGATTGTCTTGGACATCTTTGAGTAGGACAATAGCAAACTGGCTATACCTATGTTTGGGATAATAGGAGGAGCATCTGAGATCAGGCTGACTTCGCAGATAATAAAGTATAATAAAGTAGTCATGCAATCTTCATGTTTTTAATTTTTTGAGTTGCAGAGAATATCTTGAGTTGCAGAGAATATCTTGAACATTGGCATCTAGATCAGAGATTCTGAGCCAGGCCTTCCTACGCATGGCAATTGACACTGTAAATGTTCTAGATAGTCTCTAGCAGAGAGACTGAATTAATTCTTTGCTTCGGTCTTTATGGAAGAATACGTAAGAAATCTATCTGGCAGAGGAACTGAAAGAAATCTCAGTGAACCTGGAAGATATACTAAGCCAAATCGACAAGTTAAAGAGTGATAAATTACCTGGACCGGATGGTATACATCCCAGGGTACTGAAAGAACTCAAACATGAAATTGCTGATCTGTTGTTAGTGACCTGTCGCTAAAATCGTCTGTAGTACCTGAAGATTGGAGGGTGGCCAATGTTATGCCATTTATTAAAAGGATTCCAGGGGACATCTGGGTAATCACAGACTGGTAAGCCTGACTTCAGTGCCGGGCAAAATAGTGGAAACAATTATAAGAAATAAAATTGTGGAACATGTAGACAAACATGATTTAATGAGACAGAGTCAGCATTAGTTCAGTCAAGGGAGGTCTTGCCTCCCCAATTTGCTTAACTTCTTTGAAGGTGTGAATAAACATATGGATAAAAGCGAGCCGGATGATGAAGTGTGTCTAGATTTCCAGAAAGCTTTTGAAAGAATTCCTCATGAGAAGCTCCTGAGAAAATTAAAGAATAGGAGGCAATGTTCAATTGTGAATTAAGAATTGGTTACATTGGACAACAAAGTTTTTGCTTCTTCAACACTTTTGGGTGTATCTTATAGATTTTTGGCTGCTGATCAAGAAAATCATGTTTAAAATTATGTATCGCATACCATTTTAACAAAAAAAGTACATTTTTACAATTTCTTCTTATACTTTCAGGCTAATGCAATTAATTCTTAGCCTAATTTGTAATATAGGTCTATTGCTCACATTATACTGCTGTGGGCATATCCAGGCATACATTTAGGGCAAGTTACATAACATCCATGGAAATGATACAGTTTGGGCATGCCTGGGCATGCTTGTACATGGGCTTGGTGGATGCTGCCTGAAAAGGCTATATAAAAGCAGTTCACATACAGAGATAATCTTCATTACGTGTCTGTCAGTTTGGGTGTATTTTGAATCTTCAAGGCATTTGAATCTTCAAGGCAACTTAATTAGTAAGTCGGTTAATTATTAATTTCTATCAGATGATTTGTGACAGCAGAAATATCTCGCCAATGTCAAAACAGTCTGCTACATTTGTGGCGAGTACATGCTTAAGTCTCAAAGACACATCATGACTAAACTTGTTAAGAAAGCATATGAATTGTACTTCAGTTGCAAGATTGGATCCCTGAGGAAGGCGTGTTTAGCTGAAACACGGCCTGTGTTGGATCCTCTTTTGATATATGTGGATTGAGTTTTTACCGTTGTTATTGCTTTTATCAAGGAAATTTTGAATAAATTACAACCAAAGGACCGAGAACATTATGTTTCCACAGTCTCATTTGTTTGGATCTGAGCTTCATCTTCTAACACAGTCAGAATTAAATGACCTGGTCATGGACTTAGGTTTGTCAAAAGCAAAAGCAGAATTATTGGGTTCAAGACTGCAGGGATGGTGTTTGCTTTCACCAGGTATGAAAATTTCTGTCTTTCGAAACTGCCAAGATGATTTAACAAATTTCTTTGTACAGGTTGAAAGCCTCTTTATATGCACTGACATTGAAGGGTTGTTCACAGCTTTGGGTTGTATGCATAACCCACAAGAGGGGCAATTTTTATTGATTCATCAGGTTGTTCATCAGCCTCAAGGTTGTTTTGTTATACAATGGCAAAGCATATCCAGTACACAAAGTACAACTGGAACATCTACGGTGATCGTAAAGTAGTAGCTCTGCAACTTGGAATGCAGCTTGGAAATACCAAGTACTGTTGTTTTATTTGTGAATGGGACAGCCGTACTAAAGAGTTGCATTACATTCAAAAGAACTGGCCACACCATAAGAATTTGGTTACAGGACAGAAAAATGTGGTACACGAACCACTTGTTGACCCAACAAAGATATTTTTGCCTCCTCGTCACATGAAACTTGGACTGATGAAAAATTTTGTAAAACAAGGAAGGCTAAAGTTTTTTTTATCTAAGACAGATGTTTCCAAGAATGACTGATGCCAAGATTAAGGAAGACATTTTTGTTGGTCCACAGATTAGACACGTCATCAATGATGAAAGATTTGAAGATCTGTTAATCGGACCTGAGAAAATTGCCTGGAAAGCATTCAAGGATGTCATTGACAATTTTATTGGCAGTTACGGAGCACTAAACTATATTCAACTGGTTGACTAACTTCTTAGAGCATACAAAACCATGAAATGCAACTTGTCACTGAAGATGCACTTTCTACATTCACACTTGGACTTCTTCCCCGCAAATCTTGGTGCAGCCAGCAAGGCAAAAGGTTTCATCAAGACACTGCCACTATGGAAAAAAGATATCAGGGCAACTGGAATCCATCAATGCTGGCTGACTATTGTTGGACACTGCAACGAGATGCACCAGACACTGAGTACAAATGAAACACTACTATACTGTAGTACTATATAGGTGCCACCTTCAGCCATAAGGACTATTGGGGTAGTAGACAGGTGGGTATAGTAGGTTATGGGGGAGTTTTAGAGGGCTCAGCATAAATTATAAGGTATATGGTGAGATGTGTATCTGGCATCCTTTATGTGAAGTTCACAGCAATGTTCTCTAAGGTGCTTCACTGCTCTGTTGAGTTGTCTGTGTGGCCAGTCCCTTCCATGTCGAAATGTCCTGGATTTGGATGTTTTGAGCTCTTCAGTTTTTGTGGATGTCCTAAGGCTGGCCGTCCTGGGGCCAAGACACCTAAATTGACAATTTTCAAAAAATATAGATTTGGACAGGTTTTGCCTGTTTCAAAATTGGCCATTTCTCTGCCTCTGACTTTGCATGTCTTGTGGGAAATGTCCAGAATTGAACTTAGATGTTCTATCGAAAATGTCCCTCCACGCGTTCCAGTGGCCGTCTTTATACATTTCAATGATGTCATCACAATGGAATACAATGAAAAACAATGAAAACAAATTTAAAAATGTACAGGAACCATCTACCCACTTCTAAAAACCAATTTAAACCAGTTTGTATACTCTTCTGGTCTGCCCTTCTGTCCTGCTAAGGTTGGCATAAGTGCTAGTTCCTACATCCATGCACATATATATACGGTTACACTAGTATTCTGTAAAGAAAAGTAGGCACCTACTTTTCTTTATAGAAAAGGCACCACAAAAACACCCTATTAGAAGATTGTTCAAAGGCTATCCAACAATTTCTCAAATAATCGGTTGGCCAATATTCAGCCTGCAGTGGACAGAATTTCTTTAATCACTGCCTAACGTGGGCTGAATTAGACCTTTTCCGGGTACCAGCCCTAAATATCCAGGTTTTTGATAGAATGCAGAAGTTACCTTGGTACGGCCACTATTCATTGCTATACCCAAATAACCAACCAGACATAATTACATGCAGTCCTACTTGCCCAGTTAGTTATCCAGGCACTGGCACTGAATATCAGTGGTGTCCAGATGTCTTATGGGTCCATAGATGTCTTATGGGTCCTCCCTGACAGTAATCAGATAGTGCTGCAGCATTTTGCCTAGCATTAATTATCTGGATGAATGCTGCTGAAAATCTGAGTATGGCCTAGTCAACAGGATTTATCCAGGTAGGAGCCTTTTGCACACAGATAAGTACCACTGAATATCTTCAGTTCTTTTCTAAAAACGAAATAAATATCTCCAACTTAAGTTCAAAAGATAAAATGTTCCTCAATTGCCTGTATTTGTTGATGATAGATTGGAAGTGAAGTTGAAAAAGGAGAACTGGGGTCCCTGGAGTGGCGGCAGTGGCTCTCGCCAGGTGCAATTTATGCAAGGAGTTGGAGATTTAGCCATTCTGAAACCCAGTAACAAAATGCTGCAAGTCAGCATTGGACCAGGACTACCAAAGAACTCCCGTAAGTACTGGAACCTCAGCACCTCACACACACACAAAATTTCACCAAAATCGGTTTCACCAAAATCGGCCCAAAATATGTGTTCAATTTTTATGTTTTCGGCTACAATCGAAATGATACTATGCAGTCCTCACTCCCTCCATCCCTGACCAAAAAAAGCCCCATCCTCTAGCAGCAACCTTGGCCTACCAAGTTTTTTGTGGCTGGTGAGGGCAGGGGCGATTCCCACTTGCTTCTGCCTCAAAATGGTTGCCAGGACTTCCAGAGACTGCTGAGACTTCATGAGACTGCTACCGAAGGTCAGGGCAACTATTTTGAGATTTGAACTGACATGGGCAGGTGTGATTGAGGATGGCACCTGCTCTTGCCAGTTCCAATCTCAAAATGGCTGCTACGAGACTGCTGCTGGAAATCCCAGAAGTCAAGTTTCAAGTTTTATTTTGGTTTGATGAATCACTTATTTAATTTACTAAGCAAAATGCGATAAATATACCATTTAATTTTTAAAATAATAGGTTAGACGACGGACTTACAGACTAATAGATACATAGGGTAAGAAAGGGCAGAACTACAATTCAATCTTTTAGAAAAAAGATTGGATGGAAAAGATTGAATGGAAAGAACATTAGGGAAGGGAGAGTGAAAACTGAGGAAAAGCTAAAATAAACTTTGAACATAATTAAAGATTAAAAGCATCTTTAAAAAGAAAGCTCTTTAAGTTACTTTTAAAACGACTCAAATCATTTTCCTCTCTTATATGTTGAGGCAAGGTATTCCATAGTTGCGGAGCCATTACTGAGAACATATCATGTCGACGAGTTCCAATAATTTTCAAGGAGGGGACTGCTATAAGTTTTTGATTAGTGGACCGAAGGGAACGCGACGTATTGTGAGGGATAAGTAAATTATGAATGAATTGAGATTCATTAGTAGACAAAGTTTTAAATACTGAAAGTAAGATTTTAAAAGTAATGCGGTGATTAACTGGGAGCCAGTGGGATTTGATCAGAAAGGGAGTGACATGATCATATTTTTTGCCATTATGAATTAGTTTAACAGCAGTATTTTGGATTATCTGAAGATGCCTCTTTTCTTTTTGTGTAATATTTATTAATAAAGAATTACAATAATCAAGTTTAGCGATAATTAAAGAATGAATTAATATATTTAGTGATTTTGGCTCTAGAAACTTAGAAATCGAGCGAATCATTCATAACCTATGAAAGCAAGATTTAACGGTGTTGCTTACATGTTCATGGTAAGAGAGTCTTTCATCGATGATGACACCCTGTATTTTTTAAGATGTTACCGACTCTAAATGGATATTATCTAGGGTGAATGGGGCACTCAGGCTTAAATCTTTTTCTCATGGGAAAAATAATGCTTTTGTTTTCTGAATGTTTTCTGAATGAATTAAGCCATTGCTTAACCTTCACTAACTTTCTATTAATCTCGATTATTTCTTCTTTATTTTCTGGATTTAGAGGGTATAACATGGGCGTATGAAAAGGTGGTGAAGCCTATGGACTGACATAAACTTAGTAAAGAGGAGTAGCAGATGTAAGCAGGAGAGTGTAGAAATTTTATGGAGTCTACAATATCATTACATTTCAATCTGTGGGTATCTTCTAACAAATTGCAAAATAAAGGGTAGCTGTCCATCAGCAAGTTAGGTAATAATGAAGACATTAGGACTAGAGAATGACATGGGGACAGATTTGTCCCCATCCCTGCAGGAACTTAATTTCCCCATCCCACGATTTTTGTCCCTGCCCCTTTTCTGTAAGCTCTACCTTAACCACAGAAAGCTTGAATACTTATGATTTTAAAGTGTTTGAGGCTTGTGCAGATGAGGACAGAGCTTGCAGGAAAAGAACTTACCAGAACGGGAAAATGAGTTCCCACAGGGACGGGGAAAAATTTGTCCCCGTGTCATTCTCTTCTTTTTTTTTTTTGTAATTCTTTATTTAAACACTGTGCACATGCAGACAACAAAATGGAACAGTACAGTGCACAACACAGATGCACCACAGAACCCACAATAACAATGGAAGCAGTAATACAGTGTACAACAGTTTTCAACACCCCCCCTCCAATGAAGTTCCCCCCCCCCCATAGCTCAGCCCAACCACCCCCCTCCCATCCCGCTCCCGAGGTGGAGGGCAGGGTTTCCCCGGGCTCATAGACAGCTTGTCTGGTACTTCTTAGGGGCTTGGTGTCCTTTTCCTGCCTTACCGAGTGGGGCATGGGCGTCCCATGTCATTTTCTAATTAGGACCATTAGCCGATGACAACAAAGTGTGGTTGATGAGAAATCTGAGCTGTGACCCAATGTAATGTTCCTTTTCTATAGATTATGTAAATTAAAGATTGCTTCCTTTAAAACTGGAAGTTTAAGTCATTGACTGTGTTTTTTCTTTTGTACATCAAATCTATTTTGTACATCAGATCTATTTTGTACATCAAATCTAGTGTATACAGACTGACACAGATTGGTACTTATTTTAGGACCCACTAGAAAGAGCCTTAATCAAAGCAAAGGACGATCTAGTGCAGGCCAGACCTATCCAACCAGAATAGCACCATCTCCACCAGGTAAGATATACTGCTGCTACCAATGTCCTATTCAAGATTTTTAATATTTTCTTTTTGGTAGATATATTTTTATTTATTTGGATTTATCTCATGGTTAAATCACATAGTTGCAGCACATTTGGGTACAGTAGCTATTTCCCAATCACCAGAGGTCTAGATTTACTAAACTATGTTGCCAGTCCCATTTTTGGCAGTGGCACCTGCGTGCTGATGACGTTCAAAACATTTTACTGAAAATTGTTCAGTAAACACAGATGTTACAAACATTGTCATTATTCCAACCCACTAAACAATTACAACTCCTAGTAAAATCTCCCTCCCCCCATGTGCTTATGATGTTAATGCATGGCACACTTTTGTAAATCTAGCCCTAAATTTGTATGTGAAGCAGTGGAGGTCAAAGATCACTTATTTTTGTATAAGCTTGTGGTTGCCATTGTGGTTGGCTCAGATCTGAAATTCCTAAAAACATGATCCAGAAGCTGGCAGCTTCTACTCCTGGGGCACTGGGCAACTTCTCATAAAATCATCCTTTTCAGGTAAGCAAGTGAACTCTGTTCTAACTGGGAAAAAGAATGGACTTCCTAAAGTATTTATCCCAACCACCTGCTTCTGTAGGACTAGCTTTGTTAGGGTTACCAGATGTCCGGGGAAACCCGGACATATCCTCTTTTTAGCTCCCAGATGGACTTTCCAAAACCCGGCATTTGTCCGGGTTTTGGAAAGCCTCGACGAGCTCCAGCCGCATCTGGAGAGCCTCTGAGCATGCACGGATGATGTCACACACATCCGCGCATGCTCCAGGCCCTCCAGACGCGGCTGGAGCTCGTCTGGAAGAAGAGTGGAGTGTTTGTTGG
The DNA here is from genome assembly GCF_902459505.1 of Geotrypetes seraphini. Taxonomy (NCBI): domain Eukaryota; kingdom Metazoa; phylum Chordata; class Amphibia; order Gymnophiona; family Dermophiidae; genus Geotrypetes; species Geotrypetes seraphini. The sequence goes on from NC_047097.1 coordinate 44,921,747, forward strand.
GGGCAGGGCTTGGGGCAGAATGGAGGTAGAGGCTGGAAGTAGAATGGAGCGAGGTCATGTGTCTTGAGTTTCCTGAAGAAAAATATGGTAACCCTAAGCTTTGTGCCATGACAGAAGCAGCTATCACTCAGCAATCTCCCCATTCTTTTGTTTCTATGCACAAAAAAGTGTGATTTCTATATCAGAAATGGAGCATATTTGCTAAAACCATTTTATGCCTTGCTATACAGAAGAAAAAATAAAAGCCAAGAGCCAGATTTAACTTGTTTCATACACTGCACACCCTGAGGGCAATTCCATAACTGGGCACCACGAGTTAGGTGCTTGAAGGCCGTGCTATGAGCCTATTATGGTATCTGGGTAGAATACTAGCTAAGTTGGCATCTATGCATCCATATTTAGTCACACCCACTTACGGCATGCCAACAGTATGCATAAATGAGCACATCAGTGTGTGACTTTAACTTACAGTATTCTGTAAGTTTGGTGCATAAATGGTAAGTCCTGCCCATGCAGGACTTAACCCCGTGAACCCCTTCCTTGCATTTCTGCACTAAGGCCCTGATTCTATATAAAACACCTGCTATTAGGTACCTAAATCAGCGCACTTAGCCAATCTAGGCACCTAACTTACACCCCCCCCCTCCCCATTTACAGAATTGCAGAAGAGGTTGCTGCTCCGACACTCAAGTTTATGCACATGTGGTGCATATGGAGTATCCTGAAAATCAGATCTAGTTACAGGCCTCTGGGACTGGTTTGGGAGCCATTTGCAAAGTGCATCAGGAAATCCTAACTGCTAGGTCTGTGATTGCTGAACCAGGTGCAAATGTGTTTATCATCAATTGTTTCTACTTTCTTCCTTCCTCCAAGTAAAATGTAAGATGTCATAAAAATCAAACCATATAGGGGTAAAAGACTACATTCAGCCAGATGGAAGTTGCATAAATGAAGCCAACACTGATTCACTGGGACCACTATATCTTTATGAAGTGTGATATGTGTCTGTGTATTTTTAGCCCAGTCTGCCTGGGAGGCACTAAGTAGACAATGCCCCCCCTCCCCCCACCTCCTGATATTCAGACCCACAGGAGATCACCAACGAGCTACAGTTTGTGGCGATACTGAAAATGCAGTAGTAGACAGACAGCTGTCTCCCATTGAATATTGTCAGATAGCCAGCCATGTGCTATTTAGCCAGCTGGGAGCCGTTCCTGGCCGATTACGGTAAATAGCTCTGAATATCGGGGCCCAGTGGAGTTTGTTAAAGTCAAATATGGTAAGTATGAGGGGCTGCTGAAAAGTTCTCAGCCCAACCAACAACGTTGGGGCAGTCTCCATCGAGGGCTATACACTTAGTCCAGTGATTTTCCACCTTTTTTATTCGGTCAGAAAAATACAGAACAAACCAAAGAGGAAAAAAAGTTGCTGGGCTAAGGCCCTAATTCTGCAAAGTGCGTCCTGATTTTAGGCAGCTGTCCTACAGCTGTCTAATCAGCCAATCGGGATGCACATTTTTTTAAAAATGCTCCCCGGGCAGGCGCCTCCAGGAGTCTAGGGAGGCCCGCAAGACCGCCTAACCTCGCCTAAGGGCCTTAGGCAAACCTAGGCGGCCCTACGCATCTCCCTAGTAGAGAACTCTGGAACAACCTCAGAATTTCAAGCTCCCTTCAATCCTTCCACAAACAACTGAAAACTTGGCTCTTTTCAAAAATCTAACACCTCCCGCTCTTTGGTACCCTGTCCCTCTTTATCTTCCTAGCTCCTTTCCTATAACCCTTCATTGTAGCTCCTTTTCAATCTAACCCTGTAAACCGTGCCGAGCTCTACGCTTGTGGAGATGGCGCGGTATACAAACCTAAGGTTTAGTTTAGTTTAGGAAGAAACGCTTACAATGTAGGCCAGCAAAATGGTTTATAGAATATTATGAAGTATCTGCATAACTTGCGTGTGCCGCACATAGGAAATATCGTCAGAGGGAGAACCAATGGGGTCACAAGGAGCACACTGTTGACCGCTGTGAGCAACTAGAGGTACGGGAGAAGGGAAGGAGGAGCGCGCACGGCAGGCAGCAGTGGGGGGGCCATACACAGCATTCAGGAGGGGAAAGGAGCAAGGGCGGAGACAAGGGCGGGGGAAGGGCGCCACCAACCTGGGAGCCTCTCACCTTCGCTACACTACTGATGCCAGTGCTATAGTATTCTGTAATGGAATTTTACAGAATACTATAGTATACTATATAGAATACTATATAGTATACTATAGTATACTATACTATAATTTTATAGAATACTATAGTATTCTGTAATGGAATTTTGATGCCAGATTATCATTAAACGCTAATTTATAGAATTTGCCCTCTTTATCTTTAAAAAACAATATTTTTTCTCATGGTAATATTTTTGTTCATTTATTTATTTAATGCTAGGTCATCATCAAAATGGAGTGCTAACAGGAACTCAATATGGCTATCACCAAAAACCAACCAATCCTTCAAACAATCCCAAAGAAGTATCTTCCACAATGGAGCGCCCTTCTTTGCCAAGGCAAGTCTCGGGAGGCACAGACATATATTCACAACAACCACAAAGCCTGGACTTCCTTAGAGTGCCAGACCAAGGTGCTGCAGGGTAAGGTTTCCTGGATACCGCACCCTTTGCCACAAAAAGCTTTTCTGAGGCTGTGCGTCAGTGCATGAAAGCTTATGCTCACCCTCCCCTTTTTCAAGGCTGATCCTATGATCCATTCAGATTTTAATCCAGTTCTTCTCATCAACCCCTGGCCAGATCTCCAAAACTAGCTATAACAAAAAGGTCTGACAGCTGGGAATAGGCCAGGATCTTGGCACCAGTGATATGTGGGAACTTAATAAATCTCTCTCAGGAGGAGTATTTTATCTGAACTTAGAGCTTGATGGTTCTACACATGTATCCTCTGCTTTGTGATTGGCCGCTTTCCGCATGGACACAGGCATTGAGTAGCTCTCTTGCACCACCCCACCAAGAGCATGGTTTGTCTGGGCTTGCAGCTAAAAGGAAAAGGCCAGAAGTTCTGTTTTCCCTATTCTGTCCAAACAGAAAAGTGTTATTAAAAGCTATAATCAGAGGGTGCTGGAAGGAATTAGTACCAACTTGAATTGAAGAAAAATTGAAATTTGTTCAAAACACTGATAATCATATAAATAGAGAACAAATTAATATCAAGTGATATTGAATTACCAGACCTCAAATACCCAAGGCACTACTTAAATATTTTTCATGCCCTTACTGGGGTAATGTATTCATCATCAGTCTTGGTAAAGCACTTCAAATTTATATTGTTATTGAGCCTGTGAAAAGTAATAAGTTAAAATTAAAAGTTTTGGGGCACATGTCACTTTACCAAGACCAATGATGAATACATTACCCCAGTAAGGGCAGGAATTAGTACCAAACATGTCTCACACTACAAAAATCTACAAGATAATTGGGGGGAGGAGTTTCCTAAGTGAAAGCAACCACTAGCAGGTATTTGAATTCTATAAATATTAGAAATTATGTTAGATTGACCTTGGGGAAACATTGCAGCCCAGTTTCAAAAATATCTTTTCTTGAACTTTTTACTAAGGAAAAAGTTGCCTTATGTTGTCATTATGTTGCCTCAGAGGAAGGGAATTGAAAAAAAATGGCTACTCAGGGGGTCTACCTTTTATCTAGTTTAGGAGACACCTGAAAACTTTTTTCTTTTTAAAGTTTCTTGGCCCCTGATTATTCAATTCTCATTATGATTTGTATTATTAGCTAAACTTTTGTAAACCGCATAGAACTTTTCGGTATTTGTGTTCTAGAAATTTATTTTTATGTTATGTCAGGACTCCCCATTTTCTCATACACCCCCACAACTAAAAACCTATCACCCTCATAAATGGCAGATCAGTATATTTACTTATTACAAAGGCATCATGACCTATGGAAAATTGTAACCTAGAAACTTTATATTTGTTGGTATTAGACCCCCTAATTTGTATCAAGTTAGGATACAACCTTGCATTGTAAACTTGTACTGTAATTACATCAAATTGTAGAGATAATGGTTACTGCAGATGGGCAGACTAGATGGGCTATTTGGCCTTTATCTGCCGTCATGTTAACCATATAAGATATATATGTTTAACTTGTAACCCATTCTTTGGGGACAATGGGATAGAATATTAATTAAATAAATAAATACTATTATTATTATTATTAAATTAGAGTTGAACCTGAAACAAACTTATTTAAAAGAAATTTACTCATTTTTCGGAGACATAATGAACTCGATAAGTTGTTCTTTATGGATTTTGAAAATCACCCACTTAAAGTTCTCCCCCAGCTTCCAGTTACTTTTTTTTCTTTAAGGCAAAGTAAGCTATTAAAAAGCTGAGAAATATGTTTATTAACCCCCTCCTTTACAAAGCCGTGCTAGCGTTTTTAGCACCAGCCACTGCAGTAACAGCTCCAACGCTCATAGAATTCCTATGAGCGTCCGAGCTGTTACCGCCACAGCCGGCGCTAAAAAGGCTAGTGCGGCTTTGTAAAAGTGGGATTAAGTCAGCTAGTCATACAGCATCCATCACAATATGCTAACTACAGCTGCATGGGTTTGTAACAGGACAGGGGGGGTGATGAAGAGAAGGGATGTTGGGAGCACTGAATATTGGGGAGATGACCAGACCACCTCTTCCTCTCAACACATTGACACGCTGCCACCACCACTCACTGGGTAGGCCAGCTATGCTATAAACTTTATAAAACACATTATTATATTTTCTTATAAAGCACATATTTTAACTGAACTCTCTGACATCCTCAGCCTTTCCATTCACAAAAATAGAAGGAAGAAAAGTTCCCATTTCCTGCTGTCTCATGTCCCCGGCCTATAAAATATTTTTTTTCTGCAGACCCTTCAAAAGTCTGACCAAATCCTCGTTTCACTTGCATTATAAAGTACTGAGGATGCCATCTCTCCCCAATCCCAGGTCCTAAAGTCCGCAAACTAATGGTGCCAGTAGCGCAAACTAATGCTGCCAGATTCAGGAAAAAAAATTTCGATTCGATTCAGCCTATTGAATTGGTTTTTCACTCCTGGTGGGTTTTATAGCTTTTTCACCCCCTTTGGCTTCTCCTAACCATACTGGCGCTGTGGTGTAAATAAAATAAAGAAACAAAAAGGACTTTTCCTCTCTCTGTTAAATCCTAGCTCACGTTTGCAGTTCAACACCAGCTCTGGCAGGATACACATTTCAAATCTGACATATTATAATCACAAAACAGAAAATAAAATTAATTTTTCTACCTTTTGTTGTCTGGTTATATTTCAAATCTTGTTGGTCCAAGGCTCTGGTTTTCTTCTGATAACTTGCTTGCCAGGGTCTCCTTCTTTCTGCATGCTAACCATCCATCTGCCAACTCTGTCCTCCCTTTCCATTTCCCTTCCCTCCCTCTGGTATCTTTCCTTTTTTTCATCTCCCTCCACAGATCCACCTTTTCTTAACTACCCTTTCATCCGGCATCTCTCCCTCCTTCCCCACCACCCCCAGAGTCCACCATCTCTCCCTTTCTTTTCCCAATTACCCTCCTATCCAGTATCTCTATCCCTCTTCCACACCATCCCTTGTGTCCAATTTCTCTCCCTTTCTGGTCCTTCCCTCCCTAAATCCCATGGTCCATCATCTCTCTCCCTCTCCTCTATTTTCAGACCCATTATTTCTTCCTCCCCCCCCCCCCCAAAGTTTGGCATATGCACGTCTCTTTGAACACCCCCCTTCCCTCCGTGTACTTCTAAACCAGGGTCCCCCCAAAGGCCTGTTCCCCCTTAAAGGTCTGCCTGTCCCCCCCTTGAAGGCCTGCCTGCCTGCCCCCCCTTGAAGGCCTGTCCCCCCCTTGAAAGTCTGCACCCCCCCCCGAAGGCCTGCACCCCCCCGAAGGCCTGTCCCCCCCCCCTTGTAGACCTGTCTCCCCCTTGTAGGCCTGTCCCCACCTACCTCCCAAAATACTGAAATAACACTGTCAGCCTAAACTAGCATGTACTGCACAATAGAATGATTTTAATAAATGAACTGAAAATAGACTGGGGAAGGGTTCAATGATAACTCTTTCAATACTTACTAATGAGACCTGATTAAAACCATTCAGGGAGACATTTCCTTGATTTATTAGTGGAATTAGATTAAAGGCAAGGGCCTTTAATCTAATTCCACTAATAAATGTGCGGGTGCGGGTGCACTAATAAATGTGCATGTGCGGGTGCCTTCCCACCTACTGTCAGCTCACAGGACCATCAATTCTTTGTTTCCCACAAAGTGAAAAAGCCATCTTTTGGTTCTCTCATCACACACCTTTCAGCATGTGTTTTTAACATACATATTGTATACGTGGGGTTTTTGTGTGTGTATTAGTTGCATATGTTTTGTGTCTTTCCATAGTAACATAGTAGATGACGGCAGATAAAGACCCGAATGGTCCATCCAGTCTGCCCAACCTGATTCAATTTAAAATTTATTTTTTTTTTTTTTTCTCTTCTTAGCTATTTCTGGGCAAGAATCCAAAGCTTTACCCGGTACTATGCTTGGGTTCTACCTGCCGAAATCTCTGTTAAGACTTACTCCAGCCCATCTACACCCTCCCAGCCATTGAAGCCCTCCCCTGCCCATCCTCTACCAAACGGCCATACACAGACACAGACCGTGCAAGTCTGCCCAGTAACTGGCCTTAGTTCAATATTTAATATTATTTTCTGATTCTAAATCTTCTGTGTTCATCCCACGCTTCTTTGAACTCAGTCACAGTTTTACTCTCCACCACCTCTCTCGGGAGCGCATTCCAGGCATCCACTACCCTCTCCGTAAAGTAGAATTTCCTAACATTGCCCCTGAATCTACCACCCCTCAACCTCAAATTATGTCCTCTGGTTTTACCATTTTCCTTTCTCTGGAAAAGATTTTGTTCTACGTTAATACCCTTTAAGTATTTGAACGTCTGAATCATATCTCCCCTGTCTCTCCTTTCCTCTAGGGTATACATATTCAGGGCTTCCAGTCTCTCCTCATACAGGATTCTGGGCTGTATAAAGAGAGGCGTAGTCAGTAGAAGGAAGAAGGTGTTGATGCCCCTGTACAGGTCATTGGTGAGGCCCCACTTGGAGTATTGTGTTCAGTTTTGGAGACCGTATCTGGCGAAAGACGTAAGAAGACTTGAGGCGGTCTAGAGGAGGGTGACGAAAATGATAGGAGGCTTGCGCCAGATCTGCCAAGGAAGAAGAGAGGCTAAACTTCCCATTCAAAAGCTTCACCATGTCTATAGCAAAAATAAAATGTAACATATGACCTGCCTTATTGATTGCAAAAAAAACACATTGGTGATATCCCAGATCATTTATTAGAGAAAGAAAGCTCTTATCTTTTAACTCTTTCCTGAGTTTCTGTATGTATACTGAAATTTCACCTAAGCCCACTAGATTGGCGTACTGATTTTCCATTCCTTCAGTAAAGAGACTTGATCTTTTATAACTAGTGGGCAACAGAATTTTAAAAAAGGTGAGAGATAGGCGTAGAAGATAGACAAACCAAGATGGTCTTCATCCAATCAGGCAGATAAAGCTTAATTTCTGCCAGTAGCTACTCCCACACCTGGTTTCTAAAATGAGCTAGGGGCAAAATAAGAAAACATGGGGGGGGGTGGATGGGCAGGGAACTATTAAAAAGCACCACATTGTCCCTCTTATAACCAGTTATGGATGATGCAGTTGACATTTTTACTGTAATATATAAATATTTAATATGGCCAGCATGAAAAAGAAGCTGCTGATTGGATTAAGAAAGCAATTAAAGAGTTTTACTTCATTAACCCTCCCCCCTTTACAAAGCTGTAGTGCAGTTTATAGTGCCAGCCAAGGCAGTAACAACTCTTAATGATCATAGAATTCCTATGAGTGTCAGAGCTGTTACCGCCCTGACCGGTGCAAAAAACTGTTACAGTTTTGTAAAAGGAGGGGAAAAAGGTGGACTGAAAAATCTAGGATTATAGTTAAACTCATCCAGCTCAAGGATTTCACCTACAGGTGAAAATCAGCAAGTGCACAGCTGAAGACAGTGGGAAGAAGAGCCTAAAATCCAGTCTTTGAAGGCTGCCAGTGAGTCGTTTTCAGGATATCCTTAATAAATATGCAGGCATTTACAATCATGAGTTTTCAGTCCATCACTCATTTTCTGTTTCCTATGTCGTCCATTATTGTGGTATTCTGTTTTTCCATAGTGCCCGCAGGCAGACAACAAACCGACCACCGCCAGCAGGAGGAAGACCCAAACCCCAGCCCAAACCCAAGCCTCAGGTACCACAGTGCAGAGCCCTGTATGCATACGATGCTCAGGACACTGATGAACTCAGCTTTAATGCCAATGACACCATAGACATCATCAAAGAAGGTAAATACTGGGAAAACTGACATGATTCCCTATTTAAATAATGTTTTGTTTACCTTTCCTCAGCCTTATTATTCATATTGAGACCAATGTGTTAGTATGAGAAAACTTTGCAGATATGTTTCCATGCTAAAATAGACTACTATTTTAGCACTAGTGTGTTATACAGTTAAATCATTCATACATAGTTCCTACAAAGATTACATATAAAGAACAGAATTAACTAGGATGAACAAGATTCCCAATCATGATGTCCCAAACAAGATGTCCCAATCATTAACTACTAAGATTGAATTTCCAAAACAAGAAAGTTTTGAGCGCTTTTTTAAAAATCATAAGCGCACAGAAGCAGCTTAATAAGGAGTGGAAATAGCAGCATACAATCTTTTAAAGGAGGCAGAAAACGGCTCCATATGGCGTGCAGCACACCACGCAGCAAATCTGGTCCATTTCTGGGAATAGCATTGCCTTCCGAGAGGCCTCGAATCCAGCACGGAAAGCAATGTTACTTACCGTAACAGTTGTTATCCAGGGACAGCAGGCAGCTATTCTCACTAGTGGGTGATGTCATCCGACAGAGCTTGAAGAAACTCAGAAGTTTCGAGATGCCCGCACCACGCATGCGCCAGTGCCTTCCCACCCGATGGTCCGGGCGTGTCTCCTCAGTTCAGGTAGCTAGCAGAGAAGCCAACCCAGGGGAGGTGGGTGGGACGTGAGAATAGCTGCCTGCTGTCCCTGGATAACAACTGTTACGGTAAGTAACATTGCTTTATCCCCAGGACAAGCAGGCAGGTATTCTCACTAGTGGGAATACAAGCTAACCTCAATGGGACGGTGGGAGAGTTGGCAATTTAGGAGAATAAATTCTGTAACACTGTTTGGCCAAACTGTCCATCCTGTCTGGAGAAAGTATCCAGACAATAATGAGAGGTGAACGTATGAACCGAGGACCAAGTGGCAGCCTTACAAATCTCCTCAATCGGTGTCGATCTGAGGAAGGCTACCGAGGCTGCCATTGCTCTGACCTTATGGGCTGTGACCTTACAGGGAAGGGGTAATCCAGCCCCCTCCGCCGGGCCAGTCAAAAAGACGGCGGCTGCTTAGGCGCAGCAGGGTTCTGGGGCTTAGGAGGAGCCCTCTGCTGCTGTGGACGCTGAGGAGGTGGGCAAGAAAACGCCAGCGTGGACTTCTGCAGATACCGCTGGGGAGGCAGCCTGTAGGACTTCAGCGGAGCGGGCTTCGCCTTAGCCCGGACCAAGGAAGCAAAGGAGCGTTTGTGTTCGGAGAGGCGTTTTGTGGCAGCCTTGATGGAATCATTGAACAGCTCATTCCCCAAGCACGGAAGATTGGCCAACCGGTCCTGCAAGTTGGGGTCCATGTCGACAATGTGGAGCCACGCCAGGTGACGCATGGCCACCGCGAAGGCCAAGACCCTGGATGACAATTCAAACGCATCATAGGAGGCCTGGAACATGTACAGCCGAAGCTGCGAAAGCGTATCCACAAGCCTGCAAAACTCCGCCCAGCGCTTGGTAGGCAAATAGTCCTCGAAAGACAGAAGGGACTTGATACACCATTTGAGATAGGACGTAAAGGTAAAGTTGTAATTCAGAACTCTATTTGCCATCATGGAGTTCAGATACAGGCGTCTCCCAAACTTATCCATAGTCCTGCCCTCCCGGCCCGGGGGACAGCGGCATACACCTTGTGAGACCCGCCTCGGAGGAGAGTCCCGGGGCCGCTTCGCCAGACGCCTCGACCGATGCTTCGATCGAGGTCAGCCCGCAGGCGAGGTTTGCCTCGATGGAAGAGGCGAAGAGTCAGAGGACAGATGCAGGACTTTACCCTTGGAACCCTTGACGCGATGCTCAGGCTGGTCCGCAAGGGCGAGGTCGGAGCAAGCTGAGCCAAAGCAGAGGAGAGCTCCGAGGAGATAATTGCCTTCAGCACCTCCTCGAACATCGGCACCGTGACCATGGGAGGCCGGGCCGGCTCAGCAGTGCGTTCCACCGAGGGCGACCTCGAAGAAGAGTATTCCCGTATGGTGGAAGCATGCTTGGAAGGCTTGGAGAGTGGTCTCTTCGAGGCCGGCAGGACTACACTCACCGCTTAGATGGCCAGAGACTCCGAGGAAGGCTTCTTCGGTAGCTGACCTGAACCTGAAGGAGGAAGAGGAGACTTACTCGGAGCCGAGGTCATCGAGGTCGAGGCCCCCGAGGTCGAGGGGGATTTCCCCGGAGCCAAGGTCTTCGAGGCCGATGTCGAGACCAAGGCCGAGGTCGAAGCAGGAGCAGCCTCCATGGTGAAGAGCTCCGCAGTCCTGGCCCTGCGTCGCCGAAGAGCCCTAGGTTGGAGTGTAGCACAATGGGGACAGGAGTCCGTCGGGTGATCAGCAGTAATGGAGATGATCTAACCGCACTGGGAGCACTTTTTAAACTCAGTAAGGGGCCAGGACATAAGGCAGTCAAGCGGCCGCAGGCACGCTAGGCCAAGTGGCCATGGCGAACCGGGAGCCCCCGGTCACCGAAGCGAGAAGAAAAAAATGCACGAGCAAGAAGAAAAACAAATCTAACAAAGTGCACAGTGACTCCCGAATAAAATAAAAAAGCCACGGTGCTAGAAAGGCACTTAGAGAAACGCAGAGAAGAGAGACAGGGCTTTCTGGCTCCACGGAAAACTAAGAACTGAACAAGAACTGAAGATCACGAGGAGGGGATTCGCCCTCTAGTGGAGCAGGAAGGCACATGCATGCGTGGGCAGCACTAGCAAACTTTGAGATCTTCAATCAAGTTTGCTTGAAAAGCTGTATTGCAAGACCTCGCTCATTTAGAACTCTTACATTGTCAGAAAGAGAAGAACCAGTTGTGATGTGTGTATACTGTAGGTACTTGTATTGCAAGGCATTGCTTGTATATCAAGTTAAAATTTAATCAAATGTTTTGCTTATCTTGCAAAACACTTGCAAACCAAGTTACTTGCAATCCAAGGTTTTACTACAGTTATTTCATTTAGGCAGATTTGTTCCATATTACTTAACAGTTGAACAGTAAGCCACAATTCTAGAAACTCAAAAAGCAAATGCAATTCTTGTCCTGCATGGGGATTGGTTTACCTTCCAGCTCAACTTTTAATAAATCATACAGTTTAGACAATTTTCCTAGCAAGATTTAACTAACTTTGTAGGGGCGAGAGGTTTTTTAATTTGGTGCAGAAACACGAGTCCAGCCAGTTAAAATAGCTGGTGTGTTTCTGACTCAGTGAGGGAGCAAATTGCATATTAATGTATTTTCCCTATAAGAACAAACTAGATAAATAGATATTAATAAGCTATTATAAAGTATTAACGGAATGTTTCTTTGAACAGATCAGTCAGGATGGTGGACAGGCCGATTACGAGGAAAGCAAGGGTTATTTCCAAACAACTATGTAACCAAGATATAAAAGGACAAGGAACAGTACCAACAGAACCTGGCAGCTCCTTCCAACCTCCACCTGCCAAAGATGCAGGTCCTTTGAGCTACCCATAATTCTTAGCAGCATCTTCACCATTGAGACATCCTCTGCCTATGCCAAAAGTCATCTTCTGGTGAATTCTCTAAAGGCATATCTGCAGGTCTAGACTGGAAATATGACCAAGGGCATAAAAAAAAAAGCACTGAAGCAAGAATTTATTTATTGTATTTAAGCCTGTTTTGTAGCCAAGTGAATAAACTCTCTGATCTTTGTGATATCTCTAAAGCTCCAATCTGCTTTAGCACTCTGGAATTAGGAAGTTCTGAAGGTTTGTAAGTGCCTTTTGCTGAGCAAAACAGAGCAGTTTTTTTTTTAATGCTATGAAGCCAGTTCTATGCACTGTTACTCCCATGTACGTTATTCAGGGGAATCTATTCATATGCTGCTATGTGTCACTCAAAGATGTAGGAGTTTTCCTTTTTTGGCAAATCATCAAAAGATGTGGTGATACAATATATTTAATATTTGTGTACAGATTTAATGGAGTTGGGCTTACTGTTTGTCAGAAAGATACAAGGCACTGCAAAGTACTATATACCATGTACAGAAATCTTCTCCAGGATTTATATTTAGAATATGGCTGGCCCATGTTGATATAATGTGTAACGTTGGACTTGTTAGAGCTCATCTTTGTGTCTAACTGTAAAGAGCAGATCATATGCCATAAGTATGAAATTCTAATATGATAGCAACATATTAGAATGTATGATGTAGTATTCCACTGTGCCTGTTCTTAAGATATTTCTAATAAGATTATGCTTGGTACTTAAAACAATGCACTTACGGTCACTTGTATAAAACGAGTTTTAGTATTTAGCCCCTTTTCCAGCAATTTAAAATCTGGTGGTTTACAATAAAACTACTGTAGCTATTGCTTACTACTTCCTGCCCTTCCATAAATAAAAGTCTAGGAACTACATGAGACTGGTGTTGAGCAATACAAAAAGTAGTTTGTTTGCTGGAGGTGTTAATGTTATGAACCAGCTTCTGTTTAGGTAGCTGAAGCAAATGCCAATGGTATAGATTTTACAAAGTTATAATATCCTAAGAAAAACTCTTAAGCTGTTCTAAAAAGTGGTCTGTGGTATCAGGCAGGTAAGACTCTCCACAGACTGAGGCTACTTCTTAAGCAAGTAACAAAAACCAAAACAAAAAACAAACAAACACATTTCCTATTGCTTCCCATGTCCCAATTAACACATGGCCATTGCTCCGAGTGCACCTTATGGACACCTATTTACTAGTCAGTTAGCACATAATGAAGCAGCTGTGGTAACCAGTTACTGTTGAACACATCTACTCTCCACCCATACACACTCCCAAATGTGAAAAATTTTCCTAATTTTTAGCATGTGAGTAGTATGGGCTAAACACAAAACTACCACAAAACACAAAACTTCCAAGTATGCCTTGTGGTAGTAGATTTTAACCTGCAGTAAGCACATAACAGTTTCCTATGGCATAATAAAAGCCTTAAAAAGTGATATGACCGTGAATGCCGCTTTTTTATTTATTTATTTTTTTAAGTGTTTTGGTTTTATGATTTCTCCTTCAGAGGCAGGTAGAATCAAGTCATATTGACCCATAAGGATTTTACTAAACAGTAGTAACCATACATGCAAACAGTAGGAACAAGATACATCACTTGTGGCATGTGTTTGGTGGGTGTTTTTACTTCAGTGTTGCAGTTTATGAAAGGTTTATTAAAACCCAACATTCAGCCAGAGTGACCAGTATTTCAACAGCAGCTGCCAACTGAATTGAAACTAAATATTCAGTGGCAGATCATGGCCATTATCCTGAACACAGATATTCAGCCTAACCTTTGCTGTCCTTTCTAATTGGATAACCAATTGACAATGAGGGGGAAGCTGATAATCACCCAGGTGCAGATGATTCAGCATGACGTATCCTTGAAGGATATTATTGAAAAAGGATTTTAGGGCATCCCAACAGAGGTTTCAATAATGGTGAAAAAGCTAGTACTTAAAAGGAAGACAGAGTAAAGAAGTACCAGCAGACAAACTGGAAATGGTTTGCCAAAGTTAAGCCAACAGACATTGCTTGCATACTAAAAAGGCTAGCAAAGAAACACTGCTATCTCAGTCTCTGTCCAACTAACCTAGTAGACCACACCACTACCAAATTTATATACTAGCCAACTGATCTCACCAAACTATGCCTGATGGAAGAGATCTACCCCACAACACTGTTGGCCATCTCCCCGCCACCCATCCTCAAGGCAACAGGACTTGACCCAAGCAAAGCAGAGAATTACTCACCTATAGCTGGGAATATCATGGCCAGCCAAGCTGACAGAATTCAGCATCAATGTACACCTATCTGAATTCCTCCACCAGATGGCTTCCATAACACTCAATACAGCTTCAGACCACAACACAGCACTGAAAGCACAGTTACTTACCGTAACAGGTGTTATCCAGGGACAGCAGGAAGCTATTCTCACATATGGGTGACGTCATCCGACGGAGCCCTGATGCAGACGCCTCACAAGCAGACTTGCTTGAAGAAACTAGAAGTTTTGAGTCGCCCGCACCGCGCATGTGCGAATGCCTTCCCGCCCAGCACAGGGCACGTCTCCTCAGTTTAGATAGCTAGCAGAGAAGCCAACCAGGGGAGGTGGGTGAGTTGTGAGAATAGCTGCCTGAGGAAATCTACTGAAGCTGCCATTGCTCTGACTTTATGGGCTGTGACTTTACTGTGAAGTGGTAATCCAGCCTGGGCATAGCAGAATGAGATACAAGCCGCCATCCAGTTGGAGATGATGCGCTTAGAAATTGGATGTCCCAACTTATTGGGGTTGAAAGAAACAAAAAGTTGAGGAGCAGTTGTGTGGTTTAGTGCGTTCCAAGTAGAAGGCCAAAGCACGTTTACAGTCCAGAGTATGAAGAGCTGATTCTCCATGGTGAAAATGAGGCTTAGGAAAAAATACTGGAAGGACGATGGATTGGTTTAGATGAAATTCTGAGACCACTTTAGGTAGGAATTTCGGATGAGTACGAAGAACCACTTTGTCATTATGGAACACCGTGAATGGTGGGTCAGTGACTAAAGCTTGCAGCTCACTGACTTGTCGAGCAGAAGTGAGAGCAATGAGAAATACCACTTTCCAAGTGAGATACTTTAGATGAGCCTTATCCATTGGTTCAAATGGAGGCTTCATGAGTTGAGTAAGGACAACATTGAAGTCCCAAACCACAGGAGGCGGTTTGAGAGGAGGTTTGACACTGAAAAGTCCTTTCATGAATCTGGAAACCACCGGATGAGCAGAGAGGGGTTTCCCTTCAATAGGCTGGTGGAAAGCCACAATTGCACCGAGATGGACTCGTATAGATGTAGACTTGAGGCCAGAATTGGATAAGTGCAACAGGTAGTCCAAAACAGAAGATAAGGAGGAATGCTGAGGCTCCTTATGATGATTAACACACCATGAAGAATATCTAGTCCATTTTTGGTGATAGCATTGTAGAAAGCATTGTAGCATTTGGTGAAAGCGTTGTAAGCTTTCTAGAAGCTTCTAAAATGTCCCGTACATTTTAGAAAACTGAAGAGGGGTTATGTTGAGAGGTACCAGGCTGTCAGGTGTAGAGACTACAGGTTGGGATGAAGCAGAGATCCTTGACTCTGTGTAAGCAGAGAAGGAAAAACTGGTAGAAGGTATAGCTCCCTGCTGCTGAGCTGAAGTAGAAGGCAGTACCAGGGTTGTCTTGGCCACCGAGGAGCGATTAGAATCATGGTGGCATGATCGGTCTTCAATTTGACCAGAGTCTTGAGAATGAGAGGGAATGGAGGAAATGCATAAAGGAAAAGATTTGTCCATTCCATAAGAAAAGCATCTGCCTCGAGGCGGTGAGGAGAGTATATCCTGGAGCAGAATTGATGCCGTTTGTGATTGTGGGGAGCTGCAAAGAGGTCCATCTGTGGAGTGCCCCACTGTGAAAAAATGTGGTGAAGAGGCGAGGAATGGAGAGTCCATTCGTGAGGTTGCAGGAGACGACTCAAGTTGTCTGCCAAGCAATTCTTCGCCCCTTGAATGTAGACAGCTTTGAGGAAGGTGTTGTGGCAGATTGCCCAGTCCCAAACTTCCAGAGCTTCTTGACAAAGGGACCCTGTCCCTCCCTGCTTGTTGACATAATACATGGTGACCTGGTTGTCCATGCAGGCAAGGACTACTGTGTCGTGAAGTAGATGTTGAAAAGCATGGAGAGCTCCGAGTTCCAACTGATTGATATGACACCGACGATCCGTACTGGTCCAGAGGCCTTGAGTACGGAGACCATCGAGATGAGCACCCCAAGCGTAGGTTGAGGATCTTCTGATGAGGTGTTTGAAAAAGCAAGCCTCTGGAAAGATTGGAAGAAAGCATCCACCAACGGAGAGACTGCTTCAAAGAAGGAGTGACTAATGTGGTGAGAAAGAGGATCACAAACCTGTGTCCATTGAGAGGCCAGGGTCTACTGAGGAATTCTGAGGTGAAGTCTGAGGGTCACATGTACTGTGGAGGCCATGTGACCCAGAAGTACCATCATGTGTCTCGCTGAGAAGGACGAGCGGGAAGACACAGTGTGACAGAGTTGAAGAAGAGCTTCCAGACGTTGTTGCGGAAGAAATGCTCTGAGTTGGACAGTGTCCAGAACAGCGCCAATGAATTGTAGATTCTGTGAGGGCTGAAGTTGGGATTTGGGAAAGTTGATTTTGAATCCCAAACTTCGTAAGAACCATGTAGTCCTTTGGGTCGCTACAATAACCCCTTCAGATGTGGAATCTTTGATGAGCCAGTCATCGAGGTAAGGAAATATCTGAAGACCATGATTTCTTAGAGCTGCTGCTACCACTACAAGGCACTTGGTGAACACTCTGGGAGACGAGGCCAGGCCAAATGGCAGAACTCTGTATTGATAATGCAGATGCCCCACCTGAAATCTGACGTATTGACGGGAGGCTGGATGAATGGGAAAGCAATGTTACTTACCGTAACAGTTGTTATCCAGGGACAGCAGGCAGCTATTCTCACTAATGGGTGACGTGATCCAAGGGAGCCCCGATGCGGATGCCTCACAAGCATTTTTGCTTGAAGAAACACGAAGTTTCAAGTCGCCCGCACTGCGCATGCGCGAGTGCCTTCCCGCCCAGACCAGGGTGCGTCTCCTCAGTTCAGATAGCTAGCAGAGAAGCCAACCAAGGTGGGTGGGACATGAGAATAGCTGCCTGCTGTCCCTGGATAACAACTGTTACGGTAAGTAACATTGCTTTATCCCAGGACAAGCAGGTAGGTATTCTCACTAATGGGTGACCTCCAAGCTAACCACAATGATCCCATTGTGGTTAGCTTGGAGATCACCCATTAGTGAGAATACCTGCCTGCTTGTCCTGGGATAAAGCAATGTGGGAGAGTTGGCAACTTAGGAGAATAAATTTTGTAATACTGTTTGGCCAAACTGTCCATCCCGTCTGGAGAAAGTATCCAGACAGTAATGAGAAGTGAAGGTGGGAACCAAGGACCAAGTGGCAGCCTTACAAATCTCCTCAATCGGTGTCGATCTGAGGAAGGCTACAGAAGCTGCCATTGCTCTGACCTTATGGGCTGTGACTTTACTGTGTAGGGGTAATCCAGCCTTGGCATAGCAGAAGGAGATACAAGCCGCCATCCAGTTGGAGATGGTACGCTTAGAGATGGGTCGTCCCAACTTGTTCGGATCAAAGGAGATGAAAATTTGAGGAGCAGTTCTATGTGGCTTGGTTTGTTCCAGGTAGAAAGCCAAAGCACGTTTACAGTACAGAGTATGAAGAGCTGATTCTCCAGGATGAGAATGAGGCTTTGTAAAAAACACAGGAAGAACAATGGATTGATTCAGATGAAATTCCGAGACCACTTTGGGGAGGAATTTAGGATGAGTGCGAAGGACCACCTTGTCATGGTGGAACACTGTGAAAGGTGGATCCGCAAACAATGCTTGAAGCTCACTAACTCAACGAGCAGAAGTGAGGCCAATGAGAAACACCACTTTCCAAGTGAGATACTTCAGATGAGCCTTTCATAAGCTGAGAAAGAACAACATTGAGGTCCCAAACCACTGGGGGCGGTTTGAGGGGAGGATTGACATGGAAGAGTCCTTTCATGAATCTGGAAACCACCGGATGAGCAGAAAGAGGTTTCCTTGAAGAGGCTGATGGAAAGCAGCAATTGCACTAAGATAGACTCGTATCGATGTAGGCTTGAGGCCAGAATGAGAAAGGTGCAAAAGATAATCCAAAACTGAAGATAAGGAGGAGTGTTGTGGCTCATGATGATGAGAAAAACACCAAGCAGAAAATCTAGTCCACTTTTAATGGTAGCATTGTCTAGTAGCGGGCTTCCTTGAAGCTTCCAGGACATTTCTCACAGATTGAGAAAACTGGAGAGGGGTTATGTTGAGAGGAACCAAGCTGTCAGATGTAGAGACTGCAGGTTGGGATGAAGTAGAGATTCCTGATGCTGTGTAAGCAGCTATGGAAACACTGGTAGAAAAAAGGGCTCCCTGTTGCTGAGTTGAAGTAGAAGGGAGTACCAAGGTTGCCTGGGCCACCGTGGAGCAATCAGAATCATGGTGGCATGTGCTGTCTTGAGTTTGACTAGGGTCTTCTGAATGAGAGGAAATGGAGGAAACGCATATAGAAAGAGATTCGTCCAGTCCAGAAGAAAAGCATCTGCCTCGAGGCGGTGAGGTGTGTAGATCCTGGAGCAGAACTGAGGCAGTTTGAAGTTGTGGGGGGCTGCAAAGATCTGAGGTGTTCCCCACTGAGAAAAGATGTGATGAACGGGCATTGAGTGGAGGGTCCACTCGTGAGGTTGCAGCAGACGACTCAAGTTGTCCGCCAAGGCATTGTCTGCCCCCTGAATGTAGACAGCTTTGAGGAAGGTGTTGTGGCAAATCGCCCAATCCCAAACTTTCAGAGCTTCCTGACAGAGGGAGGCCGATCCCGTGCCTCCCTGCTTGTTGACATAATATATGGCGACTTGGTTGTCCGTGCGAATGAGGACCACTTTGTCTTGAAGCAGGTGCTGGAAAGTGTTGAGAGCATTGAAAATCGCCCCGAGTTTCAGGAGATTGATGTGGCACTGGCGGTCCGTGCTGGTCCAATAACCCTGAGTGCGGAGACCATCCAGATGAGCCCCCCAATCATAAGTGTACGAGTCGGTCGTGAGGACTTTCAGATGGGGGGGCGTCTGAAACAGCAAACCTCTGGATAGATTGGAGGATAGCATCCACCAGCGAAGAGACTATTGCAGAGCAGGAGTGACCTGGATGTGTCGGGACAGAGGGTCGGATATCTGCGTCCACTGAGATGCCAGGGTCCACTGGGGAATCCTGAGGTGAAGTCTGGCAAAAGGAGTCATGTGAACTGTAGAGGCCATGTGGCCCAGGAGAACCATCATGTGTCTCACTGAGATGGACGGACAAGAGGACACCAAGTGGCAAAGATGGAGGAGAGCTTCCAGACATTCAGGAGGGACGAACGCTCTGAGTTGGGTAGTATCCAGAACAGCTCCAATGAAGGGAAGAGTAGAGAATGACACGGTGACAAAATTCATCACTGTTCCCGTCCCCGCGGATAACCACGGGAAATAAAGCACAGTTACTTACCGTAACAGGTGTTATCCAGGGACAGCAGGCAGATATTTTCACATGTGGGCGACGTCATCTACGGAGCCCTCGCGCGGACAGCTTTTCAAGCAAACTTGATTGAAGTTTCAAGTTTGCTACACTGCACCATGCATGTGCATGCCTTCTCGCCCACTAGAGGGCGCATCCCACCTCGTGGTCCTCAGTTCCTTAACTAGCAAAGAAGCCATCCCCGGGGAGGTGGGCGGGTTGTGAGAATATCTGCCTGCTGTCCCTGGATAACACCTGTTACGGTAAGTAACTGTGCTTTATCCCAGGACAAGCAGGCAGCATATTCTCACATGTGGGTGACCTCCAAGCCAACCAAAAAAGGGCAGGTGGGAGGATGGCAATTTAGGAAAAAAGATTTCGTAACACCGACTGGCCGAACCGGCCGTCGCTTCTGGACAAAGTGTCCAGACAGTAGTGGGAGGTGAACCGAAGACCAAGTGGCAGCTTTACATATGTCCTCCATAGGAGTAGAACGAAGGAAAGCAACTGAAGCTGCCATCGCCCGGACCTTATGCCCCGTGACTCGACCCGGGAGTGTAAGACCAGCCTGAGCGTAGCAAAAAGAAATACAAGCAGCCAACCAGTTGGACAAGGTGCGCTTGGAAATAGGGTGTCCTAAACGATTAGGATCAAAGGACAAAAACAATTGAGGAACCTTCCGATGAGACCTGGTACGTTGGAGATAAAATGCCAACGCCCTCTTACAGTCCCTCCCTGGGTCCGCAGACCATCCAGGTGGGCCCTCTACGCGTACTCGGAGGAGTCCGTGGTCAGAACTTTGCGATGAGGAGGGACGAGAAAGAGCAAACCTCCGGAAAGATTCAAAGAGTCGGTCCACCAACGGAGTGAACGTCTCAAAGAAGGAGTCACGGTTATGCGACGAGAGACAGGATCGCACTCCTGGCGCCACTGAGAGGCCAGAGTCCACTGAGGGATTCTCAGGTGCAGTCTGGCGAATGGAGTGACGTGGACTGTAGACGCCATGTGGCCCAGAAGCATCATCATGCGCTGAGCCGACACCACAGATAAAGGAAGGATCAGACGGGCCAACCGTACCAAAGCCTCCAGACGAGGAGGCGGTAGGAATGAACGGAGGCGAACAGTGTCCAGCACTGCGCCGATGAACTGAAGTGACTGGGCCGGGGACAACTGTGACTTTGGAAAATTTACTTCGAACCCCAGTCGCTGAAGGAAGATAATAGACTGTCGGGTCGCTGAGATAACCCCCTCCCTGGTTGGGGCTTTGATCAGCCAATCGTCCAGGTATGGGAAGACCTGAAGCCCCCGAGATCTCAGGGCTGCAGCGACCACCACCATACACTTCGTGAAGACTCGAGGGGACGAAGCCAGGCCGAAGGGGAGGACCCGGTACTGTAGGTGTAGCTCGCCCACCTGGAACCGTAAGAATTTGCGGAAGGCGGGATGCACCGGAACATGGGTGTACGCTTCCTTCAGGTCCAGGGAGCACATCCAGTCCCCTTCCTCCAAGAGAGGATACAAAACCGGAAGTGACAACATCCGGAACTTCTCCCGGACCAGGAACTTGTTGAGCTTCCTGAGGTCTAGAATGGGGCGCAAGTCCCCTGTCTTTTTTGGGACCAAAAAGTAACGGGAGTAAAACCCCCGCCCCTGCTGGTCGAGGGGTACATGTTCCACCGCCCGAAGCCCTGGCCTCCTCCAGGAGGACGGGGAGCTGGGCCCGATCGTATGGACGAGCCCCGGGTGGCTGTTCCGGTGGCATAGCGCAGAAATTGAGAGAGTAGCCCTCGTCAGTCTTCACCAGAGAGGACACATCCAATATCCCAGAACCCGAGGTGATTATAAACGGAGAACACGACGAAAGGCTGGTACAACTAGAGGTAAGCAAAGAGGATGTCCTCAGACAGATAGACAGACTAAAGAGCGACAAATCACCAGGCCCGGACGGCATCCACCCAAGGGTACTAAAAGAACTGAGAAACGAAATAGCAGAGACACTTCGCCAAATATGTAACCTCTCCCTAAAAACTGGGGAGATTCCAGAGGACTGGAAAATAGCAAATGTCACGCCCATCTTTAAGAAGGGCTCAAGGGGTGACCCGGGAAACTACAGGCCTGTGAGCTTGACCTCGGTTCCTGGAAAGATGCTGGAAGCAATGGTAAAGGACACAATCTGCGAACACATAGAAAACAATGGACAACTGAAGGCGAGCCAGCATGGCTTCTGCAAGGGAAGGTCATGCCTCACGAACTTGCTGTACTTCTTTGAGGGAATAAACAGTCAGATGGATAAGGGTGAATCCATAGACATCATTTACCTTGACTTCCAAAAAGCCTTCGACAAGGTACCACATGAACGGCTACTTAAAAAACTGTGGAACCACGGTGTGCAAGGGGATATCTACCGATGGATCAAACACTGGCTAGCGGGCAGGAAACAGAGGGTTGGAGTCAAGGGCCAATACTCAGATTGGCAATGGGTCACGAGCGGAGTTCCGCAGGGGTCGGTGCTGGGACCTCTACTATTCAATATATTTATTAACGATCTGGAAACGGGGACAAAATGTGAGGTTATCAAATTTGCTGATGACACCAAACTCTGCAGCAGGGTTAAAAACACGAAAGACTGTGAAGACCTACAAAAGGACCTAACGAGACTGGAAGACTGGGCAAAAAAGTGGCAAATGAGTTTTAACGTGGAGAAATGCAAGATCATGCATGTAGGGAAAAAGAACCCGATGTTCAACTACAAAATGGGGGGAACACTGCTAGGGGTGAGTAACCTGGAAAGGGACTTGGGGGTGATGGTCGACTCATCACTGAAACCATCAGCGCAATGTGCGACAGCCTCAAAGAAAGCAAACAGAATGCTGGGCATCATCAAAAAGGGTATCACAACCCGGACGAAGGAAGTCATCATGCCGCTGTATCGCGCAATGGTGCGCCCGCACCTGGAGTACTGTGTTCAATACTGGTCGCCGTACCTCAAGAAGGACATGGTGGTACTCGAGGGAGTGCAGAGGAGGGCGACTAAGCTGATAAAA
Organism: Geotrypetes seraphini; assembly: GCF_902459505.1. NCBI lineage: Eukaryota > Metazoa > Chordata > Amphibia > Gymnophiona > Dermophiidae > Geotrypetes > Geotrypetes seraphini. The sequence continues at coordinate 44,944,396 of NC_047097.1, forward strand.
GGTATGGAAAATTTTCCATACGCTGACAGGTTAAAAATGCTGGGGCTGTTCTCCCTGGAGAAGAGGAGACTTAGAGGGGACATGATAGAAACCTTCAAAATCCTTAAGGGCATAGAGAGAGTAAATAAGGACAGATTCTTCAAACTGAGGGGAGCCACAAGCACTAGGGGTCACTCAGAGAAATTGAAAGGGGACAGGTTTAGAACAAATGCTAGAAAGTTCTTTTTTACGCAGAGGGTGGTGGACACATGGAACGCGCTTCCGGAGGAAGTGATAGGCCAGAACTCTGTACAGGGGTTCAAGAAGGGTTTGGATAGGTTCCTGGAGGATAAAGGGATAGAGGGGTACAGATAGAACTTGAGGTAGGTTATAAAAGTGGTCAGAAACCACTTCACAGGTCGCAGACCTGATGGGCCGCCGCGGGAGCGGACCGCTGGGCGAGATGGACCTCGGTCTGACCCAGTGGAGGCAACTTCTTATGTTCTTATGGAGCACCCAGGCGTCGGATGTTATCTCGGTCCAAGCCACATGAAAGGACCGGAGTCGCCCCCCTATTGGTAGGGGTTCCGGCATGAACGCGGAGGGGAACCCGCCCCATCCGCACAGACTGTCAAAAAGCGGCGCAGGCTTGGACGCGCTCTGCGGCTGAGGCTTAGATTGTCCGCCCCTCCCCTGATGAGGTGGACGCCGAGGTGGAGGCCTAGAAAAGGCCGGCGGCGTCTTTTGAGGGTAACGCCTCGGAGGTGGCCTGAAAGGCTTTTGCGGTGTGGCCCGAGGTTTCGGTCGGACCAAGGAGGCCAAAGAGCGTTCCTGCTCAGACAACCGCTTGGTCGCCGCCTCTAGAGATTCATCGAAAAGTTCGGACCCCACGCAAGGGAGATCCGCCAAACGCTCCTGCAGGTTAGGGTCCATGTCGAGGGTGCGCAGCCACGCCAGCCGGCGCATCGCTACCGCAAAGGCCGACACCCTCGAGACAAGTTCAAATGCATCGTACACCGCACAAGGTTGGACATGAACTTGTCAAACCCATCCCTACGGGATATCAGTAGGTCCTCCCTGTACTGAGGGAGGTCCTTCACCATGCCCCTTAAGTATGATGAGAACGTAAAGGCATAGTTAAGAACCCTGGTTGCCATGAGGGAATTCGCATAGAGGCGACGACCAAATTTGTCGAGGGTCCGACCTTCCCTACCGGGCGGAACCGCCACAGAAACCCTGGAGGGTTGTGTCTTCTTCAGGGCCGACTCGACCAGCAAGGACTGGTGAGATAGTTGGACCTTATCGAACCCCTTAGGTGGGATTGTCCTATACTTGTTCTCCATCTTGGACGGCACCGCTGTGACTGTAAGAGGTGAAGTCAGATTTTTAAGGAAGGTCTGCAGAAGGACCCTATTCAAAGGAAGCCTAGGTGTTTCCCTCGGGGGAGCGGGAAGGTCCTGCTCCTCGAGGAACTCCTTAGTGTATTAGGATCCCGCCATGAGGTCCAGACCCAAAGCACGTGCCATGTCCTGAACAAAAGTGGTGAAGGAGGACGGTCTGGCGGGTGGCGAGGGGGTTCTCGACCTCTCCGCCGAACAGAAGGGGGAAGCCTCATGGGAATAGTGCGGCTCCCTACCGGACCCCGAGCCCCAAGAGGCCCTATCCAACGGTCTCGAGGGGGTCGGGGACCGACCGCATCTCGAAGACCCTCTGGGAGAAGTCCCAGGAGTCCGGGGAACCGAGGCACGCCCCCTCCTCCTCGGCGAGGAGTCACGCGAACCCCCTTGGACGGGAGAACGAAGCAACTCCGGGTTGTCGAGGCGAAGCTCCGAGACCCGTAAGGCCTCACCCCCGAGAGGCGAGGAGCGAGTACGGCGCCGAGGAGAACCTCGCGACCGCTTGGGCTTCCTCGGACGGCGCCTCGCCCAAGGCCTGCCCGAGGGCGAAGAGCCCTGGGAGGACCTCGAGGAAGAGGAGGAGGAAATCCGACGCACCCTGCGCATCTTGTCACGGGGCCGTACGCTTCGCTCAGGCGGGGCTCCCGAGGTCGAAGTCGAGGGCAAGGTCGGGGTCGAGGCTGGTGCAGCCCCAGTGCCCGAGGGAGTAGAGGCCGAGGCCGCCAAGGACGGAGCCATCGAGGTCGGAGCAGCCGAGGTCGCGGCTTGCTGCAATTGCTCGAGGGCACCGGAGAGCTCCGAGGCAATCAGGGCTCGTAACAGATCCTGGAACGCCGGGATCCCTACCATGGTAGGTAGGTCCGAGGCCGGGGGATGCTCCCTGGAGGGCGACCTCGGTCTCGAGTATTTGGCCGGAGTCTTTGGCGGGGCCGAGGCCGACCCACCCGCCGTCGAGGAGCCCGAGGATGGCTTCTTAGTCGACCCTGGAGTCGAGGAAGGAAAAGAGGACTTACCCGAGGCAGGCTTAAGCGAGGGTGTAGTCTTCGAAGAAGGCGAAGGTCGAGGCGAGGCCGAGGGAACCGAGGCCGATGTCGAGGCCGGGGCCAACGTCGAGGCCTTCCCCGTCGCGGAGTCGACCGAGAAAAGTTCCGCCATCCTGGCCCGGCGTCGGCGGAGCGCTCTGGCCTGAAAGGTGGCGCAAGAATCAGTCGGATCACAAGAATCAGTCGGATGCTCGGGCCCCAAACAGAGCAAGCACCACCGGTGTGGGTCTGTAATAGAAAGTAGCCGCTCACACCGGGTGCACTTTTTGAAACCCGTCACAGGACGGGACATGAAACCCGAACCGGCCGAAGCAAGGCCTGCCGCGGCTCACGGGAGCCCCCGGAGCCGACGGAAGGAAAAAAAATACTCGGGTTTCGTTCGATTTTTTTTTTTTTTTTAACAATCAATAAAGACAAAGAAAATCACAGCGACCGACGAAAAAACAACCGGACGCGGCGACAGAAGGCAAATTTCACAGAGCTCAATTTCCACAGGGCTTCTGGCTCCGCAGAAAAAACTGAACTGAGGACCACGAGGTGGGATGCGCCCTCTAGTGGGCGAGAAGGCATGCACATGCGTGGTGCAGTGTAGCAAACTTGAAACTTCAATCAAGTTTGCTTGAAAAGCTGTCCGCGCGAAGGCTCCGTAGATGACGTCACCCACATGTGAGAATATGCTGCCTGCTTGTCCTGGGATAATCCCATGTCATTTTCTAGTTTCTATTTCAACCTCGGTCCTTCTACACCAGCATTCTTCAAAGTTGTGCCCAATTATACTCTGATTTTTCCCTCTCTCCTTAAAGAATGACATGAAGATGGTTTCCCGCGGTTATCCGCGGGGACCGTGATGAATTTTGTCACCGTGTCATTCTCTAGGGAAGAGTCTGGGAAGGTTGTAGATGGGATTTCAGGAAGTTTATTTCGAACCCCAGATGTTGCAGTAACTAAAACGTCTTCTGGGACGCGAGGACGACTCCCTGAGGCGTGGAATCCTTGATGAGCCAGTCGTCCAGGTAGGGGAACACCTGGAGGCCGTGGTTCCTGAGTGTTGCCACTACCAGGCACTTGGTGAAGACTCTGAGTGACGAGGCCAAGGGAAGCACTCGGTATTGAAGATGAGGTATTGACGCGAGGCCGGATGAATGGGAATGCGAGTGTAAGCCTCCTTGAGATCCAGAGAGCATAACCAGTCGTTCTGCTCGAGGAGGTGATACAGGGATGCCAAGGTCAACATGCGAAACTTTTCTTTGATTAGAAACTTGAGGGCTCTGAGATCCAAAATGGGGCGCAGATCGCCTGTCTTCTTCGGAACAAGGAAGTACCGGGAGTAAAAACCCTTGTTCTGTTTGGCCAAAGGAACTGGCTTGACCGCCCCCAGCTATAATAGGGCCTGAGCTTCCTGAAGAAGGGTGGTCTGGGTCAAGTTGGAAATAGAGAGTTGCACGGGGACAGAAATCCCACCCGTCCCCGCGAGGAATCCCTCCGTCCCCACCCATCCCCGTGAGAAATCCCCCCATCCCCACCCGTCCTCGCGAAGAATCCTTCATTTAATTATGCTACTGAATTAAAGACTCTGGTAGAAACCCATTTACAAATAAGCAAAAAGACTATTAATTTGGAAATATTAATTGGGAAGAATACATACTTTGTAAACGGGTTTCTACCAGAGTCTCTAATGTTTATAAATTTTTATCAATACAACTAATATACTACTTTATCCTAAAGCAAAAAAAAAAAATAGAATTTTTTTTCCTACCTTTGTTGCCTGGTTTCTGCTTTCCTCATGTTCTCATTCAATTCCTTCCATCCACTGCCTATCTTCTCTCTGCGTCTGTTACTCTTTCTCCCCCCTTCCAAATAGGTCTGGCACCCATCTTCTTCCCTCCGCTCCCCCCATAGTCTGGCATCTCTGTCTTCTTCCCTGCCAGCATCTTCTCCCTCCCATCTTCCCCATGTCCTGTCAGCGTCCTTCTCCCCCCCCGTCTTCCCCATGTCCTTTCAGCGTCCTTCTCTCCCCCGTCTTCCCCATGTCCTTTCAGCGTCCTTCTCCCCCCGTCTTCCCCATGTCCTTTCAGCGTCCTTCTCCCCCCCATCTTCCCCATGTCCTTTCAGCGTCCTTCTCCCCCCCATCTTCCCCATGTCCTTTCAGCGTTCTTCTCCACCCCTTTGTCTTCCCCAGTGCTTTCAGCGTCCTTCTCCCCCCTCAGTTTTACCTTAAGTTTCCAAGTTTATTAGTTTTTAATATCCCGATCATAAAATGAATATCTGACCGGTTTACAATTATAAAAAAAAATTTAATATAGAGTAGAGAGAAATAAAAAAGAGTGTAAAAGAGTAGATAGAGTGAACAAGTATGACATTTACAGACAAACTAGAAAGTGAGGAAAGATGGGGAGGTAGGAAAAAGTTACATAATTATGGAAGAAAAAAGGATATAGAGGAAAAAGGGGATGACACATAAGGGGTGGGGGCATAATAAAGAAGAAGGTGGACTGCTCTAAAAAAAAAAAAAAAAAAAAAGATAATTTTAAGATTAGGATTTATCGTATGCATCTTGAAAAAGGAAAGTTTTGAGATTGACCTTAAATTTTGGTAGTTGTAGTTCATCACGAAGATATTGAGGGAGAGAGTTCCATAAGGTGGGTGCTGTTATTGCGAAATTAGTTTTTCTAGTGTAATAGGATTCTTTTAAGGATGGTATATAGAGAAGTTTTTGATCAGTAGATCTTAAAGAACGAGGTGAACTTTGGGGTATTAATAATTTATCGAGAAATAAAGGTAAGTGAGAGATTTTAATTTTGAAAGAGAGGAGAATAATTTTATAAGTTATACGGTGAGTGATAGGAAGCCAGTGAGCCTCTTTAAGGAGAGGAGTGACATGTTCGAATTTGCCTTTTTTATTTATTAATTTGATTGCTGTATGTTGTATGAGTTGTAAACGTCGAATTTCTTTTTGAGGTAGACCATTAAGAAGAGAATTACAATAGTCTAAATGTGAAATGACTAAGGAGTGGATTAGAATATTAATTGAGTCTGTATTTAAAATAGAACTGAGAGAGCGGATGATACGTAATTTGAAGAAGCAGGTTTTAACAACAGAACTTATGTGGTCATGATAAGAAAGCGTACTGTCAAAAATGACACCTAATAGTTTTATATGAGTTTTCATAAGTAATGGGATAGATTTAATGTAGATAGTTCCTGGTAGTGATTCAGAAGTTTTAATCGGGAGAAGAAGACCACAAGATTTTTCAATATTGAGTGAAAGTTTGTTGGAAAGGAGCCAATCACTTAGAATATCTAATTTGATATTTAGATCTATAATATCTGAAGGGTTTGATGTATTGATTGGATAGAGCAGCTGTATATCGTCTGCGTAGGCGAAAATTGAAAATCCTATTGATTGGGCTAGAGAGAGAAGAGGGGATAAGAAGATATTAAAAAGTAAAGGAGATAAAATAGAACCTTGGGGTACTCCAAAAGTTTGAGTTACCGAAGAAGAAATTTGATTGTTTGAATAAACTATAAAGTTTCGGTCGTGAAAGTAGGATATAAACCATTGGAGAGCATGACCTGTGATGTTACAATCTGAAAGTCTAGACAAAAGCAGGGAATGATCTATGGTATCGAAGGCTGCAGATAAATCAAGAGAAATTAATATAACGGATTTTAAGTGATCATGAAAGTATTGTATGGTTGTGGTAAGACCAAGTAGTGATAGTTCAGTAGAATGAGAGGTGCGAAAACCGGTTTGATATGGATGCAAGGCATGAGTTTGATCAAAAAATTCTGACAGTTGGGAATGAATAATTTTTTCAGTAAGTTTAGTAATTAATGGTAAGTTAGCAATAGGACGGTAGTTGTTAGGAAGGGAGGGATCAGTATTATATTGTTTGAGTTTTGGAAAAACTAGAGATGTTTTCCATGCGATAGGAACAGAGCATTCCGAAAAAGATTTAGAAATCATTTCTCGTAGAAAGGGACCAAAGAAAGAAAAATATTTTTTAAGCAGTAGTGGGGGAATGCTTTCCGTAATGTTATTGGGGAGTTTATAGTTTGAAGAATAGTGTGAAGATGAGTTAATGAAGGGACTTTGAAATTGGAAAAAGTACTAACAGATAGAGAAGTAAGATTATCATTAGTTGGGGATAAAAACGTAGGTAATGAAGGTCCTAGATGTGTTCTAATAGTTTTGACTTTGGAATCAAAAAAATGGGAGAGTTGATCGGCTGATGGTAAGGTTGATTCGGGAGGGGAGAGTTTTTTTTTTGGATATTTTGATAGAGACTGAGCTATGCGAAAGAGGGTGGATGTATTTCGGGTTGAAGAAATAAGTTTGGAATAATAATCTTTTTTTGTCTGCTGAATAGTTATTTTATAATGAAGGGCTTTTTCTCTGTAAGATAGAAAATGATTGTTATGATGAGTTTTGCGCCATTTGTTTTCGGCAGAACGGACCTGTCGACGAAGAAGGATCAAATTATCATTAAACCAGGGTTGGTGTTTTTTTTTGAAGGGTGAATTATGAGTTGGTTTATTTTGTATATCTAATTTGGGTGCAAGTAAGTCTAATAGGGATTTTGTAGACGTTTCCCAATTAGAAAATTGATCTGAAATAGAAAGAGAAGAAAAATCATTGATATTTAGATCGAATGAAGATTGAATAGCGGGAAGAGTTATATTATTTAAATTGCGAGTGGAAGGGGAGTTATTTAATTGTTGAGAGGGATTTGAGTGAGTAGGATAATCAAATTGCCAAGTGATCAGGGAATGATCAGACCATGCCTTTTCCTCTCCACTCCACCTTTCCTCCCTTTCTCCCTCCCTGCCCCTTACCTTTGTGGCGCTTACCCACCCGACTGACAACAGAACAGGCCCGGTCCAACAAACCTCCCTGCCCTGTAGCCGCGAATCTAAATTACCTTCTTACAGCAGCTGGAGTATTGAAGCTGCTATAAGAAAGTAATTTAAATTCGCGGCTACAGGGCAGGGAGGTTTGACGGACCGGGCCTGTTGTCGGTCAGTCGGGGGACCTGGCTGGCTGTGCTGCACCCGGGGCGGAGCGCCCCCCGCCTTGTACCACTGCCTTTTCCCTGCCTGCCCTGCCGCAGCACACGAACGGAAGTCTTCACGATGTCAGCGCTGACGTCGGAGGGAGGAAGACTTCCGTTCGACTGGGTGTGGCAGGGCAGGTAGGGAGACGGATGTATTCTTGGCTGAATACATCCAGCCCCGCGACCCTCGGAGGCGTCCCCACGGGATCCCCACGACCCAAAGGAGGAACCCACAGGATTCCCGTCGTCCCCGTTCAGCTCTCTAGTTGGAAGTATACTCTCGGAGGATGTTCCGGAGGAACTTGATGGAATTGAAGAGAGTATCCCTCCTTGACAATGGAGAGGACCCAGAGGTCGGAGGTAATCATCGTCCATCGATGGTGAAAGTGATGGAGACGACCTCCAATCGGTGGTAAACTTGAAAACGGCAGAACAACAGAAGTTATGCCCTCTTTGAGACAGTCAAAAGGGCTGAGGGGCCTTAGGGACAGCAGACGATTGTGGCTTCTGTTGTTGCTTTTGAGGGTGCTGCCTCTTAACAGGCAGAGCCTGTTTAGGTGGGTAATGCGCTGGTAGATCAACGGTGGGCGTGATGGACGAGGAGGAGCAGGCTTGGGCTTCGGACGGAGGATGGACTGGAAAGACTTCTCGTGGTCCGAGAGCTTCTTGGTCACCACCTCAATGGACTCATCGAAGAGGTCGGTACCAGTGCATGGGACATTGGCAAGCCTGTCCTGAAGATTGGGGTCCATGTCAATAGTTCTGAGCCACGCCAGTCGGCGCATGGTTATCGAACATGCCATAGCCCGAGCCGAGAGCTCAAAGGCATCAAAGGAGGACTGCATCATCTGCAAGCAAAGCTGGGAAAGTGAAGCCAGAACCTCCTGGTACTCGAACTGTGCTCCAGGGAGCATGAACTTCTGGAGGACAGACAGGAAAAATTTGATATTTGTGATGAAGTGGAAGTTGTAATTCAGAACTCTGGAGGTCATCATGGAGTTCTGGTAAATTCTCCTGCCCTCCCTACCAGGTGGGATGGTGGTGTAGACCTGGGAGGGGCGAGACCGCTTCAGCAAGGACTCCACCAGAAGGGATTGGTGGGAGAGTTGGGAACCGTCGAACCCTTTATGGTGTACTGTGCGGTACTTGGCATCCAATTTGCCCAGCACAGCGGGGATGGAATAAGGTGTTTCGAGGTACCGCACAAAAGTCTGATCCAGGAGCTTGTGTAGAGGAAGCTTGAGGGATTCAGCAGGTGGTTGAGGGAGATGCATCGTCTCCAGATACTCTTTTGAAAATTTGGAACCTGTGTCCAGTTGAATGTCCAAATCAGCAGCCATCTGCCGAAGGAACGAGGAAAAAGATAGCTGGTCGGCCAGAGCCGGGCCTTGAGAAGGACTCGAAGGCGTCGAGGCCTCTGGATCCAATGAGGATGGGGATCGTGGTGGCGAGATAGACCCCATTGAGTTCTCGAGCTCCTGTAGCAGAGGTGGAGAAGTAGCCGGTGGTGTATACTGCAGGAACGGCTGTTTTCGATGAGGCGAGGCATGCCTAGTCGAGTGCCTCGATCGATGATGCAAGCTGTGTCTGGACGCCGGTCTCGATGGACGAGGCGAGTGTGTCTTCGCTGAGGGCCCCAGGTAGTGGATGGGGCTGGAGGCCGTTGATTGAAACAGGGGTGGATGGCTGGAATCACCCCGAGGCACCCGCAGTGACTCGAGCCCCTGCATCGGGTGGATCGGCTCCAACGGAGGCACTCGCAAAGACTCTACTCCTTGCGTCGAGTGAATCGGTTCCAACGGAGGCACTCGCAAAGACTCTACTCCTTGCATCGAGTGAATCGGTTCCAACGGAGGCATGGGCACTCTGCTCCTTGCGATGCATGCACCGATGCTAGACCAGACACTCACAGAGACTCTGCTCCCTGTAGAGAGTGTGTGTGTATCGCTGAGGACTGGAGGCGGCTCGACCTCGCATGCCCAGGCTGGGTTTGAGCGAGAAGCTTAGGCCCTATGGTGGTGAAGAGCTCAATGAATTGCTTCTCTAGCAAGGTCTGGAACGAAGCCGGCAAGGATGGATCCGCATTTGCAATGGGACCACCTGCACAGGCCTCACGCTCCTTGGAGGCAGTGTGAGAGTGCTTGGGCACTTTTAGCACTACTGGTGGGATAGGCTGCTGTGCTACCTGACCTGAAGAGACCGAGGAAGGCATTGCAGCGGGCGCTGGAGTCTGAGCCGGGACAAACGATGTAGGCTTGATGAGACTCGGTGCCACAGAGGTGGAAGGCTGGGGAGCAGAAGACGATGTCGAAGGTGAAGGGCCCTTCGATGAAGATTGCTCCATCGAGGACTCCTTGCTGAACAGCGACTCCCACAAGATGCACCACCGCTTGAAAGCACGTGCGGTGAGTGTGGAGCAAGGCCGGCACGATTTTGGGAGGTGTTGAGGCCCGAGACACCGAATATAGCGTCAATGAGGGTCCGTTAGTGAAATCATGCATTGGCACTTGGCACACTTTTTAAAACCGGCGATAGGCCGGGACATAGGCCGGAAAAGCTCCGCCGCATGATCGAAGCCGCGGGACTGCGGCCACGTGGCCTGCCCAGTCGAATGGATGGAAGAAATTTTTTTTTTTTGAAAACAATAAAGAACGAAAATCAACGATTAAGATCAAAATCTTTAGACTTTAGAAGGCACAAGTAAAAAAACTTCACGCAGAGAGTCAAAGACGGACTTCTCGGCTCTGCAGAAAAGTAAGAACTGAGGAGACACGCCCTGGTCTGAGCGGGAAGGCACGCGCGCATGCGCGGTGCAGGCGACTCGAAACTTCGAGTTTCTTCAAGCAAAAATGCTTGTGAGGCGTCCGCATCGGGGCTCCGTTGGATCACGTCACCCATTAGTGAGAATATCTGCCTGCTTGTCCTGGGATAATGTGAGTGTAGGCCTTCTTGAGATAACCAGTCGTTCTGCTCGAGAAGGGGATAAAGGGATGCCAGAGACAACATTCAAAACTTTTCTTTGACTAGAAATTTGTTGAGAGCCCTGAGATCCAGAATGGGTCGCAAATCGCCCGTCTTCTTTGGAACAAGGAAGTAACGGGAGTAAAACCCCCTGTTCTGTTATTCCAAGGGAACCGGTTCGATGGCATGGAGATGAAGCAGAGCTTGAGCTTCCTGAAGAAGAAGGGCGGTCTGGGACGGATTGTAAGGATACTCTTTTGGAGGAAGCTCTGGTGGCACCTGAGTGAAATGGAGAGAGTATCCTTCCCTGTTGATGGTAAGCACCCAGAGGTCGGATGTAATTAACATCCATCAGTTGTAAAAATGATGGAGACGACCTCCTATAGGGGGAAGGGGACAGATACAGAACGGTGGAGGTTATGCTCTGTTGTAAACAGTCAAAAAGGCTGAGAAGCCTTAGGTGCAGCAGAAGGTTGGGATTTCTGTTGCTTTTGAGGTTGCTATTTTTTCAGAGGAGGGCGAGTATAAGGAGCCGGCTTTGGAGCAAAACGCCTTTGATAGATAACAGCAGGGCGTGCAGGCTTGGCAGGAGCTGGCTTTGGTTTAGGTCTGACGATTGAAGCAAATTATTTTTCATGGTCAGATAATTTTTTAGTGGCTGCCTCGATTGACTCGTCAAAGAGGTCGTTGCCTTGACAAGGCATGTTAGCCAGGTGGTCTTGAAGGTTAGGGTCCATGTCAATGGTACGAAGCCATGCAAGACCACGCATAGCCACAGAATAAGCAGCCACTCGGGCAGATAACTCAAAATGCATGTGGTTATCCATATAAGTGAAAAACTTCAGTAGAAGAGAAAGAAGAAATTCAAAATAAAGTAAAGTGATGAAATAAAAATTATAATTGAGGACTTTAGAGGACATCATAGCATTCTGGTAGATGTGACGTCCAAATTTGTCCATAGTTTTCCCCTCCCTTCCAGAAGGGACTGTGGCATAGACCTTGGAAGGATGGGATCTCTTCAAGGAAGATTCAACTAGCAGGGATTGAAGAGATAACTGTGAGTTGTCAAATCCCTTGCGATGCACAGTCTTATACCTCGAGTCCAATTTTCCTGGAACTGCTGGTATGGAAAAGGGAGTCTCCATGCATCGAGCAAAAGTTTGGTTCAAAAGCTTAAGAAGCGGAAGCTTGAGACACTCTGCTGGAGGCTGAGGAAGACGCATGACTGAGATATTCCTTAGAATATTTGGAGCCAGTATCCAATTGTACATCCAAGTCTACAGCCATCTGTCGCAGGAAAGACGAGAAAGATAGCTGATCTGGCAATGCCTTGTCTTGAGAAGGACTCGAGGACGCGAGGCAGCATGTGTCGAAGAAGCAGCTTTGGCATGGAAAAAAGCCTCATAGGAACCCGGTGACTTGGATGAGGCAATCGAGACCGGAATATCCTCGAGGTCCGGCATCGGAGACATCGAATGAGGAGTCGGTGGTCTGGTCGAGGTTGGAGTAGAGCGAGGCTTCGAGGAAGATGGTTTCTCCTGTGAAGAACGATGCCTGGAAGAATGCCTCGATGAAAGCCTCGAACGGTGGTGAGAACTGTGTCTAGAACCAGATCTCGAGGATCGAGGAGATTTTGCCTCCAAGACGGAAGCAGCCGATGCCAATGTATGAATAAGGCTAGAGGCTGTAGATTGAAGCTCCAGAGGCTTGGAAGAGGAACCTCGATGCACTCGCAAAGACTCTGCTCCTTGCTGAGAGTGAGGATTCCTGTCGATGCACTTGCAAAGAATCTACTCCTTGCTTTTCGTGCTTGGATGGCAGGCCAGACACTCGCAGAGACTCTGCTCCCTGCAAAGAGTGCGACTCCGACTGGGACATAGGAAGTGGCTCGACCTCACGGGAGTCTGCTGAATGTCCAGGCAGGATAATAGGAAGCAGTTTAGGACCCATAACAGTAAGGTACTGAAAAAACTGCTTCTCTAATATGGTCTGGAAAGAAGCCGGCAAGGATGGATCCGCATCTGAAACCGGACCACCTGCCTTAACTGGAGGTTCCTTCGAGGCAGTGTGAGTGTGTTTCGACTTAGTAGTCTTAGAAACTTTAAACACCACCGGTGGAACTGACTGCTGAGCTATCTGACCTGAGGAAACAGGGGAAGATACAGCAGATGACATTGAAGCAAGAGCCGCTGCAAACAATAAAGGTTTGATGAGGCTCAAGGTGGCAGCAGGAGGCGCAGAAGGAGCCTCGATGGAAGTTGAGGCCGGAGACGCCTTCGAAGTCGAGGGATCAGTTGAAGACTCCATCACGAAGTGCTTGTCCACCAGAATGCAACGACGCTTAAAATGCACGAGGCTGAAGTGTTTGGCAAGGCAGGCACGACCTGGGATGATGTTTCGGCCCAAGGCACTTGAGGCAGCGTCTGTGAGGGTTCGTGATAGAGATTGCGCGCTGACACTTGCTACACTTCTTAAAGCCTGTAGCAGGCCGTGGGACAAAAGAAAAGAAAAAAAAACAGCGATTCGTGAAGAAAATTTACCAATCGGGTTGTAGAGAAGGCAAAAAGTGAACAAAGTTGAACGCAGAAAGTCAAAGATGGACTTCTCAGCTCTGAGGAAAACTAAGAACTGAGGAGACGCACCCTGTGCTGGGCGGGAAGGCACTCGCACATGCGCGGTGCGGGCTACTCGAAACTTCTAGTTTCTTCAAGCAAGTCTGCTTGTGAGACGTCCACATCGGTTCTCCGTCAGATGACACCACCCATATGTGAGAATACCTGCCTGCTTGTCCTGGGATAATCACTTTTTCTCGAACAAAGGCAAAGGGCTACCTGAGCAAGGGCAAACAGTCTTCTTACAATTAAACATCTCTGTGGCCTTTGACACAGTAGACCACTTGTTGCTACTCCTCTATCTGGAAGAGTTAGGAATACATGGTAACATGAAGAAATGGTTCACGGAATTCCTAACCAAAAGAACCTACGAAGATAGGAGAGGCCAAAAAACAACCATGGAAGGTATCCTGTAGCAACCCTCAAAGCTCCTCTCTCTCTCCATCTTTATTCAGGCCCTGATTCTCCAAAAGAGCGTCCCGATTTTAGGCAGCTGTAGGCGTCCTACAGCTGTCTAATCAGCCAATCGGGATGCACGTTTTTTTAAAAAAAATGCTCCTCAGGCAGGCCGCCTATATTGAAGGCGAGGCCCGCAAGACACCGAGGCCCTGATTCTGTATAGGACGCCCGGGAGAGGCGTCCTATTCAGAATCGGCCTATACTAAACCCCGATTCTGTAACCGGTGTCCATGGTACAGACGCCGGTTAGAGAATCGGGTTAAATTAGACGCGGCCGCTATACTTATGGCAGCAAGGGATCTCCCTGCTGCAATATGTATAGCAGCCGCGGTTGCGGCCGCCTGTCCCATCACCGACAGGAGGATGCCTAACTCCTCCTGTCGGAACCCCCTCCCCCCCCAAACTCGTAATCGCCGACAGGAGGATGCCCAACTCCTCCTGTCGGAACCCCGGAACCCCCTCCCCCCCCAAACTCGTAATCGCCGACAGGAGGATGCCCAACTCCTCCTGCCGGAAAGCCCAACGACCCCCCGCCCCAACTAATCTCCCTCCCCCAACTAACCTTTCAATGTTGGTCGGCTGGACGGGTCTTGCTGCCGTCCAGCCGACGGGCCCGCCTCGTAGAAATGAGACGGGCCCGCCCCTTCCCAGCCCATCCCCGCTAAATCTAAGGCCTGATTGGCCCAGGCTGTAGAAGCCTGGACCAATCAGGCCTTAGGCATAGCGGGTCCGCCCATCCCCACTAATCCTAAGGCCTGATTGGCCAAGGTGCCTAGCCTGGGCCAATCAGGTCTTAGGATTAGTGGGGATGTGCGGACCCGCTATGCCTAAGGCCTGATTGGTCCAGGCTTCTACAGCCTGGGCCAATCAGGCCTTAGATTTAGCGGGGATGGGTCGGGAAGGGGTGGGCCCGTCTCATTTCTACGAGGCGGGCCCGTCGGCGATTACGAGTTTGGGGGGGGAGGGGGTTCCGGGGTTCCTACAGGAGGAGTTAGGCATCCTCCCGTCGGTGATGGGACAGGCGGCCGCGGCCGCTATACTTATTGCAGCAGGGAGATCCCTTGCCGTGATCAATACAGCGGCCGCGTCTACTTACAATGTAGACCAGCATTTTGCTGGCCTACATTTTAAGCGTCTCTTCCTCTACTAGGGAGACGCGTAGGGCCGCCTAAGTTCGCCTAAGGCCTGTAGGCGAGCTTAGGCATCTTGCAGGTCTCCCTAGGCTCCCGGAGGCGCCTTCAGGCCTGCCTGGGGAGCATTTTTTTTAAAAACCGTGCATCCCGATTGGCTGATTAGACAGCTGTAGGACGCCTACAGCTGCCTAAAATCGGGACGCACTTTTGGAGAATCAGGGCCTCAATGTCTATGTAAGTACCTTGGGTTCACACCTTCTCCTATGCAGTCTACCTCCTATGCGTGGCTAAAGACTTGGTGCAAGACACAATTCAGTACATTACTACACTAACAGAAGACTTAAATTCACGGTCTTGACAGAAGACCAAGGTGCTTTTGTTTGGCAGCTTTTGTTTGTACACCCCACCAACATCACCCCCCTGAACATGGGTGAGCAAATACCTATAAGTAGAACATCAAGGGTGCTTGGGGTAATACTCAACTCACTGGTAAAGGTGGTCTTCTTTCGATTAAGACAACTGAGAACAATCAGATCAGCCCTAAGCCTGAAAAACTTCAGGACAGTAGCCCATTTTCTGCTTTTGAGCGATTTGGTTTTTGGCAGCGGCTCTTGGTGTAATACACAGGCATTTGTTGTTACCTTCATTTTTTTTGTGGTACATTGTATACCTTATTTACCATGGACCCCTGACGAAGTTTTTGGGTCTCTTGGTTGGTAAAAAGGTTTTTTATTACTGCATTTTAACTTTGGTACAATAAATTCTTGCCTGCATCGTGTACATTGTCTGCAGTTTTTGTTTGGTTTTCCTGTTTTGGTGGTTTTTCTGCAGATTCGGTGTGATTAGCATGTGGCCATTAATTGGGAAATGGTAGTAACGTGGCACTGATAGAAAATAGCTGACTGGTGGCCTAGATATGTAAGTAGCATGCTAAGGTCACTTTTACTGCAGTTTTAGTATGATTATCCCATAAGGAGAATGTCCTCAAAATATCAAGAAAATTAAGGAACATGGAAATGGCCAGAGTCCGACAGGCATGCTTTATGGTTAGAAAATCCTGCCATCAACAAGATAGAATGCTATAAGCATTCTGATTTAAAAAAAAAAAAGAATCTTGCAATAATGTTTTCTAAAAAAAAAAAAAAAAATTCTTTATTATCAGATTTACAAAACCCTTCAGTGTTTTAAAAGCTATACAGAGGCAAGCTAAAAGATTTTAGCCCAAAAATAGACAAACTATTTACAAAGAGCAGCATTCTGCCATGTTTGGGCATTTTTAAAACCAAAAGTGCATGAGCAAGGATTTTACCCTCCTGGTACTACACTTCCAAGGAGGAAGCAAGGTCTTTAACTAGCTGCGACTTCAGCTGAGGAGCCATACTGATCATCATTAGTTTGTTGCTTGCATATTTGTTCTTCACAGCCTGGAAAAAAAAAAAAATAGCATTTAGGCCAATATTCATATATAGCGCTAGTTAAAAACCAATCTTACTCTAAGCTTGCTCCTGAGAGGAGGGTTGCCAGCTTTTGAGACCCCAAGACATGTTGGACATAACAGGACCATTATTAGCTTCCTAAGAAAGCTTCTGGAACAAGTTTACTTGCATCTCACTGACCCAAGTTGTAGCAACTCAAAAATTAGGTTCTAGTAACTCAAAAATTAGGTTCTGTGCTTTAGCTAGAGAATGACAGAGACCCATCCCCACAAGTTTTTTTTCCTGTCCCATGCCGCAAGCTCCATCCTCATCTGCACAACTCACACACTTTAAAATCATAAGTGTGCGAGGCTTGTGCAGTTAAGACAGAGCTTACAGGAATGGGGCAGGGTCAGCGGCAGCGACAAAACTCATGGGGATGGTATGGGGAAATTGAGTTCCTGCGGAGATAGGGACAAATTTGTCCCCATGTCATTCTCTAAGCTTCATCCAGTGTGAAAGTGTTGCCACGTGAGCATTTATCAAAAATTTTAGATAATGCATGCACAATCATTTAGACTAGCTGGCAAAGCAGACTCACTGTACCATGTTCACATGGTTATTTTGAAATGCCTTGAAGTAGAATCTAAAAGTATGATAGCAAGAAAAGCAGAATACCAGAGATTCATATTTTAAGCACTGCAGAAATGCATTGAACATCCAATTACTAGCAGCTTTTCCAGCCTGCATCAAATACTAAATTCTAGCAACTTGTACCGACCGGCGTGAAGTGGGCTAGGCATCAGCATAACTTACAATGTATTTTGTTGCATTCTCGTTGACTTTAAGTACATTCTTGGCCATGTGTTTCATGACTGGCAGCAAAGTATCTTCGGGGTAGCCAGTATAGTATTGCAGAGTCAAATCCTTGGAGAAGTTAAAATATTAGATTATGCAGGTAGCTTGAAAAAAAAATGCAAGTTTATGCATCTAGCAAAAGGGATAATTTGATTTGTAGAAGTCAGCATAGTACACTGGGAATGGATTTAGCTTTAAAAAATTTTTTTTTAAAAAGTCTAGTTTTGTCCACAACAGTCATTTCTAGTTACCCTACAACTTTTAACCCTCCACCCCATCACAGAACAGGATTGCTAAATTATGGGTTGCATCTATAGGATTTCTACCACACTCCTCTGAACCCAAGTCTTTATTTCACATGCAGTAGTGGCAAAATTAGGTTAGCAAGGTTCCCAAGCTCTAAAGATGGCAGTATATCATGGTAAAATAGACTAAAGGGGGAACTTGTTTTAATTAGAGAACTCCAGTACTTTGGATCCTTCATTACCCCATGTGACTTTAGATTTAGAGGGGACCCATGTCTAGAAAAGGAGTACTTCTGAATGCTAAGGAAGTAACTATACAAAAAATAAAAAAAACACACAACCAACCAGGATATGCATGTAGCCCCACCATTTTTAAGAGGTGGTCTAAACTTGCATTTAGACAATTAGGTAGACTCTCCCCAATAACAAAGTGGTCCGATACTCACCCATGTGCCTTGCCCCAGAATCTTCTGAGATAAGCACAAGGCGGCAGCAGCTATCTCCGATGGAAGAAAATGGACCATGTCATAGTCCACAAGTGTCAGTTCCATCAGATATTTTGCTAGTGTGTGCTGTTCAACATCAGCCTGAAATCAGATTTGTAAAGTTGGATATTAAGTTCCCCCCAAAAAATAATAAAAAATTAAAAAACAATTGTGTGTTTTGGCTTGCTGCTGTTTATATGTATCTAATGTTTAGATGGAGCAGCATTTCAGAACTCAGTAGCTCAGAGCTGCATGTATTGGAAGCAAATGTGCATCAAGAAACTCTTTCCATTTTTATTTTGTTCATAATCTGTTCTTGTTCACACATTCCTGATGCACGATTTCACCTATCCATGGTTGTATTCTTTGTGACAGATAGTCCCCATTTGTGCCACTGTGTTCGTGTATTCATGGACCTGCTCTTTTAAAAAATTAAAAAAATAAATAAATCCAGCTGCGCTTTCATTTTCGCTTTGCAGTCTGGCGTTTACTTCCAGATATGGGTGCCCCCTCCCCCCCACAAGAGTCCAGAGTGAATTACAAACATCTACAGGTACTGCAAGTGCCACCACATGAAGGAACTAACAGTTTTCTCCAATAAGAGCCATTGTTCAACTTTCTGTGATTTTGAGGTGCAATGTGTACTGCTACAACCCAACCTCTATTTTCCCCCACAGACTCAGCATTTCGTTATTTGTGATTTTGCGGTTCGCAAATATTTTTTTGGGAACTGTACTATTGCAAAACTGAGAATACACTTTAAATTCATACTGAATTACTATTTAATCCTAGGTAAACCTAATCCCTGTCTAAGACTTGGACAGTCAAGTTGTATCCCTCTAGTCCACAGCCTCTAGACAAAAAAGACTTATGACAGAATACCTAATATCTTGCTATGGCCCCAGGTGAACGTTCAAGCTATACAAGAGCTTGTACTGCAACCAAATTTCAATTTGACATATCTTGATAACGTTTGCAATAAAACCTCCACAGTCACCTCACTACCTGGTTTGTCTGTTGTGATGCTTTTAGTGCTCAGGCCTAGCTTCATCCTGACTGGATTTTTTTGGTGTGGTTTTTTTTTTTTGGTTTTTTTTTGTTTGTTTTTTTACATATGTACAAAAAAAGAAAAATGGGGGAGCTATGGTTTTAACTGAAACTTGCCCACACCAAGTATGGTGTGTTTTGATGACCTAGTTTGCCTAATGGTTGAAATCAGCCCTGCTGTATAAAGGTGATGTCAATGTTCAAGCCACTTAAAAATTGGTAATATGCACCAGTTAATATTCTAACTGGAGGCTTCACCGGCAGTACAGTCAGGTCTGAGACCAACAAGTCTTTCTAGGCATTTGTTTCACAAGATAAGTCAGACTACATAAGTCTATTCTAGCTGCACTGAATTGACCAAACTGCATTTTCTAGTAACCCTTGATACGATCTGTTGATACATACATTACATGCTTTTGATGCACGTCTTAAGAAATGAAGGGGCAATGGACGTCCCAGCTCAAAGTTAAGCTCTCTCAAGATCATCATTTCCATTTCCTTGATTTGATCTCTGGAGTAGGCATTATCAGTGATGTAAACAAAGTCTCCAATTTCAGGAGCGTAGATTTCTTCATATTTTGATGCTATTAATAGTGCTGTAATACCAGCCAACTGAAGCTTTTTGCGGCCAACTGGCTGAACCTAGATTAGGAGACATAAACGCCGATAATTAGTATTCTAGTCATTACTGATTTAAGAGGCAATGGCAGACTATATAAAGAGTTGTTTGAGAAAAAAAGCATCTGTATTCTCATATTGCTATCATGGTAAAACCATGCCAAAGTCTGAGCCCTGCATCTTGAAAGTGGCCAGGTCATAAATAAACCAAAGACTTCAAAAGGATTTAGTTTCATAACTTATTGGAGGGAAAGGTCCCTATCCCACTGCCAGTCTATTTGAGAATGCTGTTGCAGGGACCAACTGAGAGGAGGGAATCCTGGAGTCAACATAAGCAGTCTCACCTAAGGAATGACTTCCATGATGGCTGCCATTAAGCCTAGTACCTGAAGGTTAATGCCAGACCATGGGCATCAGTAGCACCAAGATATGCGAGTTGCTTCTTGAGCTTCTATTTGTGTGGCTTGGGAAGGAAGACATGGCCTCTTGCTGTGTCAAAGTTGACTCCAAGATATTCCAAGCACCAAGTCGGCTGTAGTTTACTATCCAAGTCCCTGGAAGAGATCCACCACCTGCTGCACTGCATGTGCGCCTTTGTCTTGAGGGAGCTCTGATTAGCCAATCATCCAGGTATAAGTGAACCTGTATGCCCATCCTGTGAAGGTGAGCTACCGCCACTTTGATAAGAGGTGTGCAGGGCCATGGCCAAAATTGAAAGGTAGTACCACAAACCTGAAGTGTCTCTGGAGAACAAAATCTCATTTTCTGTGTATCTGGGAATGTGAAGATATGCCTCCATTAGAAATTCCCATGGAACCACCACCACAATGACTGACTGGTCTGTCTCTATGCAGAAATGTGAACTCAGTGCCGTGTGTACAGACTTCAGATCCAGGAGAGGCATCCAATCTTCTGTGCCTTTCTTGGGCACCATGGAATCTGCTGGAGCCTGATTCTTCTTCAGGAACTGGTTCTATGGCATGAATATCCAAGAGTTGTACTGTCACTGTAATGACCTCCTTTTCTGGCTATCCAGCAGGGGAGTTAAGGAATAGATCAGGAGGAGGGTGAGAACTCAATCTTGCGACCCTCTCAAATAATGCCCAAGACCCAGCAGACTGATGAGACCTGTTCCCATTCCCTCCAGAAAGCAGATAGTCACCTGCCAATGTGAGATGATGTGGCAACCGACCTGGTGCCATTGTGGTAGCTGTGCCACCATGTGACCCTGAAGGTTGCTGGTGTCTGTAGTTGCCAAATCTGTCTGGATTCTTTGAAGGGTCTCTGGGAAGAGGAATTAGAGGAGAATTGGCAGGGTCTGAGGAATGTAAAGTGCTCCTGCCACCCCCAGTGGAACATTCTGGAAGAGATTTCGGATGGTGAACTGCCATGGCCATGCGGTTGTCAAAAGCCTTAACAAAAAGCATCTGCCCCTTAGAGGGTAAACAGAATATCCTTGGAATCTGAATCACATAGCCACTTCCTAATCCAGAGCATAAGACAGGCATGTTTTGTTCATGACAAAAAGAAGAAGAAGAAAGAGTGCCACTGCCTACTCCTTCCATAATTAAACGGGGACATCATCCAGCTCTGTAGGGACTGCCACAAACTGGTATACCGGCCTCATCACAGCCGCTGTGATACCCAAAGCTAGCACTTTTATCTTTAAGGACCACATCCTTCAGCATCACCCCTCCCTCAATAGAAGGAGGTATGCTTCATCATTTGAGCTACTGTGGAATCCAACTTCAGCTACAAAAACAGCTGTTGGAATTTGAGCCATAGGATAAAGCGTGGACATAACTTTTGCCACCTTTAGGAGCCTTTTGGGGATTCCCATTGGTCAGTGATTAACAAGGTGCCAGAAAGAAGGTAGTCTGTCTGTACCACTCATAATAGAACACTGTGAGGGAGAGGGTTGTTGAGGGACCAATTACAATTTACAGAGTGTTGTAAGTGACATGCGACAGTTGTGGACTTGAATAAAAAAGACAGTACACGGAGGGGTCGTCACCCTGATTGATGATAGCCAGTCTCTTGACCGCTGGCCCTGAAAAGGAGTCCTATTTCATCCAAGGACTCAGCTGATCTTTGAGACATGGAAAGGCACTTCCAGTCCTGCTCTGAGTGGTCAACACTTGGAGCTGGCTTGATCCAAGACAGGGAAGCCTACTTGGGATGAACTCTCCCTGTTCCGGTGCTGGCATACTTAGACAGTATGGCACTTCCTGGCCCATCAAATTATTATTCTCTTGTTCAGAGCCTAAGTCTGAAATCCCTGCAGGACCCCTGACTGGGGTTGTTGGGCCTCTGCTGTCTCCATGCACTTTGCACCCTCATGTGTGGCTTCTGAGTAAGATCTCTTCCCTATTGGCTAAGCTTTTTAGGGTTCTCCCACCCTGATGAACTCTGAGGAGGCCAAGCTCGAAGCTCCTGCCCCTTCTTCCTGCACCACATGGAACACTGCTGCTCTTCTGCTGAGCAAACTACATAACAGGGCATGAAACGGGCAGATTGGCCTGAGAAATCCATTACGGATGATCCCTGGTCAAAATGAGGGATTTTGAGGCAGATGGAAGCTTTTAAAAAGATCACTAAACATCCAAGATGGCTGCCACCAGTAAAAATCAAACATAGCCATTGGGAGCTTTCCTGAAATGCAAGCAACTCAGAAAAAAGGTGTTTTAGGAGGTGGAGGAACCTAATCCTAGAAACCCTGATATCTACCTTTTTCTGACCCCCCAACCCCACCATTTTCTCCTTAGGGAATAATGGGAGGTTGGTGCTCAGCCTTGCTACAACTTGTGCTCCCCACCCTCTGCATACCTCTAAGTGTTCACCAGTGTGAGCAGCATCTTCCAATTGCTGTTCACACTGGCCTCAGCTCGCTGGTCCAAGACCAGGAAGTGATGTCAGAAGGGAGCCAAGGCCAGCATGAGCAGCAAGTGGAAGATGCTGTTCACACCAGCAAATATTGCAAGTGGTACATGAGGTTGGAGTGGCATCAGCACCCCCTACAGAGACCATGCCTGGGGCAGTCCACCCCCTCCTTACTATGCCACTGTCAGTACTCACTGTGGCTTCCCTGGTGCCCATGGCAGGGAAAGGATTTTTGCCTCAAACTGCTAGAAACAAATCCACCACTGGAAGTCTTCTGGCTTCTGGTCAGGACTCCAACACCTGAAAATCCACTTGGTGTGTGCGTTGAGCTATGCGGGGTGAAATAATACACAGCCAGCAACCCGATATTCTGAAGGGTTGGGCTTTCAATTATCCCAAAGCAGGCTGGCTCCACAAGTATTCCAAGAAATTAACACACCTCGCTTCGTTTGCAAAAGGAAAACTGAAGAGGAAGCCATTATCCACTGGTGAAGTGGAAGAGTTGAAAGATCCTTCTACAAAGCTCACGACTGAAGGAGGACAACAGCTTCAGTACAGAATCCTTATATCTTTACAACAGAATTTAGGATTTAATTCACAAGCAAGCATGGTCACCATACCTAAGTTAATGCCTTAAAAAAAAAAAATAAGAAAAAAAAAAAAAAAAAGGTGTCCTCCCTATTTTGTAACTACATTAAAAGACCAACATGAAGGGCTTACTTATACCATGCAACAGTATTTTCTATTCAGTCTGAAGGAATAAGATTAAGTTACTAGCTCAGTTATGGTATTGGAACCATGCTTTCTTTCCTTAAGTTTACAGGCTATGAATACCAACATACTGGCCTGGTGCTTCAGTGACAATTTTGCCATCCTAGAGACCCATATTTGCTGCCCAGAATGGCTTACCTGCAAGAAACGATCCAAGATTGCAATACCCATGTAGAGAGTCTCTTGGAGAAGAAGGAACCTAGAATGGACCTGTACTAGCCAGTCTACCAGTATAGTTCGCATACGCTCATTTATCTCTGTTCCTTCAAGGTATCTGGGATACACCTTCTGCTGAGCCTACAGCAAAAAAAACACCAAACATTTAGAATCACTTATTGTTTTCAGTCAGTCATTTTCCTGGTTGTCTAAAATGGCAGTGTTATTGATGGGGAGAAGCAATTCAAAATTAAGAAGTGTTCTCTCCATTTAACACCAGAGTATGTTCAAGACCTTTAAAGTACTACCACTATTATTAATTATTTCTATAGCGCTACCAGATGCATGCAGTGCTGTACAGAGTCACAAAGAGTAAGAAAAAAAACAGTCCCTGCTCGAAAGAGCTTACAATCTAAACAGGCAAGACAAACAGGATGTCATGGATACAATTAAGGGGAACTGTTAATTAGCTGGCTGTGTTGGAGGACAGAGGAGTAGCAACCCGCTGCTGACGAGGAACTTCCACCGCACCAGCCTGCACACCGCTTGCACAGGCCGGCTGCGAGTGCCTCATGTCTGGAGCATAGTGAGCATTCTTTCCCTTATAAAGTGCTCATTGCTCCATACATGACCTAGCTAAGAAAAAGTGCCAGTTAGTTGAAAAATGCAACAAATTTAAAGGGAAAGCAATCCTTCAGACCAGCATTCTCTCAGGATTTTTTTTTTTTCCCAGAACAGACTCCACTTGGCTCTCAAAGCAGTAAGCCTTACCTGAACTAGGGACAAGGCTTACTGCTGAGACACCTCTACAAAAATGTTGGAGGGGGAGGAAAGGGGGGAGGGACCCAGCATGAGACCTGCTGAGTGTGACCCCCCCAAAAAAAAAAAAACAGGGCCCCCCCAAGTGCAATCTGGCACAAACCAGGGACTAGGATCCCTACACAAATTCCAACAGCTCTACCAAAGGAGATGGGTACATCTCACTCGCACCTGCTGGAGACTGAAAGAAGACTGATAGGAATAGGGAGAGACACCCATTATGTACTATTAGAGTGTTGTTTCAGTCTGCACCTGCTAGTCATAAGATAACCCATTTGTAAGATGCCTATACCAGTCTGGAGAGTTGCTAAAGAAAGGTGGGTTTTCAGTCTGCTTTTAAACAAGGGAAGGGGCTTGATGGACAAACTCAGGTAATTTATTCCAGACATAGGGGGCAGCTAGATGAAAGAAATGAAGTCTGGAATTGGCAGTGAAGAAGGGTAACATTAAGAGTGACTTATCTGAGGAAATGAATTCTCTGGGAGGTGTATAAAGCAATGTTACTTACCGTAACAGTTGTTATCCAGGGACAGCAGGCAGCTATTCTCACTAGTGGGTGATGTCATCCAACAGAGCCCCGATACGGACATCTTGCAAGCATGTCTTGCTTGAAGAAACTCAGAAGTTTCGAGATGCCCGCACCGCGCATGCGCCAGTGCCTTCCCGCCTGATGGTCCGGGTGTGTCTCCTCAGTTCAGGTAGCTAGCAGAGAAGCCAACCCATGGGAGGTGGGTGGGACGTGAGAATAGCTGCCTGCTGTCCCTGGATAACAACTGTTACGGTAAGTAACATTGCTTTATCCCAGGACAAGCAGACAGGTATTCTCACTAGTGGGTGACCTCCAAGCTAACCTCAATGGGATGGAGGGAGAGTTGGCAACTTAGGAGAACAAATTTTGTAACACAGTTTGGCCAAACTGCCCATCCCGTCTGGAGAAAGTATCCAGACAATAATGAGAGGTGAACGTATGAACCGAGGACCAAGTGGCAGCCCTACAAATCTCCTCAATCGGTGTCGATCTGAGGAAGGCTACAGAGGCTGCCATTGCTCTGACCCTATGTGCTGTGACCTCACTGACCCTGCGAGCAGATGTGAGGGCCACCAGAAAAACCACTTTCCAAGTGAGAAACTTTAGTGGAGCCTTGCTCAGAGGCTCAAAAGGAGGTTTCATAAGCTGAGAAAGGACAACATTTAGATCCCAAATCACTGGAGGCGGTTTGAGAGGAGGATTGACATGAAAAAGTCCTTTCATAAACCACTGGGAACCACAGGATGAGAAGAGAGAGGTTTCCCTTGTAGAGGCTGATGGAAAGCCGCACTAGCACTCAGGTGGACTCGTATAGATGTCGACTTGAGACCAGACTGAGACAGATGTAAAAGATAGTCCAAAACAGAGGATAGGGAGGCTCGCTGAGGCTCCTTAGAATTGGAAATACACCATGAAGAAAATCTAGTCCATTTTTGGGAGTAGCATTGACGAGTAGCAGGCTTCCTGGAAGCCTCCAAGACATCCCTCACCGCCTGGGAAAACTGGTTGAGAGGAACCAAGCTGTCAGGTGGAGAGACTGCAGGTTGGGATGAAGCAGAGACCCCTGATGCTGAGTAAGCAGTGAAGGAAACACTGGAAGTAGGTACGGTTCCCTGCTGCTGAGTTGAAGTAGAAGGGAGAACCAAGGTTGCCTGGGCCACCGAGGAGCTATCAGAATCATGGTGGCATGTTCGGACTTCAGTTTGACTAGAGTCTTTTGAATGAGGGAATGGCGGAATGGCGGAATGGAATGGCGGAATGGAATGGCGGAAACGCATACAGAAAGCGATTCCCCCAATCCAGCAGAAAAGCATCTGCCTCGAGGCGATGAGGAGCGTAGATCCTGGAGCAAAACTGAGGCAGATTGAAATTGTGGGGAGCCGCAAAGAGGTCTATCTGAGACGTTCCCCACTGAGCAAAGATCTGATGAAGGGGCTTGGAGTGGAGTGTCCATTCGTGAGGCTGGAGAAGACAACTCAGTTTGTCCGCCAAGACATTGTCCCTCCCCTGAATATAGACAGCTTTGAGGAAGGTGTTGTGGCGAACCGCCCAATCCCAGACTCTGAGAGCTTCCTGGCAGAGGGAGGCCGAGCCCGTGCCCCCTTGCTTGTTGACATAATACATGGCGACCTGATTGTCGGTGCGAATGAGGACCACTATGTCGTGAAGCAGATGTTGAAAAGCTTGAAGAGCATTGAAGATGGCTCTGAGCTCCAGAAGATTGATTTGATGGAGTCGGTCTGCACAGGTCCAGAATCCCTGAGTACGAAGTCCATCCAGATGCGCTCCCCAGGCATAGGTTGAGGAATCGGTTGTGAGAACCTTCTGGTGGGGAGAAGAATGAAACAGCAAACCTCTGGATAGATTCGAAGAGGTCATCCACCAGAGCAGAGACTGCCGAAGAGCAGGAGTGATGTGTCGAGTCAACGGATCCGACACCCGAGTCCACTGAGATGCCAGGGTCCACTGAGGAATTCTGAGGTGGGGTCTGGCAAACGGCGTCACATGAACTGTAGAGGCCATGTGGCCCAGGAGGACCATCATGTGTCTCGCTGAGATGGTCTGGCGAGAAGACACAGACTGGCAGAGATGAAGAAGAGCATCCATGCGCTGAGAAGGAAGGAATGCTCTGAGACGTACGGTATCCAGGACAGCCCCGATGAAGGGAAGAGACTGGGTCGGCTGTAGATGAGACTTGGGAAAGTTGATCTCGAATCCCAAACTCTGCAGGAACAGAATTGTTGCCAGGGTCGCTGAGAGGACCCCCGAAGCCGAGGGAGCCTTGATCAGCCAGTCGTCGAGGTAGGGGAATACCTGAAGACCTTGGTTCCGGAGGGCCGCGGCCACCACCACCAGACATTTGGTGAAGACTCTGGGGGACGAAGACAGGCCGAATGGAAGCACTCGATACTGCAGATGGAGATGTCCCACCCGAAATCTGAGGAACTTGCGAGAGGCCGGATGAATGGGAATATGAGTGTAGGCCTCCTTGAGATCCAGAGAGCATAACCAGTCGTTCTGCTCGAGGAGGGGGTAGAGAGAAGCAAGTGTCAGCATGCGAAACCTCTCTTTGACTAGGAATTTGTTGAGGACCCCGAGGTCCAAAATGCGTCGCAGGTCGCCCGTCTTCTTCGGAACAAGGAAGTACCGGGAGTAAAACCCCTGGTTCAGTTGGTCCGTCGGAACTGGCTCCACGGCACGAAGCCGGAGCAAAGCCTGAGCTTCCTGAAGAAGAAGGGCGGTCTGAGTCAAGTTGGAAGGATACTCTCTTGGAGGGTGGTCCAGAGGGACCCGATGGAAATGAAGAGAGTATCCTTCCTTGATGATAGTAAGGACCCAGAGGTCGGTTGTTATGGCCTCCCAGCGATGATAAAAATGATGGAGGCGCCCTCCGATGGGAAAAACAGGGGGAGGCAGAACGAGGCTGGTTATGCCCTCGACGAGACAGTCAAAAAGGCTGAGTGGTCTTAGGGACAGCAGGCGACTGAGACTTAGGCTGACCCTTCTGGGGAGGCTGACGCTTCGCCAGTTGCCTCGCAGGTGGAGTTTGCCTCGGCTGATAACGCCTCTGATAAATCAACGGCGGACGAGAAGGTCGAGACTGCTGAGGCTTAGGCTTCGGCCGAAGGATAGATTGGAAGGACTTTTCGTGGTCAGACAACTTCTTCGTGACAGTCTCGATGGATTCGTCAAAAAGATCCGCCCCAGCACATGGGACGTTCGCCAGGCGGTCCTGAAGATTCGGGTCCATATCAATGGTCCGCAACCAGGCCAACCGGCGCATTGCCACCGAGCAGGCCGCCGCTCGGGCTGAGAGCTCGAACGCATCATAGGCAGATTGCATTAACTGAAGCCGAAGTTGGGACAGCAAAGCAACCACTTCCTCAAACTCAAACCTAGCCTGGGACTCGATGTATGGTGTGAACTTCCGAAGCACAGGTAGAAAAAATTCCAAGTAGGCTGCAAAGTGGAAATTGTAATTCAGGACTCGAGACACCATCATCGAATTCTGATAGATGCGTCGACCAAACTTATCCATGGTTCTGCCCTCGCAGCCCGGAGGCACTGAAGCATAGACCTGGCCAGGATGAGACCGCTTGAGCGAGGATTCGACCAGGAGGGACTAGTGAGAAAGCTGAGGACCCTTGAAGCCTTTATGATGCACCATGCGGTACCGCGCATCCAATTTGCCAGGGACCGCAGGGATAGAGTAAGGAGACTCGAAGCATCGCATGAAGGTCTGGTCGAGGAGCTTGTGCAGGGGAAGCCGCAAGGACTCTGCCGGACGACGAGGCAAGTGCATGGTATCGAGGTACTCCTTGGAATATCGAGACCCAGCATCGAGAGTAATGTCCATGTCATCTGCCATCTGCCTGAGGAACGATGAAAAGGACAGTTGGTCCGCCGTCGCCGGTCTGCGAGACGGACTAGAAGAAGAAGAGGCTTCAGGCTCCAGAGAGGCCTGCGAGCAACAGGATGAGTAGAAAACCTCAGGGTCCTCGAACTCCGGGCCCGGAGGAGGAGACCCAGTCGAAGCAGCATACCCCAACCGAGGCAATTTCTTCTGAGGCGAGACGGTCGAGTGCCGAGAGGAATGCTTCGAAGAATGTCTGGATCGATGCCCCTCCCGATGCCTGGAAGGGGATCGAGCCCGTCTGTGAGAAACTGGTTCAGACGCCTCCAAGGAGCAGATTGGACTCGATGCCGTCGATCGCAGAGGCGGAAGAGTCGGCGCCTCCCCCGACGACGCCCAGGTTTGATAGGGGGTTCGGAAGAACTCGTCCTGCTTCCTGCTATGCCCAGGACTGGGTGGCCCCGAAGGTGGACGCCACACTGAGTCATGGGGCGGAGTAATTGGTTCCAAGGGAGGCAGGTCACTAAACGAGGCTTTCCTCGAGGGGATGGGCTCCAAGGGAGGCATATCACTAAGGGAGGCCTCCCTCAAGGGAATCGGTTCCAAAGGAGGTACAGCGCTAACGGAGGACCTCCTCGAGGACCCGGACACCGCTCGCCGCTCCTCCTCGCCGAGCAACGAGGTCGTGCGGCGAGGAGGAGGAGGAGGGGACGGTCCGCCCCTTGAAGCCGAAGCTGGAAGGTCACCCTGGATGGTGGCAATCAGCCGAGGCCCCATGGTCTGCATGAGCTCCACGAACTGAGCCTCCAGAAGGGACCGCAACGAAGCCGATACGGAGGGATCCGCACCAAAAGGGGGCCCTTCCGCACGGTCTCCGCGCTCCTTCGGTGCTGCGTGCTTCTGCTTGCCAGTCTTCGGCACCTTGAGCACCACCGGTGGAACTGTCGGGGTCGATACCTGCTCCGAGGAGACGGAGGAAGGCACCGGCGCCGAAGCCGGGGCCGAAACCGGTGTGAACGATGCCGGTTTCAGGAGGCCCGAAGCAGCTGGGGAGGCAGAGGGCTTCGCGGAAGGAGTCGAAGCACCCGTCGATGTCGAAGCTGCAGGATCCGATGAAGCTTCCATCTTGAACATGGACTCCCACAGCAGACAGCGGCGCTTAAACACTCTCGCCGTCAAAGTGGAGCAAGGCCGGCACGATTTCGGGAAGTGATCCGGTCCCAGACACTGTATGCAGCGTCGATGAGGGTCCGTGAGCGAAATTGCGCACTGGCACTTGCTACACTTTTTAAAACCGGTAATCAGCCGGGACATAGGCCGGAAAAGCTCCGCCGCAAGGTCGAAGGCGCGGGGCCCCAGCCACACGGCCGACCCGGTATCGGAAGGAAAAATTTTTTATTTTTTTTATTTTTATTTTTTTTTAAAGAAATCAAAGAAAGAAATAAATGCACAGGAGAGCCAAAAGAACTCAACCCGCGGCAAAATAGAAGGCAAAATAAAAAGATTCAATGGGCGCAAATTGAAGATAGACTTCTCAGCTCCGCGGAAGAAAAAGAACTGAGGAGACACGCCCGGACCCTCGGGCGGGAAGGCACTGGCGCATGCGCGGTGCGGGCATCTCAAAACTTCTGAGTTTCTTCAAGCAAGACATGCTTGCAAGATGTCCGTATCGGGGCTCTGTCGGATGACATCACCCACTAGTGAGAATACCTGCCTGCTTGTCCTGGGATAATGAGAGATATTGAGGGGCAGCAGATGAACACACTTGTAGGTCAGCAATAAGACATGGGGGAAGCCACTGCTTGCTCTGTATTGGTAGCATAGAATATTCCTACATCTTGGGTTTTGGCCAGATACTAGTGACCTGGATTGGCCACCGTGAGAATGGGCTACTGGGCTTGATAAACCATTGGTCTGATCCAGTAAGGCTGTTCTTATGTTCTAAGATCTTGAACTTTATGCGATGGCAGATAGGGAGCCAGTGAAGTGACTTAAGGAGAGGGGTGACATGAGCGTAGTGAGGGTGGTAGAAGATGAGTCGCGCAGCAGAGTTTTGCACAGATTGCAAGGGGGAAAGGAGACACTGAGGGATGCCAGTTAGGAATAGACTGCAGTAATCTAAGTGTGAGATTATGAGAGTTGGGACAAGGATCCAGGTAGTGTGCTCAGAGAGGAAGAAGCGAATTTTGGTAATATTGAAGAGATAGAAACGACAGGTCTTAGCAGCTTGTTGAATATACGTAGAAAATGAGATCAGAATTGAAGATGACTGAGGTTGCAAGCAGAGGAGACTGGAACAATGACAGTTCTTTACAGAGAAAGAAGGAGGAGGAACTAACCCTCTGATACGACCCAAAGGACCCAAGCGTCCGAGGTGAGAAGGGTCCAAGCAGGAAAAAAGGCGCGGAGACGACCCCCGATGGGAAGTGGGGTTGACGACATTGCGGAGGGGGCCCGTCCCCAACCGCTCAGGGCGTCAAAAAGACGGGGTGGGCTTAGACACCCCCTGCGCCTGAGGCTTCTGTTGCTGCGCCCGAGACTGCTGAGGAGGTCTCCAAGGGGGTGGCCTAGAGAAAGTCGGCGTGGTTTTTTGAGGGTAGCGCCTAGGCGGAGCTCGATAGGTCTTAGGAGCCGACGGTTTCGCCTTAGGATGTACCAGAGAAGCGAAAGACCGTTCATGCTCAGAGAGGCGCTTTGTGGCTGCCTCGAGAGACTTGTCAAAGAGCTCCGAGCCCACACAGGGCAGATTGGCCAGGCGCTCCTGCAGGTTAGGATCCATATCCACGATCCTAAGCCACGCCAGCCAGCGAACGCGGACACCCTGGAGGTGAGCTCAAAGGCATCATAGGTGGCATGAAACAGGAACAGGCGGAGCTGGGAAAGGGACTCGACCAGTCTCCCAAATTCGTCCCAGTGAGAAGCAGGCAGGACCCCATGGAAGGTCGGCAAGGACTTCACCAGATGGCGGAGATACGATGTAAAGGTAAATGCGTAATTCAGAACCCGATTAGCCATCATGGAGTTCTGATAAAGTCTCCGTCCAAACTTATCAAGAGTGTGGCCCTCACAGCCCGGCAGGACCGCAGTGGAAACCCTTGAAGGTTGAGACTTTTTAAGCGAGGACTCCACCATCAACGATTGGTGGGATAACTGCGCCCGCTCAAACCCCTTACAGGGCACCGTGCGGTATTTGGATTCCATTTTTGAAGGAACAGCATAGGGGGATTCGAGGTTCCGCAAAAAAGCCTGACGTAGAACCAGATTCAAAGGAAGGCGGGGAGATTCCCTAGGCGGGGAAGGCAGATCCTGTTCCGCCAGGAATTCCTTGGAATATTGGGACCCCGCCAAAAGGTCCAAATCCAAGGCTCGTCCCATATCCTGAACGAAACTCGAAAACGAGGACTGACGCAGGCCGGACCGGTCATCATCCAGGGTAGGTGAGTGAGAGCCCTGCGCCACCAAAAAAAGACGGCGAGGCCTCACAAGAATATCGGGGCTCACGGCCAGCACCCGGGTCCGACCCCCACGAGGCAGCGCCCAGTGAACGTGCCGGGGTCGGGGACCTCCGAGGTCCCGAGGAGCCCCTCGGGGTGCGGGGCACCAAGACCTTCCGACGCCTCGGAGAGGAATCCCGGGACCCCAGGAGCGAACCCTTCCGAGGGGGCGAACGAAGCAACCTCGGGTTTGAGAGTGAAAGTTCAGAGACCCGAAGTGCCTCGATGTTCCGGTCCCGCGGGGAGCACCCGCGCCTCGGAGGGGAACCCCTGGAACGCTTTGGGCGCTTAGACCAGCGCTTCGAGCGAGGGCAGCCCGCAGGCGAAGAACCCCCCGAGGCCCCGGAGGAAGACTCCAACGACGAGATCCGTCAAGTCCGGCGCACCCTGTCCCGAGGCACACAGATACTACGCTCAGACTGGGCCGGGACCGAGGCAGGCTGTAAATGGGCCAAGGCTGAGGACAGCTCCAATGAAATAAGAGCCCGGAGCATGTCCTGAAAAACCGGGACCGCCATCATGGACGGCATGTCGGTAGCAGCTGTGCACTCTACAGAGGGCGACCTCAGGAACGAGTATTCCCTAGGAGTAGAGGACTTGGAAGACCGGGCTGGGGCCAGGGTCGACCCACCAGGCCCCGCCGAGGACCCCGAGGATGGTTTCATCGCTGGACCGGCGCCTGAGGAGGGAAGCAGGGACTTACCCTGGGAAGGCTTCAAGCCCGAGGACGAGGGCTTCGAGGTCGAAGACAGTCGAGGCGGGGCCGCCGAGGTCAAGGCCGGGGCCGAAGCCGAAGCTGACGTCTAGGCCGGGCCCGCCGAGGACTCAACTACGAACAGCTCCGCCATGCGTGCACGACGTCAGCGGAGGGCCCTAGGCTGAAAAGTCGTGCACCGGGGGCACAAATCTGTGGGGTGGTCAACACCCAAACACAAGAGGCACCACCGATGGGGGTCGGTGATCGGCAACAGCCGATCACACTTGGTGCACTTTTTAAACCCCGACAAGGGCCGGGACATGAAATCCAAAAAGAGACCACGACCAATCGAGGTCACGTGGCCATGGCAACCCGGGAGCCCCCGGAAGCCGAAACACGAAGTCAAATTTTTTTTATTTTTTTTTTAACGAAGAAAAATAGAACAAGAGAAAAAAAACGCACAGCGACTCCGAAGAAAACAACAAAGCCGTGGTGCTAGAAGGCAGTCAACACGGAGAAACACTAGAACAGGGCTTCTGGCTCCGCGGAAACTACAGAACTGAGGACCACGAGGTGGGGATGCGCCCTCTAGTGGAGTGGGAAGGCATGCACATGCGTGGTGCAGCACAGCAAGCTTGAAACTTCAAGTTTGCTTGAAAAGCTGTCCGCGTCAGGGCTCCGTGGATGACGTCACCCACCTGTGAGAATATGCTGCCTGCTTGTCCTGGGATAAAGAAGAAAACAGCCAAGGAAGAATATTAAAAAAAAATGTAAAAAGTCTTATTTATTCAATAGCATAAAATATGAACACAGGATAATGAACTAGATTTGGATTTAGCTTAAGCCCATGTCTTAGCAGCATCTTCCTCAGACATCATTGTGCTGATCACCTCCCCTCAGACTCTCTTTGGTTTCATCACATACTGTTTGGTTAATCAGGGGAACTGAACATTATCCCGACCCCTTCCCCTGCTTGCCAGCTGTTTACATGTCCTCAGCTTGTCAGGGTGAGGTCAACTGCTTCCTTCCAGTGGCCAGGCTAGCTTTTCCTTTATCATAGGGTGAAAAAGTTGTTCTGCCTGATTTGGGGTGTTCTTTTCAAGCACCTGGTGCTCAAAGTGGACTGGATAGGCTTTATCATTGCACTTGTCTTGAAGATGTTAATGGAGTGACAAGAAATAAAATTGATTGCTTGAACTGAAATGTTTTGAACAACATGCTATTTTACTTTTTATGTTGACCGTGCAGTTAGATATTTCTTGAATTTCTATTTTATATTTATATTAAAGGCTCTGGTAGAAACCCATTTACAAAGTATGTATTCTTCCCAATTAATATTTCCAAATTAATAAAGTCTCTTTGCTTATTTGTAAATGGGTTTCTACCAGAGCCTTTAATTCAGTAGCATAATTAAATGAAATAACTATTTCTGAAGTTTATAGGGCGGGGATGGAGGGGATTCCTGGTGGGAACGGGTAGGATTCCTCACGGGGACGGGTGGGATTTCTGTCCCCGCGCAACTCTCTAATTCAAATTAGGATCACACACACCGATTTAACCATTTAAAATAAGTTCTTGTCTACTCCCAAATCACAAAGATAGCATCAGTGTAGTGTTTCCAGAGTAGAAAGTGGCTATAATATTCTGATATAAATATTTCTTAATAAAATGCCACATTTAACACACACACATACACACACACACACACAATGGTAGGTACTATCTTAGCCCCCCTTTGCGGTCCCTTTGATTTGCATATAAAATTTCTGTCAAATTGAAAATAGTTCTTGTTTAATGCTATCAATGGCCAATTGTGTCAACAACATAGGATAAATGAAGTTGATCCAAGTGATATTGAATAATATCAACTGTAGCTTGCTATGGAATGTTAGTATATAATGCAGTAATATCCATAGTAACTAACATAGCATATGAAGGAATTTCATGGTATTGTCCACGGCAATTGATCAAACTTGTAGTGTCTTACATAGAATGCAATTTTAGGAACTTAATCTTTGAGTTGTAAATCTATGAATTCAGAGTTGTTTAAAAAAAACAAAAAAAAACCACAAGCCAATCCCTGAAACTATTGGACAGCCAAAAGGGGCCACCTTGGATTTATGAATTCTTGGAATAAAGTAGACAACTGGTATTTTGGGGTACCTACTTCACAAAAATTTTGCATTGTCCCATCACTTAACTCCAGATTCAAGAGCTTGTAGCAATATATTTGATATCCAATCCATAAGGTCGTTAATTGGGTCATAATTAAGTTGGGGGGTTTTTTGTTGTTTTTTTTTTTAATATTGTCAGACAACTGATGTGCCTCTTATACATATGCTGAAGTGTCCATGACGGCCACTGTCCCCTTTATCAGCAGGGTGGATAATGTTGGTGTCTTGTTAAACTTTTAAGAACTTCCCTTTGTGAATAAGACT
The DNA here is from genome assembly GCF_902459505.1 of Geotrypetes seraphini. Lineage (NCBI taxonomy): Eukaryota > Metazoa > Chordata > Amphibia > Gymnophiona > Dermophiidae > Geotrypetes > Geotrypetes seraphini. The sequence goes on from NC_047097.1 coordinate 44,979,339, forward strand.
TATGGTTTTCAACAAATTGTTCAAAAGCTTTGTGGCCCCAGAGGGCACCAAGTGGATTTTCCTTATAAAAATGGATGTGTTCACTGTCCTGCATTGTATCTTGGGGAAAAAAGTTTAACTTACAGACATGTATCCAAAGAATCATACTTGTGGGCAAAGGATTTCAAATCTCCGGGTAAAACTTATGTGGTTTGGATCCAGAAGCATCACATATATAGTCACCCCTCATTTAGACAGCATCTGATCACCTTCTGAAGTGTCACTAGATGTCTGTGCATAGTGTTTTACCCTATTCACAACATGTGTTTCAGAGTATAAGAATTAACACACATTGGAATATATTACAACTTCATTCATGTTTCCATGAGCCACCATTTTGCCTTTTCAAGAGGATGAAATTTAAGACGACTGATCTGTTTCCGTCAGTGTCATCTTCCTCACCATATGGTAAGGGCAGACATATGTCGGCACTGCGTTAAGCTTGAACAAATGTCATTACCCTATTGGGTGGTTAAACAGTGAAGTTCTAACACACACAGTTGGGGTAGTATATCATGTCATAAGATCATTGCAGCAAAAGGATCTTGTTTGACATAAGGAGTGGGCCTCAGAGACCTGAATGTCAGGCAGTTGACTGCTAGATATATTTGCAGGTCGATGTCTCAATCATTGGCACAAAACCAAGTCAATGGTGCAATGATCTTATAAGGTGTGTTTTGGTTCTAACCTATTTGTTTGAACACCCGATATTGCATTTGTATTTTTGGTTTGTTATATATACATATTACAAACCAAAAATACAAATACAATATCTGGTATTCAAACAAATAGGCAGAACCAAAATACACCTTATAAGATCATTGCACCATTGCCCATGTTCAAAGCTGTATGTTGGTCATACTATCAGATCCATAAAGTCACAAACTGGTGAGCATTTGAGTCGCATTAACCATATCATGCACACTCCTCTGGTCCAACATTAGATCAAATGCCATCATAATTTGACTGACCTGTGGTTTTCAATGATAGAACTTCTCTTAAATATTCTACCAGATTGCCTCCCCGTTTATAGCACAGGGAGCAGTGATAGATTTACAAATTAAAAACCCTGCAACCTAATGGTCTCAATGAGATCAAATGGCAAGTGTTTTTGGTTTAATAACTGGTACCATAACTTTAAAAATGCCCGATTTTGAGTGGTAAAACCGACAGATCAGACATCACGGTAGCTATTTTAATAAGTACAGTGGCGGTTTTTTTGCCAGTTATATTGATTTGAGAAGATCATTTAACAGCTGACAGGTACTCTTGATTTTTTTTTTAACTTTGAGATTGTTAAGATGATTTTCATCAATATGAGGTTCCAATTCCCACAGAGGCCTTTTGTCAGAGTTTACAATACTTAATTTTGGGTCTCCTGAGGAAGGATTCAAAATGTGGTCCATGTTGGGATCTTGAAGCAAGTTAAGTTTTTGCTCAAGAGTTTATTTTGAACATTGAAGTTTACTGAAGTTCACTACACAAAGCTGTGCATGTAAAGCACAGTTACTTACCGTAACAGGTGTTATCCAGGGACAGCAGGCATATATTCTCACATGAGGGTGACGTCATCTACGGAGCCCCAGCGCGGACAGCTTTTCAAGCAAACTTGATTGAAGTTTCAAGTTTGCTACACTGCACCACGCATGTGCATGCCTTCCTGCCCACTAGAGGGCGCATCCCCACCTCGTGGTCCTCAGTTCCATAACCAGCAAAGAAGCCATCCCCGGGGAGGTGGGCGGGTTGTGAGAATATATGCCTGCTGTCCCTGGATAACACCTGTTACGATAAGTAACTGTGCTTTATCCCAGGACAAGCAGGCATGATATTCTCACATGTGGGTGACCTCCAAGCCAACCAAAAAAGGGCAGGTGGGAGGATGGCAATTTAGGAAAACAGGTTACGTAACACCGACTGGCTAAATCGGCCGTCGCTCCTGGACAAAGTGTCCAGACAGTAGTGTGAGGTGAACGTATGAACCGAAGACCAAGTGGCAGCTTTACATATGTCCTCCACAGGAGTAGACCGGAGGAAAGCAACAGAAGCTGCCATCGCCCGGACCTTATGCCCCGTGACTCGACCATGGAGCGTGAGACCAGCCTGAGCGTAACAAAAAGAAATACAAGCAGCCAGCCAGTTGGACAAGGTGCACTTGGAAACAGGATGTCCCAGCCTATTAGGATCAAAGGACAAAAATAATTGAGGAACCTTCCGATGAGACTTGGTACGTTGGAGATAAAAAGCCAACGCCCTCTTACAGTCCAGCGTGTGAAGCGCCGCCTCACCAGGATGAGAGTGGGGCTTCGGAAAGAACACCGGAAGGACAATAGACTGATTGAGGTGGAAATCAGACACAACTTTAGGTAGAAATTTTGGATGGGTGCGAAGAACCACCTTGTCATGATGGAACACAGTAAAGGGCGGGTCCGCAACCAAAGCCTGAAACTCATTGATTCGACGAGCAAACGTGAGCGCAAGTAAAAAGACCACCTTCCAAGTGAGAAACTTAGGAAGAGACTTGTCAATTGGCTCAAATGGAGGTTTCATCAGCTGAGCCAAGACCACGTTCAGATCCCAAACTACAGGAGGAGGTTTCAGAGGAGGATTAACATTAACTAAACCCCTCATGAAACGAACCACCAGAGGATGAAGAGAGAGAGAGAGAACGTCCCTCTAGATGCCGATGGAAAGCAGCAATAGCACTGAGATGCACCCGGATGGAAGTTGTCTTCAGCCCAGACTTGGACAAATGCAGCAAATATTCCAGAACCGAGGATACCGGAACCAACCTTGGTTCCAAATGGCGCGAGGCACACCAGGATGAAAATCTGGTCCACTTCTGGGAATAACAAAGCCGAGTCGAGACCTTGCGCGAGGCTTCCAACACCTCCCTGACTGCTGAAGTCAGGGGGAAGGAACCAAGCCGTCAGATGTAAAGACTGAAGATTGGGATGCAACAGCGAACCCCGACTCTGAGACAGCAGAGAGGGAAACACAGGCAGAAGTAGAGGCTCCCTGGCACTGAGTTGAAGGAGCAGGAAAAACCAGTGCTGACGAGGCCAACGTGGCGCTATGAGAATCATAGTGGCTCTGGATGACTTGAGGTGAACCAACGTCCTCAAGATCAGAGGAAAAGGAGGAAATGCATAAAAAAATCTCCCTCCCCAGTCGAGAAGGAAGGCATCTGCCTCGAGACGGTCTCGGGAGTAAATTCTTGAACAATAGAGGGGCAGTTTGTGAGTCTCCGGGGAGGCAAACAGATCCACCTGAGGCGTCCCCCAGTGGTCGAAGACCTAGCGCAGAACTCGGGAGTTGAGCGACCACTCGTGCGGCTGGAGAAGACGACTGAGTTTGTCGGCTAGACAATTTTTCTCTCCCTGAATGTAAACCGCCCGCAGGAAGATGTTCTGGGAGGTCGCCCATTCCCAAAGGCGCAAGGCTTCCCGGCACAGAGACCAAGAGCCCGTTCCCCCTTGTTTGTTTACATAATACATCGCCACTTGGTTGTCCGTCCGTACCAGGACCACCTGATTGCGCAGCAGGTGACCGAACTTTCGGGCTGCCAGAAAAATGGCACGAAGCTCCAACACATTGATGTGACAACGACGGTCCTCCGCCGACCATAGCGTTTGAGTCTGCAGACCGTCGAGGTGAGCCCCCAACGCGTACTCCGAAGAGTCCGTGGTCAGGACCTTGCGATGATGAGAGGCACGTGAAAGAGCAAACCCCCGGAAAGATTGGAAGAGTTGGTCCACCAACGGAGCGACCGTCTCAAGGAAGGAGTGACCGTTACAGGAAGGGAGAGCGGGTCTCGATCCTGGCGCCACTGGGAGGCCAAGATCCACTGAGGGAGTCTCAGACGCAATCGGGCAAACGGCGTGACATGCACTGTCGAAGCCATATGGCCGAGTAGAATCATTAGCCGGTGTGCAGAGACGGAGCGCTGCATCAGAATCTGAAGGGCCAGGCGAAGCAGAGCCTCCAGTCTCGATGAGGGCAGGAATGCACGAAGGCGAACCGTGTCCAGCACGGCCCCGATAAACTGAAGGGATTGAGCCGGGCACAACTGCGATTTGGGAAAATTTACCTCGAACCCCAGACGTTGAAGGAAGATGATAGTCTGTCGGGTCGCTGAGATAACCCTCTCCCGGGATGAAGCCTTGATCAGCCAATCGTCCAGGTAGGGGAAGACCTGCAGCCCCTGGGATCGTAGGGCAGCCGCGACCACCACCATACACTTTGTAAAGACCCGAGGAGACGAGGCCAGCCCGAAGGGGAGGACTCGATATTGGAGGTGCAACTCCCCCACCTGGAACCGTAAGTATTGGCGAAAGGCGGGATGCACCGGAACATGCATATATGCTTCCTTCAGGTCCAGGGAGCACATCCAGTCCCCCGAGTCTAGTAGAGGGTACAGGACTGGAAGGGACAACATACGGAACTTCTCCCGGACAAGGAACTTGTTGAGCCTCCGGAGGTCCAGAATGGGGCGTAAGTCCCCGGTCTTCTTCGGGACCAAAAAGTAACGGGAGTAAAACCCCCGTCCCCTTTGGTTCGGGGGCACATGCTCCACCGCCCGAAGGCCCAACAAGGACCTGGCCTCGGACAGGAGAAGAGGAAGCTGGTCTCGGCAGCAAAGAGAAGTCCCCGGCGGATGTTCCGGTGGCATGGACAAGAAATTCAGCGAGTAGCCCTCGGAGATTATTCGGAGCACCCAAGCGTCCGACGTGATCTCGGCCCATGCTGGGAGAAAGGCCTGCAATCGGCCCCCGATAGGAAGGGGGTCCTTTGACAATGCGGAGGGGGCCCGCCCCCAACCGCACATCATGTCAAAAAGACGGAGCGGGTTTAGACGCTCCTTGCGCCTGAGGCTTTGGTTGGGACGCCCTGCCCTGCTGCTGGGGACGTCGGGGCGGAGGCCTGGAGAAGGACGGCGTCGACTTCTGCGGGTACCGCCGCGGAGGAGGTCTAAACGGCTTCTGCGGCAGAGGCCGGGGTTTGGGACGGACCAACGAGGCAATAGAGCGCTCGTGCTCAGACAAACGCTTGGTCGCCGCCTCCAAGGACTCATCAAACAGCTCTGAGCCAACACAAGGAAGATTGGCCAGACGTTCTTGTAAGTTCGGGTCCATCTCCAGGGTACGGAGCCATGCCAGGCGGCGCATGGCCACCGCGAAGGCTGACACGCGAGAGGCGAGCTCAAACGCGTCATACACCGCATGGAAGAGGTAGAGACACAGTTGGGACAAATTGGACATAAAAGCCCCAAAATCCTCTCTATGGGAATCTGGCATGACTCCATAATACCTCGGCAACGACTTCACCATCTGTCTCAAATAAGACGAGAAGGTGAATGCGTAATTCAGGACCCTGGTCGCCATCAAAGAGTTAGAATAGAGGCGACGACCAAACTTGTCCAAGGTCCGTCCCTCCCGTCCGGGGGGAACAGCCGCCGAGACCCTGGAAGGCTGCAACTTCTTCAAAGCCGACTCCACCAGTAGGGACTGGTGGGACAGCTGTGCCTTATCAAAGCCCTTGCACGGAACCATGCAATATTTGGACTCCATCTTAGAAGGCACCGCTGTGACTGTAAGAGGGGAGTCAAGGTTCCTCAAAAAGGTCTGGTTAAGAACCTTATTGAGAGGTAGCCGAGGCGTTTCTCGAGGAGGGGAGGGCAAATCCTGCTCCTCCAAAAACTCCTTCGTGTACTTTGATCCTGCTCCCAGATCAAGGTCCAAAGCCCTTCCCATATCAAGAATGAACCTTGAGAAAGAGGAGGGCTTCGAAGGCGGAGAGGGAGATCGAGACGAGCGCCTCGCCAAGAAGGAAGGAGAAGCCTCACGGCTCCTTCCCCGTGCCAGACCCCGAGCCCCAAGAAGCCGCATCAAGCGATCTGGACGGGGTCGGGGACCGCCCACGCCCTGAGGAACCCCTTCGGGAAGTCCCCGGGGTATGGGGCACCGAGGCACGCCCCTTTCGTCTTGGCGAAGAGTCCCTCAAGCACTCAACCTCAGACGAACGCAAAAGCCTCGGGTTATCGAGGCGCAGTTCGGAGACCCGCAGGGTCTCGGCCCGGTCGGCGAGGAGCGACCGTGTCGTCGAGGAGAAGCCCGGTGGCGTTTGGGCTTCCTCGACCGACGCTTCGCCCGAGGCCTACCCGAGGGCGAGGAACCCTGGGAGGACCTCGACGAGGACAAAGAGGAAGAGATCCTCCGCACCCGCCGCACCTTGTCCCGAGGCCGCACACTCCACTCAGGCTGGTCAACCGAGGTCAAGATCGGGACCGAGGCCGAAACCCGCCCCGGGCCCGAAGTCGAGGGCACCGAGACCGAGGTCACCGACGCCGGGGCAGCCGAGGCCGAAGCCTGCTGAAAGTGCGTGAGGGCCCCGGACAGCTCTGAGGCAATGAGAGCCCGGAGCAAGTCCTGAAAGACGGGAACCCCCATCATAGTCGGCAGGTCCGGGGCTGTCGGGTGCTCCCTCGAGGGCGACCTCGGTACCGAGTATTCCCGCGGGGCACCCGACTTCGGCGCTCGGGGCGGGGCCGAGGACGACCCACCCGCCCCCGCCGAGGAGCTCGAGGATGGCTTCTTCGAGGCTGAAACTGAAGCAGGAAGTGAGGACTTACCCTTCGCCGATTTCGGGGTCGAAGACACTGGCTTCGACGCCGGGGGCTCCCGGGGCGAGGACGAAGGAGTCGAGGCCGAGGTCAAGGCCGGGGCCGAAGCCGAGGCCAACGTCGAGGCCTTCTCCGCCGCGGGGTCAACTGCAAAGAGCTCCGCCATGCGAGCCTGACGGCGGCAGAGAGCTCTCCGTTGAAAAGTGGAGCACCGGGAACAGGTGTCGGAGGGGTGCTCAGGGCCCAGGCAACGCAAGCACCACTGGTGAGGATCGGTAATCGACAGGAGCCGATCGCACCGGGTGCACTTTTTAAAGCCCGTCACAGGACGGGACATGGGCCCAAAAACCGGCCGAGAACAAGCGAGGTCCCGCGGCCGCGGCTACCGGGAGCCCCCGGAGCCAAACAAAAAAGACTTTTTTTTTTTTTTGACGAAAACTGAAAGAAATAAAAAGAACAAAAGAGAAAAACACAGCGACCGAGTCAAAAAAGGAACACAGCCGCGGTGACAGAAGGCAAAACTAAGAGCACAATTTCCACAGGGCTTCTGGCTCCGCGGAAGAGAATGAACTGAGGACCACGAGGTGGGGATGCGCCCTCTAGTGGGCAGGAAGGCATGCACATGCGTGGTGCAGTGTAGCAAACTTGAAACTTCAATCAAGTTTGTTTGAAAAGCTGTCCGCGCTGGGGCTCCGTAGATGACGTCACCCTCATGTGAGAATATCATGCCTGCTTGTCCTGGGATAATATTTATTTACAATATATGTGATTGGGCGGTGAGGCCAAATATGGGGCATAGTCTCCAAGTGGTTTCTAGGTCTGAGCATAAAACGTTCTCAGATGTGTCTTTTTGAAAAACATACAAAGTGAGTGTGTAAGGGAGTTCAGCATTTTTTCTTTTTTAATTAGCGATACTTATATTCGAAGTAGCAGCCCTGTTAAAGAGCTAGGAAAACTGGCTTCTAATTGCTCACTTTTAGAAACTGAAAATTGGAAAACAAACAAATTGCTTTAGCTTGTTTAAAGCATCACATCCTTAATTATGGAACTTTAAAGTATAGCCATACTTCCAGATTCCGGAGATAAACATATATGTCCTTCACATATTCACTACACAGCTGAGGGTTGTTGCCGTCTCCTACATCAATATCCTCCACATTAAGTAGTGTACCAGAGAAGGCTTGGCATAGCTCCTCCTCTTTCATAGATACATCCATAGGAGCTGGTGACGGAACCTAAAGTTTAAGCAAAAAAAAAAAAAAAAAGGTTTGTCCTATCCTATTCATTGGACCCATTAGAAAAGGACTGACTAAAACAAGTCTCAGAATGACAGTAAAGGAATTAAAAGTAACCCATGCAGTAATGATATCCAGCCTGTGACCAGTGTAGCCAGGACCCTAAAGGAGGGGATTTAGATACCAGAGGCCCAGCTATGAAGTTAGAAGATGGAAAAGCGCTCTGAACGCAGCTAAGGACACACTGCAAACTTTCTGAAGCCGCAACACAAACTCAGTGCTGCAGCTGAAGGACATCTGAAAATGCACAGACATTGATGTCATCACATCAACATCCAAACATTTGCAGAACCTGCTATGACTGTGCTGCTGGGTGGTTGCTAGAGGAAGACAGGCCCTGGCAGACTGCCTACAGGATGTGCCTCGTTGCAAGGGGCACATCCTGCAAGCAGTCAGCTGGTGCCAGTGCCTTTTCTGGCACATCTGGAATCTCACTGCGGCACAGAGTTTGCAATACACTGCACTAGAGGGAGAACTAAACTTCTACGCTCTTAATGAAATTAATGTTAAAGTTTGTTATAGCCAGCTAACAAAAATGGATGTCATGCTGTGCTTGGAAGACAGAGGTTATCACTTTAGACCAGTGTTGCAAACTTTCCAGCAGGCGGCATACTAAACAAAGTACCCCGGCCGGAAGGCACCCGGAAGTGCACAGTCAACGCGCTGACATTATGCGCATGCGTGACATCATTGCATTGACATCCGCACATGGGTGTAGGGATGAGGGGAGGTACAGAGAGGAGAAGAGTCATCCGCACCGGCTGCCTGCCTTCAGGACGTACCTCTCACTGCGACAGGCATGTCTTGAAGGTAGGCAGCCAACGCAGATGACTCTGCACACCAGTGTGTTGCGGCACACCTGAAATTTCAGGAGGCACAGTGGTGGTTACTTTGTGGCTACTACAATGTGCACTGCACACAACTTAAAAAAAAAAGTCTGCATCTGTTTAGAATGAGCAACTATTTCTGTACTAGAGACAAGTTAGAACATGCTGATTTTCTACCTGCCCCAGAGTTGCTAGAAAGGCACTTCCAAAATGCAAAAATTTGACAAAGACTTTGGCCATCAGCAAGTGCTTTTCAGTTCAGCTAGGACACTACTGGAACATGAGCTTGCTAGGTAATAAGTACAAGTTATGTCCACATATCTCATGGGATTTCCTAGTTCACAAGCCCTGCTTCTATAATGCGATCAGACATAGCAAGATGAAGTTTCTCATGTGTGCCACTAAACAAGCAACAGTTTGATAGCTCAGCTATTAAAGGTGATATGTTCTTACCTGCTAATTTTCTTTAGTCCCTCCAGACCAGCACAAAAAACTGATGGGTTATAATGCACCTTGACCAGCAGATGGAGACAAACTTTTGGCTATAGTATAAATGGGCTGTGCAGTCCCAAATATAACCAGTCTGACAAATAGCCAAGCAGAACTAAGAAACTAAATAACTGAACTATAAAACAGCAACATCACTCCCAGAAGGAGAATAGCAACAGAGAAATACTGTTGGATATCTATTAGAACCAAGAACCTTCAAAAACACCCCACAGCTCACCAGATGAAACGCTGCTGTTCAACAACCCAGACAAGACACCCACAGGGGGGAGGGGGGGAAAAAGTACTCTTTGTGCAACACACTAAACTGGACGGGGTCTGTGCTGGTCTGGAGGAACTAAAAGAAAATTAGGTAATAACCTAATTCCTCCTTTATCATTCCTCCAGACTGGCACAGAAACTGATGGGACATACCAAAGCAGTACCCATCATAGGTGGGACCCCCTGAAGGGTTGCCATAATTACATGCTCACCGAACACCATGTCCCGACACACCTGAACATCCACACGGTAGTATCACACAAAGAAATGAAGACAAAACCACATCCTTATAGATGGAGGTGCAAGAGAAGATTCAGCCCAAGAAGCTGCCTGATCCCGAGTGGAATGAGCCTTGAGAAATTCCAAACAGGCTTCTTTTGAAGAACGTACACCAAAGTGATGCCTCCTTGATCCGGCACGCAATGGTAGCCTTGGAAGCACTGCCCTCTTTACAAGTATCCACTAAAAGAACAAAAATAAAGATGATCCGACTTCTGGAACTCGTGGGTCCTCTGAACAGAAAAGTGTGAAGGACCCTACAGACATCCAATTTGCGCAACTGTCTCTGCTCTAAAGAGCCCTCTCGACTACCCAAGACTGGGATGACCTCTGACTGGTTGACATGAAAGGGTGAGACTACCTATGGCAGAAAGGAGGGAACCGGCCACAACACAGTCCACTCCCTAGAGAACTCCAGGAAGGGAGGCCTACATGAAGACCTGCAGCTCGGACACACGTCTCACGAAGTAGTGGCCCACCAGGAAGACAGTGTAAGGTCCTTCAATGTGCAGGAGCCCAGAGGCTCAAAAGGACGATTCACGAGCACAGAAAGAACCAGATTGAGATCCCAGGCTGGAACTAAAGGACACACTGAAGGTCAGAGCAATTTTGCCACTCTCAAAAACTGAACCACATCTGGAAAAGAGGCCAAACGCCAACCATGCAAGCCACAAAACAGACAAAGCTGCAAGCTGAACCCGGAGGGAGGACCAGGCAAGGTCCCTGTCCAGGCCATCCTGCAAATACTCCAAGATGTGAGGCAAAGTATGAAGGGTAACCATGCCACATGCAGATCACCACTCCTCAGACACCAAACTCACATATATAAGCCTGAGGGTGGAAAGTCTCCAAGAACCCAAAGGGGTTGAGATCACCTATCTGAATAACCTCTACTTAGGTGTTCCCTTTCGAGAGCCAAGCTTACAAGAGAGACCCGGATCAAACATTGGAATGGGACCCCGAGTCAGAAGATTGAGCAAGAGGGATAACGGAAGAGGTTCCACTAAGAGAAGATGAACCAGATCTGCGTATCAAGGGCACCTGGGCCAATTCAGTGCCACCAGGATCATGCAGCCAGTGTGTGCTGAGCAATGCTAAGAAGGACATTGTCCACAATTAGCCAAGGGGGAAAACATACAGGAAGCTGTCCTTTGGCCAAGGCTGCATCAGAGCATCCAGCCTCTCGGCTTGGTAATCTCTGCACACTATGGCGCTTTGGCGTTGACACTTGTGGCCATCAGGTCCATGACCAGCCAGCCCCAGACATCCACAATCAACTCTAAGGCTGCAGGACAGAGACACCATTCACCGGGATCCAGCATGCATCAAATGAGGAAGCCTGCCTGAACATTCTGCACTCCCGCTATGTGGGAAGCCAAGATGTACAGAAGATGAGTCTCTGCCCAAGCCATGAACAGAGAAGCCTCCTGTGCCACCAGATGACTGTTGGCTCCCCCCTGACAACTGGCGTAAGCCATCGCTGTGGTATTGTCAGAGAGAACCCGAACTGATTTTCCCTTCAGCAACAACTGGATGGCTCTGGTCTCCAGAACATTGATAGACCAGGATGCCTCTTCTGGAGACCAGCTGTCCTGAGCAGAGTGATTGAAGACATTGAGCTCCCCAACCGATGAGACTGGCATCCATGAGATGCACCATCCACTAAGGCTGATCCAGACTCTCTCTCCCTGCACCAGAAGGGAAGAGCGCAGCCACCAGTGGAGACTGCGACAAACTAATCCTCGAAGAGGAATGGGAGAGTCCAGATTATGAGTCTGAGGCGACCACCACCAAAGAGCATATTGACGTGGGCACATGTGAGCCCGAGCCCACCGGACCATATCCAGGGAGGCCATCGACCCCAAAACCTGCAGAAAGTCCTTTGCCCGAGGACATCGACAATCCATCAGAAAACGAATCCATGACTGCAGCTTGAACACTTGGGCCTCCAGAAGTACGACTCTCCCCAAGCTGGTGTAGAAGAAAACCCCATTGTACTCCAAGTGCCGAGACGGAGTCAACCAGCTTTTGGAGAAGTTGACCACCCATCCCAGTGAGTGCAGAAACTCTACAACTTGAGTCGTAACCCAGGAGCTCTCAATGGATTGCACTCAAACCAACCAGTCTAGAAAAGGATGAATCAGAATGCCCTCCTTTTGCAAGTTGGCCACTGCCACCACCACCATAATCTTGGTGAAAGTCTATGGAGCAGTGGCCAGACCAAACGAAGCACACAAAACTGGATAGTGCTTTCCAAAAATTGTAAAGCAAAGGAATTGCTGATGGAAGGTCTGAATGGGAATATGCAGTTAGGCCTCCATCAGATCGAGAGAAGTCAGAAATTCCCCTGGCTGAATGGCAAGAATTACTAATCTCAGAACCTGGAGCACCATGTTGACCCCTTTCAGATCCAAAATGAACTGAAGAGACACCTTTCTTGGGCACCATGAAATAAACTGAATTCCTGCTGGTGCGAAACACCCCCCCCCCCCTCCGAGGCTACACTGGAAACACTGCTTTGAGGTCGAGCAACCTTTGCAGTGTCTGATGAAAAGCCCGCTTCTTCCAAGCTGCCTGACAAGGACAAGAGAGGAAATGATCTGGCAAGGGCTGGGAAAACTCCAGAGTATATCTGTCTCGAATCACTTCCAGGACCCACTGATCCGTTGTGATATCAGTCCATGCTTGGTTTAAAAACAAAACAACAACAAAAAACCCACCCCACCCAACCCAAACCAACCTCTTGCAACTAGGCTCCCACCGCCACCAGGGAAAGGGTCTACAAGGAGTCATTGGGCCGGGTGGGTGGCAGGGGGGCCTCTGGGAGTCATGACCGCACCAGCAGGCACCCCAAAAGGACTGCATGCGCTGAAAGAAAAAGCCCCTGGGAGAAAGAGCCGCTCTCTGATCAGAACTACCCATAAACATGCAAACGCCTCTGGGCAACGCCACCCTGTGAAGGCAGGCACAGATGGTCCTGAGGAAGATGGGCGCCTTAAGAGTGTCAAAGCATGAAGCAATTTGTCCAACTCCTCGCCAAACAGGAAAGATCCTCGAAACAGAAATTTACTAAGCTTAGTATTAGATGCGGCATCCGCCAACCAACCCCGAAGCCACAGGGTATATAGAGACCCATAGACAGCCAAAGCCTGCAACAGATCATACATGGCATCTGAGAAATAATAAGCACCTGAAGGGACACGTATCAAGTCCTTAGGCCATGTTTTCAGGCTGTAAAGCCAGACCCTGTTTGTCTTTCCCTCTTTGAAAATACTACAAGGACATGTATGTTTGAACAGAGATGTTGAAGTGAATTCAATTGTTTTGTTAAGCCGTATTTACAGACAGATTTAGATTAGAAGCTCTGCTGGTTAAGGCTTTTTCTGACCTTTTGGACTCCAGCCAGAGATAGAGGAAAATGCTGATGTCTTTAAAGTTTCATGTGACCTGTGTCCATATATGGTTTGTGTTTACGTCACATGCTGACAACATTGATTCATGTAAAAGATATAAAAGATGTGAAGATAAATGACCTGGAGGCAGGAACAAATTGCGAAGTTATTAAATTTGCGGATGACACCAAACTCTACCGCAGGGTTGATACCATGGAAGACTGCGAAGATCTGCAAAGGGACCTAACGACGCTAGAAGAATGGGCCAAAAAATGGCAAATGAACTTTAATGTAGGGAAATGCAAGGTCATGCATGTAGGGAAAAAGAACCCGATGTTCAGCTACAAAATGGGAGGATCACTGCTAGGGGTAAGTAACCTTGAAAGAGACCTGGGAGTGATGGTGGACACGTCTTTAAAGGCGTCAGCACAGTGCGCCACAGCCTCAAGAAAAGCAAACAAAATGTTGGGTATCATTAAGAAGGGTATCACGACCAGGACAAAGGAGGTCATCCTGCCACTGTATCGTGCAATGGTGCGACCGCATCTGGAGTACTGTGTCCAATATTGGTCGCCGTACCTCAAAAAGGACATGGCGGTACTTGAGGGAGTCCAGAGAAGAGCAACTAAACTGATAAGAGGTATGGAAAACCTCTCATATACTGACAGACTGAAAAAGCTGGGGCTGTTCTCCCTGGAAAAGCGGAGACTTAGAGGAGACATGATAGAAACCTTCAAGATCCTGAAGGGTATAGAAAAAGTAGACAGGGACAGATTTTTCAGATTATGGGGAACCACAAGTACAAGGGGGCACTCGGAAAAATTAAAAGGAGACAGGTTTAAAACAAATGCCAGAAAGTTCTTTTTCACCCAGAGGGTGGTGGACACATGGAACGCGCTTCCGGAGGCTGTGATAGGCCGGAGCACGTTACAAGGCTTCAAAGAAGGTTTGGATAGGTTCCTAGAAGATAAAGGAATTGAGGGGTACAGATAAGAGTAGCAGTAGGTTATAGGGATAGTCTGGGACCATTGCTCAGGCAATGGGCCTGATGGGCCGCCGCGGGAGCGGACCGCTGGGCGAGATGGACCTCTGGTCTGCCTCAGCGGAGGCAACTTCTTATGTTCTTATGAAGCTCATAATAAAATTTGGATATGTTTGGAGATCATTTCTGGCCTCTACAATATGTCCCCAGATGCATCTGACTTCCAAATGGCAGAGAAAGTATGGGGCAGGAATTGGGACCTAATCCTTTTCAGTTGGGGGCACGTCCGCGATGGGCAGATGATATCACCAATATTTTGTGAGTATTTCTGAATTTTTTCTGTTCTTTAATACTCACTAGGTAGTGGTGACCTGTACCCACCCTTTATTTTAAGTTCAAGCTTTGGGTTCTATTATGGAGTTTTTTGGGAAAAATCTCGGGGTACTTTCGGTAAGCGCCCCTCGTGAATATAAGCAGCTGCCATTCTTTCGGGAAGAATGAAATTATTTCTAGAACCCCCCTGCCCACTCTGTCATTTGTAAGGTTAAAACTTTTATAGAGTATAAGATTTTATTGTCTCTTATTACTGTACCTCGCTTATAAGGTATGATAAGCAAATATTTTTGCATTGTTATATTGGTTTTTTAATGAGTCATAAGGTACTTAGGATACTCCTAGACAAATGAGACTTGTACGGCTGTGTGTGTATGACATTTTTTCCTTCAGCTCACATCTTTCTGTGTCACCAATGTTTAATACTGAGGTAGGAGATTTTAGGGCTGTTAGTGTTTTGGTAATTCTCATTGCACTTATGTTTCTTCCACCATTCCACCGGCAGCCAATGATTTTTTTTTTCTATCATTGTCCTAAAGAATGTTTTATTTTTGTCCCTGTTGGTGAGGCTTTTCAGCTCTTTTTTGCCTTCACCTTTAAGCAACAGTATACCTGGTGGAATGCCCCAGGGCTATGTTGACTCCATTGTCCTTTGGGCTATTCTACAGTCATGCACTGCCCCTCATGGTCCTATCCTTATTTTGTACATCTTTTTGTGTTCCATAATTCAGGAGACCTGTCAGGCTGATAGTTTGCACCTTTTATAATGGTTGTCTGTAAATCTGAAGTGAAATACCTGGGTTTTGTCCTGTCTCATGGTCAGAGGAAAATCTGCACTTTCCACACTGCTGCTGTTCTGGGTCTGCCCCGCCCAGCTACCAAGAAAGACATGCTTATTTTTCTTGCTATGATTGGTCACTGCCGCCAATGGATCTCTGCTTGTTCCTTCTATGACCAGATTCTGAGACAGACCCTGGTTTCTGAAATGACTGCTCTTATCAGATGGACTCATAAAATGTGCTTTGGTTTCTAGCTCAAGTCTGGGTTTTCCTGCTTATGCCCACATGTTTTATCTCTTTGTTTGGGACTATTGTAACACCATGAAGGGAGAACATGGCGGTAAGTTACGCTCTGTTGCCTTTTTTTTTTATAGTCACTCCTGTTCAAGTTCCCTGGCTGCATGTGCTATGGTGGTAGAGATGGTTACTCCTCTGACCCTTGGTCACCCCATTACCCTTCACACTTTTCACGATGTACAAGCCCTTCTTTTAAATGGGCTCCTGGGTCTCACGGGTGAACAGGATTCTCTTCCCTTCTAGTCCTTTGTTACCCCCCACTCTGAACTTGATGCCTGGCGTTTGGCAGGTGCCCAAAGCCACCCTTTTGGACGGATTTTGGTGCAAAGAGGGGAAACCCTGATACCAGCTGCTAGCTCTCCCTTATTCATTGCCCAATATCATGGTATTGGTTATCGTAGTGCTCACTCGACATTTTAACTTCTTGCTAGTGATATTTTCATTCTTGACCTTTTGCTCCTTGATACAGATATATATAGTTCGATAATTACAGCTGGCACGTTTGTGAATTGAAAACAAATTGGAAAATACAATTCCTTTCTATTGTTTTAGCTGAAATTAGGATGTTGCTAATTTAAAATGTTTTGTCCGGATTTATACATAGCCATCCCAGATCAGTTTTGGCACAGATATTTCTAATGTTTTCCAAGGGTCCTCTTTATCACTGCAGAGATAGAGACACTCCAAAGAGACATTAGCTTTATGCCTTTTTCCAAATATGAGATGGTTATGATATACATTATTTGTAGTTTTGTTTTTTTTATATCAATGTGTTTATTTGCAGAGTTAAATTCAGCCCTGCACACTTGACAGATGGAGTAATAGCTCCACGCTTAAAACTTTGTTTTGTCTGTGTCATGTCTACTTCTTTTAGTTTAGTGGGTACCCCAGGATACATAATATTGGCCATTTCTAGAGCTCTTTTTCCACTTCTTACTAGCCTAACTGCGCAATTTTCTTTTACTTATAGCTTTTATATTCTGAATATAGTTTAGTTAAAGGTTATATGTTTAAGAAAAAGTTTTACTTTATACAGCGTTTATTTCGTGGTGTTCCCTACATATGATCCATTCAATATACATTTCTGAATACATTCAGTACATCAGTATGGTCTCTCTGAAGTGCATAATAAGTTATATGCAGCACGATAAAAACATATCCTTTTGGATTGTTCAATTAAGAACCTTAAGTAACTGAGTATTGTCTCTCTTTTGCTATACTAAGTAAATGAATTGGTATTGTTACATGTTGCCACATTCAATACAGGCAACATGGTTTCTCTTGTTTTCTATCTCTTATTTGGATCACATTGGAGTACAGCTGCTGAATGATATTTGGAATGCTTTTCAAGCATTTCTTTTCAAGTATCTCTTTCTGTATGCACAGACATCTTGCTGCTCTCCCTTTGAGATTCTCACGGGATGACCTTTCCCCGCCCCATGGGTAGATTTTCCCTTGATACAGGAGGAATTCGTCCAAAAGCTAATTGAAATATTAGGGCTTGTTCAAAGAAACGTGTCTTGCACTTCTCCTTTCTCTCCACAGATTCCTACCCATTTTTTCCAGCCTGGTGATTGTCCAGAAGCTTTTCAAGCAGACGGATTTCCCCTTTGGCCTTCCCACTACTGTGATCGCTGTGACCAGGCCCGCTACACTCACTGAGGAGTTTCCTGTTTGGATCCACGCAAGTCACTTGAAGAGAGTTAACCTAAAACCCCAGAAGCAAGTCTTCCCTGCGCAGATTTCACCTCCTCCAGTGGAACAACATGATGATCTCATTGCAGCATTCTACCAACTTTATCATTCTCTTACTGGCACCGCTGCTGCTAGTTTTTCTCCCTGTATGGATCATTTTTAACTGGGTCTACAGGGATGATGTGTTTTGGGTCCACGACACTTTCTGCCCATACCCATCTGTAAATGACACTCCTGCTGTAAACAGCACCCCCCGGCATCTCTTTGCGAACACACGTTAAGCTGGACTACTCCCTCGCAAAGGCTGTCCTTCAATTGGAATCCACCTTCTCCTTTGAATATTGTGGACTGTTCATCAATTGATATCCCAAGGCTGTGCCATTGGTCCTCAGAGATTCCTAAAACTAAGGATATATATATATATAACATATATATATATATATATATGTTACTGACTCACGTTGGGGGATAAGTGTGCATTCTGGGGAGCGGTAGGGTGGAATATTGATACTGACTGGGCTTATAAACTAGAAAATACTCTGAAAAAGGTGGACCAAAAATGGTAAATCATTGCTTACTTGTATGACCTTTCATAAGGTTGGAAACTGTTATAGGAAAAGTGTTCCTGCACAAATTATTAAGTTTTCTCTTACTATTGACAACCCTAGACCTACTGATGAAAGTATGTACATTATGGACCTGTGGTTTAAGGGTGGGTCTAGCTATCCGACCCATCAGTTTTCTTACGGGATCTATCTACCTCCACTCATCCTCTTCCACCATTTTGTGGGGGCCCCAAAAATACTAACCCACTGGCCCCTACATTCAATAAACTTACTGATATGATGGCTATTGCCAATCCCACTTTTGAAGATACTGTGGCTGTTGAGGTAGGGTTGTCAGAACGTAACCTTTGGTTAGAATGGATGAAATTCACTGCTGATCAACATAATAAGAGTAATTGTTACATATGTGCTCAAGCTAGACCCCATCTAGGAACCATACCTCTGGACCTCCCTCCTGGTATCTAATCATGCTTTTTTGGGTTATTTACCAAAATCTCCTCTAATTTTACATATCCCCTTTGTGCACTGTGGTGTTCTAAATACCTTTTGCTGCCAGGACAGCAAAAGCTTGATATTGCCGTTACCATCTATAAAGGCAATTACACATGTCATGTTTCTAATCTGACACAGGGTAGTTTTGTAGGTAATTTACCCACAGGTTATTGTTCTGCCTTGGCTCATAGGTATGCCCCATTGTTGCTGCATCAGATTTGATATTTACTGGCTTTATGGAGACTTTTGGCTCCCTGTTAAGCTACCCAGCCAGTGGATAGGCCAGTGCACTTTAGCTAAGGTTACCATGCTTCTGCATATTCTTTCTGAAAGGCATCCTTCCTATTCACATGGTTTTTCCTCTTATTTGTCTTGATATAAATCTGATCACATGTATACATAGATGCTATAGGGGTCCCAGATGAATTTAAGGCCCGAGCTCAGGTTAAGGCTGGGTTTGAGTTCCTTATTCCCTTTATTACTATTAATAAGAATGTTGATCGGATTAGTTAAAATTATTATAATCAGCAACGCTTTGTGAACTACTCTAGGGACGCCTTGCAAGGTATTACTTATCAATTAGGCTCCACTTCTCAGATGGTTTTCAAAATCGTATAGCCCTAGATATGATTCTAGCTAAGAATTCTTTAAAATTCTTCCCAGTATTTTATGCTGTTGTACTTTTCTTTCTGACAATATAGGTCCTACTATGGACATTCAGAAATTAGTAGACCTCTTTGCTGAGCTCAAATGTAACTCTGATTTATCTAATTCTTGGGATCAGCACTTTAGTTGAATGCAGGGTTGGGTAAAAGACCTTTTTATTGTTATAATCTCTATTATTATCTGCACTCTTGTTTTTGACTGCTCATGTACTGTGTTATTCGTATTACAGCTCCTAAAAAAAACCCATCCTTGAGAGACATATCTAGAGTATCACTCCCTTCCAGCTCATGCTGTGTATTTATGACGTCATTTTCATGACGTAAGAGGGGATTGAAGGGACACGTATCAAGTCCTTAGGCCATGTTTTCAGGCTGTAAAGCCAGACCCTGTTTGTCTTTCCCTCTTTGAAAATACTACAAGGACATGTATGTTTGAACAGAGATGTTGTGAAGTGAATTCAATTGTTTTGTTAAGCCGTATTTACAGACAGATTTAGATTAGAAGCTCTGCTGGTTAAGGCTTTTTCTGACCTTTTGGACTCCAGCCAGAGATAGAGGAAAATGCTGATGTCTTTAAAGTTTCATGTGACCTGTATCCATATATGGTTTGTGTTTACGTCACATGCTGACATGCTGACAACACTGATTCATGTAAAAGATATAAAAGATGTGAAGCTCATAATAAAATTTGGATATGTTTGGAGATCATTTCTGGCCTCTACAATATGTCCCCAGATGCATCTGACTTCCAAATGGCAGAGAAAGTATAGGGCAGGAATTGGGACCTGCACCCAGCTCAATTTTAGCAACCTCGTGATCCACCAAGGACCAGTCAGACTCCTGGTCAAGAACTCACTCCAACCACTGGAAACGAGCTCAGGCTATCAGACTGCCACCTGGACTGCCAAGGCAGCTATAGTGGCAGAGAAAATAAAGGCGAAAGAGTTGGCGTTCGTGAAATATTAAAAAAACCCAATAATAATAATAATTTATTTTGTATACTGCCATACCCAGGGAGTTCTAGGCGGTTCACAACAGATAGATGAATTACAAACAGTGCGATTGAAAAAAGAATAACATAACAAGGCAATCGTAGGGTCAAACTAGTTTACATTAACAATTTAGGTGAGGGAAGGGCTAAATACAGAGCAAATACAGTGTGTACTGTAAGAGGATACAATTGAATTTATGAAAAGGGGGAACAAAGCATATTAGATGAAAGGGGGAGCAACAATCTTAGAAGGGTGGGGGGAAGAGGCGGAAAGGTAAAGGAAGAGGTGGGAAGCGTTGAGGAGGGGGAAGGGGAGCGTTAAGGAATTGGTCTGTTGCAAAGAAGAGTTTTGATCTGTTTTCTAGTGTGGAGAAGGGGAACGTTAAGGTGGAAGTGGGGAGCATTAAGGATTTGGTCCATTGAAAAGTAGAGTTTTGAGATGGGGGAAGTGACGTCATCCCAGCGCATGGCTGCCTGAATCGGGAGCTCCGTAGGGGCCGGTGAGAAAAAGTGCTTTTTCAGCTTCTAGCGCTAAAACGCGCTGATTATTAAGATCGCGGTTCGCGAGTGAAGCCATGGCGACGCGGAAGAAACTTGATAAATTTAAATATTTCGGCGATGGAGGAGAGAAAACAGCGAGTGAGACACAGGGGAGTGCAGGAGACGCGCTTAAAATGGCCGCGGGGCCGTCGGCGCCGGCAGAGCTGATTGAGGCTGGGACTTTGGCGATCTCGGGGGAGCTCAGTGAGAGGGTGCACAAGTCTTTTCAAACGTGGTTCCAGGACCTGAAGGATGAAATGGTAGGAGTGAGAGTGGATGTGAAGGCTGCCCTGGCGGAGCTCCGTGCGGATGTGGGGGAGTTGGGAGCCAGAGTGATAGCCTCTGAAGAGCACGTGGAGGCTTTGTCTGCCACAGTTACTGGGGTCAAGGAATCCACAGACCATTTAACATCTGAGCTGCAGGAACTACAGGCGCAGGTGGAGGATCTGGAGAATAGGTCACGCCGGTGTAACCTGCGATTTAAGGGAATCCCGGAGGGGGAGGCATATCGTGATTGCAAGACTGTGGTGCGAGAGTTCTGTCAGAGCCTCCTAAGTGTGGATGGAGCTGAGATACCTGAGGAGATTAAACTGCAGAGAGCACATCGGAGCTTGGGTCCTGTGAGAGGTCCTGGCTATAAAGATATCATCGCTTGCTTTGCGGATTTTTCCCTCAAAGAGAAGATTTTGCAGATGGCACGGCGCCACCCGCGGTTTCGTTGGAAAGAGTTGGAAGTGGGTGTCTACCAGGACCTAGCATGGTCTACACTACAGAAGCGCAGGGCGTTCAAAGAGGTTACGCAAGTGCTGAGAGATGGTGGCCACAAATACAGGTGGCTGTTCCCCTTTGGGGTCTGGCTTACTATCAACGGGAGGTCTCGAAAGGTGGCTACGGTCACGGAAGCCTGGATAGCTATGAAAGAGCTGGGTTGTGTGAATATCCCGGAGACGGTACCAACGCCGGCTACTGCTAGTACTTCGGGAATCCCTGGCGCTTGGTCTACAGTTCTGCGTTCTGGCAAGCGAGCAGCTAAACAGGGGACCTGATGATGAAGAGAACTTACCATCTTGACTATTCTTTAATGAGGCCACTTTGATTGGCATAGACTGGGAGAGGTGCTGAGTGGTGTGCCATCTCCGGTCTGGATCTTGGACAGAGACTCTGCACTTTCTAATGTTTCTCTCTCTCTTTAGCTTTACTTGCGGCTGGTTATGCGGCAATTTTTGGTTTTGTGTTGTTGACATGGGAAGCGGCTTGGGCTAGTCGCCTGGGGTACTTTTCACTTTCTAAGGGTTGGCTAGACCTTCACTGAGGGGGTCGGCTTCGGGTATGGGGGGAGGGGGGGGGTTGGGAGGGAGTACAAGTAAACTTCTTACTATTGGATCATGGAATGTAAACGGTTTAAACAGTCCGGGTAAGCGTAGTATAGTATGTCGTGAATTGAATAGATTAAAGTGGGATATATGTATGTTGCAGGAAACCCACTTGAGGCCCAGACATGTGGGGGTCTTGCGGTCCTCCTACTTTGAGCAAGTATGGACGCATCAGAGTGGCCAGTCTGCTAAGAAGGTGGGAGGACTGGCAATTCTTATCCGAAAGGGCTTGGGTTTTACTGTTCAGGAGGTGTTTAGAGATTCTGGGGGAAGGTGTCTGGCTCTGCAGGGTGCAATACAGGGCCGTACTATCACTGTAATTAACATTTATGGTCCTAACGGAGGTCAGGCGGCCTTCTATGGTTCTCTTGCAGATGATTTAGTCAATTTTGTTAGGGGGTCTGTATATTTAGGGGGGGATTTCAATGTCACTCCAGATGTGCTGCTGGATCACTCCCGGGGAGGACTTCGATCTTCGTCCCGAGCTTCCCGCAAGGCTTTTCTTGCCCTGATGTCCTCCTTGGGCTTGATCGACAGTTGGCGCTTGCATCACCCCTCCCAGAGGTCGTATACCCATTATTCATCTGTTCATGGTTCTTATGCTAGGATTGACAGTATCTGGACTCATCGTAATCAATGGGGGGGAATCAGAACTGCTGAAATTGAAGCTATACATATCTCTGACCATGCGCCTGTCTGGATAGCTTGTGAAGGCTATTGGGATGTGGGGCATCATCGGACCTTTTGGAGGCTAAATGAATCACTGTTAAAGCATACAGAGGTGGACAGGGAGGTGGGAGAGGCTATCGCCAATTATCTACATGACAATGATAATGGGGAGGTGGGTGACTCCATATTGTGGGATGCCCTTAAGGCTGTGATTCGTGGGGTCTTTATTAAATGGGGAGCGCGCCTTAAGCGACAGCGGGAGCGGAGAACTATATCCCTTCGGGAGACCTTGATATCTTTGGGGAGGCAACACCAGTGCTCTCCTGATCCAGAAGTGTTTGCACAGCTTCTGAGAGCGCGACATGAACTCTCTCTTCTACAGATGGAAGAGATTGATTTTTATAGACTAAGATTACGCCAAACGATATATGAATACAGCAATAAAGCGGGCTCGCGACTTGCTAGATACATTAAATTGAAACAAGCTAGAACAGCTATTACCCGAATTAGGGATATAGAGGGGAAAATGCAGTGTACGGATGGGAACATTAAGAAGGTTTTTCTTTCTTACTACACCAAATTATATGGGAAAGTGGAAGGGGTACAATTGGACTCTATCAAGGCATATTTAGATAAAATGACGTTGCCACACCTGGGAGACTCGGATTTGGGATATCTTAATAGCCCTGTTTCCTTGGGGGAGGTACTGGGGGTTATCACCAGGCTGAAATTGGGAAAGTCCCCGGGTTTAGATGGGTACACTAATAGTTTTTACAAACAGTATCGGGTCCAGCTAGCTCCTTTATTGGTACGGGTTATTAATGGGGTGAGGGAGGGGAATTCACTACCGCCATCGATGGGAGACGCGGGTATCTCAATATTGCTTAAACCGGGAAGAGATTCTGCTAGTTGTGGGGCGTACCGGCCCATTTCATTATTGAACACCGATGCAAAAATTCTGGCTAAAGTTTTGGCCCTCAGGCTGGGGAAGTGCTTGCCTAGCCTGATTCATATGGATCAATCGGGGTTTATTCAAAGACGCCAGGTTGGAGACAATATCCGAAGAACGTTGCATCTTCTTTGGGAGGCGCAGCACAATTTGGATAAAGTAGCTCTCTTAGCAGTTGATGCGGAGAAAGCTTTTGATCAGGTGGGTTGGGACTTTTTATGGCAAGTCATGGAGCGGACGGGGTGTGGGGATTTCTTTCTGGCTTGGGTGCAGGCATTCTACCGGTCACCGAGGGCGACTATTAGGGTGAATGGGGACTACACAGACTTTTTTTCAATTGAACGGGGTACACGTCAGGGGTGCCCTCTCTCTCCGCTTTTGTTTGCACTGTCTATTGAACCCTTAGCTATCCACATACGAGAACATCCGGACATGAGGGGTTTATGGATCGGGGCTCAGGAACATCGGCTCGCGTTATTTGCTGACGATGTTTTGTTATATGTGCGGGACCCTGAACTTTCCCTACCTATCTTGTTAGACATTTTTGCTGAATTTGGTTTGGTGTCCGGCTTTACGGTTAATCTGGATAAGTCGGAATTGTTGGGGATCACCTTGACTGCAGATGAAGAGAGGGGACTGTCGGGGAGATTCCCGTTTCGTTGGGCTTCTGGGGCGCTGAAATATTTGGGGATCTATATCTCTCGGGATTTGTCTCAGCTGTACACTTTGAATTATACCCCCATTATTAGACAAATCAAGGTGGACTTGCAGAGGTGGTCGGGGCTGTGGTTGTCTTGGTGGGGACGGATAGCGGTTATTAAAATGAATATTTTGCCTCGCTTATTATTTCTTTTTCAAACACTGCCTATACCGCTCCCGACTGTGGTGTTGAAAGAACTTCATGCTCTTTTCTTCCAGTTTATCTGGAAGGGGAAACCGCCTCGGATCTCTCGTCAGTGTCTGTGGCTGCCCCGTGAGTCTGGGGGACGAGCACTTCCCAATTTGTTCTGGTATTATAGGGCGGCACAATTACGAATTTTGTTGGATTGGGATATAGCGGAACAAAAGAGTGTAGTACAATTGGAACAGCAATTAATGGGTACCCGGGTTTTACAAACCCTGATTTGGTCCTCTTTACCTGCACGGGTGGTTTTTAGAACTTTGAGAAACCCTATTTTGACACACCTTTTGCGGATATGGTGGGAGACGCGGAAGAAATGGGGAGCAGGGCTGGTGCCTTCGCTGCTGGGGGCGTTGGGGGACGAACCATCTTTTCCGGCGGGTGGGGAGAGTTTGGTTTTTCAGCGCTGGGAGCGACAGGGACTCCGGACGTTCTCGGATGTCCTTCATAGGGGGATCCTGGTGTCCTTTGAGGCTTTTCAGAAGAGTGCAGCTTTGCCTAAGGGGGATTTTTTAGCTTACTCCCAAACCCGACATTTTATTCAAACACAGGGCTGGTCTGGGGATTCGATTAAGACAAGGGCTCCCTTGGAACATCTGTGGCTTACACTTCGTAACCTGCCCAAACCCATTTCAGTTCTCTATCAATATTTTCGGGGCTCAGTTGTCTTTCACCCTAAATACAAAGGGCTTTGGGAACGGGACCTGGGGCGTTCTTTCTCAGAGAGGGAATGGACTCAACTATGTCTTGAGGTGGGTAAGGCATCCTCTTGTGTTCTTATACAGGAGAATGCCTACAAGGTGTTTACCAGGTGGTATTATACCCCAGCTAGGTTACATAAAATGTTTCCGAGTTCCTCTGCAATGTGTTGGAGGTGTGGGGGGGCAGTTGGCACCTTTTTGCATATTTGGTGGGACTGTCTTCCTTTACAAATCTTCTGGAAACATGTTGTTGGCTGTTTATCCCAATTGGTGCAAGTTGTGATCCCGTTGGTGCCAGTGGAATGTTTACTAGGCTTACATAATGTGGGTGAACACACTTGGCAAACTAAGCTCCGCAGGTGGGGATTGGCTGCAGCTAAATGTTTAATTGCTAAATCCTGGAAAAGATCTGAGGCACCTGTTATGTTAGAATGGTATTTGCAGTTTCATCAATTGTGTACCATGGAACTTTCAATTGCTAAACGTCATGGGCATTACCTTTCATCTATCCGAACTTGGACTGTTATTATGGACAAGATTGATACTTTGGTTTAAGTTTACTGGGGCTGGGGGGTTTGGGGGGATTGTTGTTGTAGGGATAACTTCCTGAAGGAACAACAGGGAGGTGTCCACTCTGTATATTTCAGTTTATTTGGGAGGGGTGGGGGGATTTGTGATTCATTGCAGGGGATATCTGGTTGGCAATGATGTTTTCTTCTTGCTGTATTGTGAATTCAGAGCCTGTTGTCTTTTGTTCAATACTATGGAGTGCTTGAGCCTGGATATCCTTATTTTGCTTGTATAATACAAAACTTTTAATAAAGATTTTCAAGTTAAAAAAAAAAAGAAAAGTAGAGTTTTGAGCTTTTTTCTAAAGTGGAGGTATGAAGAGGCGTCAAGTATAATTTGGGCGAGCCATTAATTTAGTTTGGCCGCTTGAAAAGAGAAGGTTCGTTCGAGGAATCTTTTAAGATGACACGATTTCAGTGAGGGAAAAGCGAACATAGTTATTCTGCGGGAGCTCTTATTATTATAGTTTAGGTGGAAGTGGGGGTAAAGATAGTCTGGTGACATACCAGATACGGTTTTGTAGCAGATGCAAGAGAACTTAAATAGAACTCTGGATTCGAATGGCAGCCAGTGCAACTTGTGGTAGGAAGGGGATATGTGTTCCATTTCTTCAGGCCAAAGATAAGGCAGATGGCGGTGTTTTGGACCAATCTCAGCTTCCTGGTGATTTTCTTGAAGGCGCCTAGATAAATGATGTTACAGTAATCCAGGACACTAAGAATAGAAGATTGGACCAGCAGACGAAAGGAGGTGTCATCAAAGTATTTTTTAATGGTGTGGAGTTTCCAGAGCACTGAGATAATTTTCTTAGGTCAGTGGGTTTCTCCAGTGTGAAATGCTTGTCTAAAGTGACTCCTAGTATTTAAGGATTGTCAATACAGTAGTCTAGTCCGTTGACATGTAGCGCAGT
Organism: Geotrypetes seraphini; assembly: GCF_902459505.1. Lineage (NCBI taxonomy): Eukaryota > Metazoa > Chordata > Amphibia > Gymnophiona > Dermophiidae > Geotrypetes > Geotrypetes seraphini. The sequence goes on from NC_047097.1 coordinate 45,005,971, forward strand.
TTCCTTGATTTTGTCGTTTGGGGATACTAAGAAGAATTTATTTTTTTCTGGGATAAGCTTTAGTCTAAATGCTGTCATCCAAAGTTCGATCTGATTTAGGGTGAAAGATAACGAGTTTAGAAGCTCTGAGGTAAAGTAAGAGAGAGGAATGATTATGGTGATGTTGTCTGCGTAGATGAAGAATTTGAGCTTTAAACTCTGCAGGAGGTTTCCTAGGGAGACAAGGTAGATGTTAAATAGGGTGGGGGACAAGGGGGAGCCTTGTGGGACCCCACAAGGGTTGTCCCAGCTGTAGGAGGTGTCGTCCTTGAACACCTTGTAGGTTCTTGTTGTCAGGAATCCATGGAACCAATTGAGAACATGACCTGAGATTCCAATAGATGTCAGACAGTCTAGTAGAGTGGCGTGGTCAACCAAGTCAAATGCGCTACTCAGATCGAGTTGCAATATTAGAGCACATGAACCTTGGCTGAATAGTTGATGAAGGTAATCAAGCAGAGAAGCTAAAATTGTTTCAGTACTGTGACCCGACTGGAAACCGGATTGGTTGTCATGTAGGATATTGTGTTTTTCTAAGTATGTGGTGAGTTCGGTGTTTACTATCCCTTCTGCTATTTTGGTAACCAGGGGGATATTGGCAATAGATCTAAAGTTGGATGCAGTGTTAGATGGCTCTTTAGTATTTTTCTTAATTGGTGTAATCATAATGTGCCCTTGTTCTACTGGGAACTTCCCAGAGGATAGCAGAGAGTTGATCCAAATCAGCATTTTGGCCTTATAATGGACTGGGGCCGATTTCATGACATTAGGGGGACAGGTATCCAGTCTGCAGTAGGAATTGGCATACTTATTGTAGTGTTTATTAAAAATTTGCCAGTCTATGGGTGAGAATGTATTCCAGAACAGGTCGGCTCTGGAATCGTCCGAGTCTAGTAGAATGGGGTAACACCAGTGGGGCTTGGTTGGGTCGGTAAGAGAGGATCTTAGTTTTTGTATTTTGGAGATGAAGAAATCCGCCATGCTGTTTGCAGTTAAAGTGGGGTCTTCGGGTGTGTCGATAAATGTTTCTATATTGTATAGATCATTTACCAGCTTAAAAAGGTTACTACTGTTGGTTGAAATGTCACCAATTTTGAGGGCATAGAAGTTTTTGCGTTTTTCTTTGGTTTGATTTTTGTAGATTTTTACTTTTAATCTCCAGGCGATTCTGTGTTCTTGCATTCCTGATTTTAGCCAAAGTCTTTCCGATTTTCTTAGGTCTCTCTTTAACATTAGCAGTTCTGTGTCAAACCAGCCCTCTAGGTTTTTAAGTCTCTTTCTGCGGGTTTTAATGGGAGCCATTTTATTTAGGATATTGGTGCTATCAATAATCCAGGAGTTCATAAATTGATTGGTTTGTTTGTTTTGTTCAGATATGATCTCATAGTGAGACCAGAATTCTACGGGATTTATCTTACCTCTGCTAGTGTGGAATTTTTTATTTCTCGTTTTTGGGTTATTATTTGTTGGACTTGTAGTTTTTAGTTGGCAATCGAGTTCAAAATTGCAGAGACTGTGATCCGACCATAGTGAGTCGGTCCAGTGTTCTTGTTTCCAGAGTATTTTGGGGTTAGGTAGCTCTCTAGAGGAGAAAGTAACTAAATCTAACTGGTGGCCTCTTTGGTGGGTTTTAACTGGGGGAGGTTTGAGGTACCCTAGTGAAGAGATGAGTGACCAGAGTTCTGTAGTTTCAGGTTGGTCTATTTTTTCAAGGTGATATTAATATCTCCACACAGTAGGTAGTAAGGGCTGGATAGAGAGTTAGATAGTAAAAATTCGGAGAAGTCATCCTTGGCAAGGTTCCATTTTTTTGGTGGAACATAAAACAGTGTTGTTGTTAGCGCAGCCGCTAGGGATTTGGATGATAGTGAGAGTGAAAGAATTTCTAGATAGGGAGTGGATTTTGAGTTAAGAATAGAGCAGTGTAGGTTGTCTTTAAAAATTATGGCTAGGCCTCCCCCCCTGCCCCAAATCCTAGCTAGCAATAAAATTTTGAAGCCTGGGGGAAGAGGAGTGCAGAAAGGTCTACTGGGTGAAACTGAAAGACAAGAGAGAGATATGTCTGGCAAAAGTACAGGCGGAAGAACAAATGGCTTAAAATGTAAAAAAGGGAGACAAAAATTTTCTGATATATTAGTGAAAGGAGGAAGATGAAAAATGGAATTGCTAAACTAAAAGATGCTGGGAACAGATATGTGGAGAGTGATGAGGAATAAGCAAACGTGCTAAACAAATGCTTCTGTGTTCACAGAAGAATCTTGGAGAAGGACCGAGATTGTCTGGCAAAGTTACATGAGAAAATGGAGTAGATTCTGCGCTGTTCAGAGGAGAGTGTTTATGAGCAACTTGAAAAACTGAAGGTGGACAAAGCGATGGGATCAGACGGGATCCAGAGCTCAGAGAGGTTCTGGAGACAGGAGTAGTTCTTGGGGACTGGAGGAGAGCGGATATAGTCCCTATTCAAAAAGTAGTCACAGGGATGAAGCAGGAAACTACAGGCCGGTGAGCCTCATTTCGGATGTTGAAAAAATAATGGAAGTGTTGCTGAAAAAAAGGATAGTGTACCTTCCTTGAATCTAATGGGTTACAGGATCCGAGACAACATGGCTTTACAAAAGGTAAATGGTGCCAAATGAACCTGATTGAATTTTTTGATTGGGTGACCAGAGAGCTGGATCGAGGACATATGCTAGATGTAATTTACTTGGATTTCAGCAAAGCCTTTGATACAGTTCCTCATAGGAGGCTGTTGAACAAACTTGAAGGGCTGAAGTTAGGACCCAAAGTGGTGAACTGTGTTAGAAACTGGCTGTTGGACAGACGCCAGAGGGTGGTGGTTAATGGAAGTCGCTCGGAGGAAGGAAAGGTGAGTAGTGGAGTCCTTCAGGGTTTGGTGCTGGGGCCGATCCTGTTCAATATGTTTGTGAGTGACATTGCTGAAGGGTTAGAAGGAAAAGTGTGCCTTTTTGCAGATGATACCATGATTTGTAACAGAGTAGACACCGAAGAGGGAATGGAAAATATGAAAAAGGATCTGCAAAAGTTAGAGGAATGGTCTAATGCCTGGCAACTAAAATTCAATGCAAAGAAATGCAGAGTAATGCATTTGGGGATTAATAATCAGAAGGAACCATATATGCTGGGAGGTGAGAAGATGATATGCACAGACGGGGAGAGGGACCTTGGGGTGATAGTGTCTGAAGATCTAAAGGCGAAAAAACAGTTTGACAAGGCGGTGGCTGCTGCCAGAAGGATGCTGGGCTGTATAAAGAGAGGCGTAGCCTGTAGAAGGAAGACGGTGTTGATGCCCCTGTACAGGTCATTGGTAAGGCCCCACTTGGAGTATTGTGTTCAGTTTTGGAGACCGTATCTGGTGAAGGACGTAAGAAGACTTGAAGCGGTCCAGAGGAGAGCAACAAAAATGATAGGCTTGCGCCAGAAGATGTATGAGGAGAGACTGGAAGCCCTGAATATGTATACCCTAGAGGAAAGGAGGGACAGGGGGGATATGATTCAGACGTTCAAATATTGAAGGGTATTAATGTAGAACAGAGAAAGGAAAATGGTAAAACCAGAGGACAATTTGAGGTTGAGAGGTGGTAGATTCAAGAGCAATGTTAGGAAATTCTACTTTACGAAGAGGGTGGTGGAGAGGAAAACGGTGACTGAGTTCAAAGAAGCGTGGGATGAACACAGAGGATCTAGAATCAGAAAATATTACATATTGAACTAAGGCCAGTACTGGGCAGACTTGCACGGTCTGTGTCTGTATATGGCCATTTTAGGGAGGATGGGCTGAAGAGGGCTTCAATGGCTGGGAGGATTTAGATGAGATGGAGTAGGTTTTAACTGAGATTTCGGCAGTTGGAACCCAAGTCCAGTACCGGGTAGAGCTTTGGATTCTTGCCCAGAAATAGCTATGAAGAAAAAGCACAGTTACTTACCGTAACAGGTGTTATCCAGGGACAGCAGGCATATATTCTCACACATGGGTGACGTCATCTACGGAGCCCCGGCGCGGACAGCTTTTCAAGCAAACTTGCTAGAAGTTTCAAGTTTGCACACTGCACCACGCATGTGCTAGCCTTCTCTCCCACTAGAGGGCGCATCCCCACCTCGTGGTCCTCAGTTCCATATCAAGCAAAGAAGCCATCCCCGGGGAGGCGGGCGGGTTGTGAGAATATATGCCTGCTGTCCCTGGATAACACCTGTTACGGTAAGTAACTGTGCTTTATCCCAGGACAAGCAGGCATGATATTCTCACACATGGGTGACCTCCAAGCCAACCAATAAGGGCAGGTGGGAGGATGGCGAATTATGAAAACAGGTTACGTAACACCGACTGGCCAAACCGGCCATCGCTTCTGGACAAAGAATCCAGACAGTAATGGGAGGTGAACGTATGAACCGAAGACCAAGTGGCAGCTTTACAGATGTCCTCCATAGGCGTGGATCGGAGGAAAGCAACCGAAGCCGCCATCGCCCGGACCTTATGACCCGTGACTCGACCCGAGAGTGGGAGACCAGTCTGAGCGTAGCAAAAAGAAATACAAGCAGCCAACCAGTTGGACAAGGTGCGCTTGGAAACAGGGTGACCCAATCGATTTGGATCAAATGACAAAAACAATTGAGGAACCTTCCAATGAGACTTAGTGCGTTGGAGATAAAAAGCCAACGCCCTCTTACAGTCAAGCGTGTGAAGCGCCACCTCGCCAGGATGAGAGTGGGGCTTCGGGAAGAAAACCGGAAGAACAATGGACTGATTGAGGTGGAAATCAGACACAACCTTAGGCAAAAATTTGGGATGGGTGCGAAGAACCACCTTATCATGATGAAACACAGTGAAAGGAGGATCCGCAACCAGAGCTTGCAGCTCACTAATCCGACGAGCGGACGTGAGCGCAATCAAAAAGACCACCTTCCAAGTGAGAAACTTAAGAAGGGACTTGTCGATAGGTTCAAAAGGTGGCTTCATCAATTGAGCCAAGACTACATTAAGATCCCACACTACAGGGGGCGGTTTCAGGGGAGGATGAACATTCACAAGGCCCCTCATGAAACGAGACACTAAAGGATGCAAAGAGAGAGAACGACCATCGAGATGCCGATGGAAAGCTGAAATGGCACTAAGATGCACCCGAATGGAGGTCGTCTTCAGACCAGCATTTGACAAATGCAACAGATATTCCAACACTGAAGACACGGGGACCGAACCCGGGTCCAGGTGGTTCGAGAAACACCAGGAGGAAAATCTGGTCCACTTCTGGGAATAACAAAGCCTAGTCGAGAGTTTACGGGAAGCCTCCAGAATATCCCGCACAGACTGAGAAACAGGAATCGAATTCAAGGGGAAAGAAACCAAGCCGTCAGATGTAAAGACTGAAGATTGGGATGTAAGAGCGAACCCCGACTCTGAGACAGCAGAGAGGGAAAGACCGGCAGAAGTAGAGGGTCCCTGACACTGAGTTGAAGTAGCAGGGAAAACCAGTGCTGCCTGGGCCAACGAGGCGCAATGAGGATCATAGTGGCTCCGGTCGATTTGAGATGCACTAGCGTCCTCAAGATTAGAGGGAAAGGAGGGAACGCATAAAGGAACCTTCCTTCCCAGTCGAGAAGAAATGCATCGGCCTCGAGACGGTCCCGGGAGAACATCCGAGAACAGTAGAGAGGTAGTTTGTGAGTCTCGGGTGAGGCAAACAGATCCACCTGAGGAGTCCCCCAGCGGTCGAAAACCTCTCGTAGAACCCGGGAGTTCAGCGACCACTCGTGCAGCTGGAGAAGACGACTGAGTTTGTCCGCCAGACAATTCAGTTCCCCCTGGATGTAAACCGCACGCAAGAAAATGTTCTGAGAGACTGCCCATGACCAAAGGTGCAGGGCTTCCTGGCACAAAGGCCGAGAGCCCGTCCCCCCTTGCTTGTTGACGTAATACATGGCCACCTGGTTGTCTGTCCTGACGAGCACCACCTGGTCGCGCAGGAGATGACCGAAGGCTCGAGCAGCCAGAAAAATGGCACGAAGCTCCAGCACATTTATGTGACATCGACGATCCGAAGTGACCAAAGGCCCTGCGTTCGAAGACCGTCTAGATGAGCCCCCCACGCATACTCCGAAGAGTCCGTCGTCAGGACCTTGCGATGCGGAGGTACGTGAAAGAGCAAACCCCCGGACAGATTGGAAGAGTTGGTCCACCAACGGAGCAAGCGTCTCAAAGAGGGAGTCACCACTAGTTGACGAGACACCGGATCGCGATCCTGACGCCACTGCAAGGCCAACGTCCACTGAGGAATCCTCAGATGCAACCGGGCGAACGGCGTCACTTGGACCGTAGATGCCATGTGTCCCAAAAGCACCATCATGCGTTGAGCCGACACCCTCTGCATCTGCGAAACCTGACGGCTTAAACGAAGCAGTGCCTCCAGCCGGGGAGAAGGAAGGAAAGCTCGTAGGAGAACAGTGTCCAGCACGGCTCCTATAAACTGGAGGGATTGAGTTGGGTGCAAGTGAGACTTGGGAAAGTTCACCTCGAACCCTAGACCCTGAAGAAGTGAGATAGTCTGTTGGGTCGCTGAAATAACTCCTTCTCTGGTCGGGGCTTTGATCAGCCAATCGTCCAGATATGGAAAGACCTGCAACCCCCGGGAGCGTAGGGCAGCCGCGACCACCACCATACACTTCGTGAACACCCGAGGGGACGAAGCCAGACCGAAAGGGAGGACCCGGTACTGAAGGTGCAACTCCCCGACTTGAAATCTTAAAAACTTGCGAAAGTCGGGATGCACCGGAACATGGGTATACGCTTCCTTCAAATCCAGGGAGCACATCCAATCCCCCTCGTCTAAAAGAGGATACAGAATCGGAAGCGACAACATACGGAACTTCTCCCTGACGAGGAACTTGTTGAGCTTCCGGAGGTCTAAAATGGGGCGCAAGTCCCCGGTCTTCTTTGGGACCAAAAAGTAACGGGAGTAAAACCCCCGGCCTATCTGATCGCGAGGTACCACTTCGACTGCCCGGAGGCTCAACAAGGCCCTGGCTTCTTCTTGGAGAAGGGTCAACTGGCTCCGATTGGGCGGGCAAGCCCCGGGAGGCATGTCTGGAGGTTTCCTGGAGAAGTTGAGCGAATAGCCCTCTGAGACGGTCCGGAGCACCCATGCGTCTGACGTAATCTCTGACCAAGCCCCGGCAAAGGCCGTAAGCCGACCCCCGATCGGAAGGGGGTTGGGTGCAATCGCGGCGGGGGCCCGCCCCCAGCAGCCCATCCCGTCAAAAGGACGGCGCTGGCTTGGATGCCCCCTGCGTGGCGGGCTTGGGAGGACCCCCCCTACCCTGTTGGGGTGGGCGTCGGGGTGGAGGTCTCGAAAAGGCAGGTGTCGATTTCTGAGGATACCGCCTAGGCGGCTGTCTAAACGGTCTTTGGGGCGTTGGCTTCGGTTTTGGGCGCACCAGGGATGATAGCGAACGCTCCTGGTCCGAAAGCTTCTTGGTCGCAGCATCCAAGGAGTCGTCGAACAATTCCGACCCGACGCAGGGAAGATTAGCCAATCGCTCCTGCAGGTTGGGGTCCATCTCGAGGGTACGCAGCCACGCCAGCCGGCGCATAGCTACTGCACAAGCCGATATCCTCGAGGCCAACTCAAATGCGTCGTATACCGCATGAAATAGATATAGTCGGAGTTGGGACAGGTTGGACATAAAAGCGGCAAACCTGTCCCTGTGCGAATCCGGGATGACACTCTGGAATTCCGGCAAGTCCTTCACCATCGTTCTGAGGTAGGAAGAATAGGAGAAGGCATAATTGAGGACCCTCGTCGCCATCTGCGAATTAGCATACAGGCGGCGGCCAAATTTATCGAGGGTCCGACCCTCTCTACCTGGGGGGACCGCAGCGGAAACCCTGGAAGGCTGCGATCGTTTAAGAGCCGACTCCACGAGGAGCGACTGATGGGAGAGCTGCCCCTTGTCGAAACCCTTAGGGGGAATCGTGCGATATTTAGATTCCATCTTAGTGGGCACCACCGCGACTGTAAGAGGGGTCTCGAGGTTCCTAAGTAAGGTCTGAAGTAGGACCTTGTTTAATGGAAGGCGGGGGGATTCCCTCGGGGGGGCAGGAAGATCCTGCTCCTCCAAAAATTCTATAGTATGATGGGACCCCGCCAACAGGTCCACCCCCAGGGCCTTTGCCATGTCATGGACAAACTTCGAAAAAGAAGTCGTCCGTGCGGGCGGGGAGGGTGTCCGAGACTTCTCAGCAGAGCCGAAGGGAGAGGCTTGGCGTGAATACCCCAAGTCCATACCCGACCCCGATCCCCACGAGGCACGGTCCCGTGACCCCGAGGGGGTCGGGGACCGATCCCGCCTGAAAGACCCCTTGGGGGAACCCCCCGGGGTCCGAGGTACGGAGGCCTTTCCCTTCCGCCCCGGTGAGGAGGCACGGGAACTCTCCCGGATCGGGGACCGCAAAAGAACTGGGTTGTCTAGTCGGAGCTCTTCGACTCGCAACGCCTCGCCCTCGGGCGGCGTCGAGCGACCACGCCTCGAGGCCCGATAACGTTTGGCCCTCTTCAGGCGGTGCTTCGCCCGAGGCTTGTGCGAGGGCGAGGAGCCCCGGGAAGACTCCGAGGACGAGGTCGAGGAAATCCGGCGCACCCGGCGCTGCTTGTCCCGGGGCCGAACACTACCCTCAGGCTGACTCACCGTGGTCGGGACCGAGGGGAGAGCCGAGGTCGAGGCCGAGGGTGCTTCGGCTGCGGAAGCCCCGGTGCCCGAGGCCGAGGTCGCCAACTGCGGGGCCGCCGAGACCGTAGCAGTCGAGGCCGAAGCCTGCTGCAGGGACTCAATGGCCCCGGACAGCTCCGAGGAGATCAACGCCCGGAGCAAGTCCTGGAAAACCGGGATCGTTAGACCCTGGGGCAACACCTGGCGATGCTCCTCAGAGGGCGACCTCGGTCTCGAGTACTCCCTCGGGGCTATCGCCTTAGATACCTTGGGCTGGGCGGAGGCCGAAGTCCCCGCCGACAAAGTGCCCGAGGATGGCTTCTTAGATCCAGGAGCTGAGGAGAGAAGTGGAGACTTACCCGAGGCCTTGCTGGACGAGGCAACCTGCTTCGCGGGCATCGAGGGTCGAGGCGAGGCAGGAGGTCCCGATGCTGAGGTCGAGGCCGAGGTCGAGGCCGGGGCCGAAGCCGAGGCTGAACTCGAGGCCTTCCCCGTCGGGACGTCGACGGAAAAAAGGTCCACCATGCGGGCTTTGCGGCGTGTGAGAGCCCTTTTTTGAAAGGTTCCACACTTAGGACAGGAGTCTGTCGGGTGTTGGGGCCCCAAACACTTCAGGCAGCACCTGTGGGGATCTGTGATCGACAAAAGCCGTTCACACTTACCGCACTTTTTGAAACCCGTTACGGGCCGGGACATAGGCCCAAAAACAGGCTGGGAACGAACGAGGTTCCCGGGCCGTGGCTACCGGGAGCCCCCGGAGCGACGAAAAAGAAAAAGATTTTTTTTTTTTTTTTTACAAGGAAAAGGAAAAGCAAAAGTGTACAAAAAACGCAGCGACTGCGTCGAAAAAACGTCCACAGCCGCGGCGACAGAAGGCTAACAGAGCACAAATTTATCCACAGGGCTTCTGGCTCCGCGGATGAAAATGAACTGAGGACCACGAGGTGGGGATGCGCCCTCTAGTGGGAGAGAAGGCTAGCACATGCGTGGTGCAGTGTGCAAACTTGAAACTTCTAGCAAGTTTGCTTGAAAAGCTGTCCGCGCCGGGGCTCCGTAGATGACGTCACCCATGTGTGAGAATATCATGCCTGCTTGTCCTGGGATAAAATTAAATTGAATCAGGTTGGGCAGACTGGATGGACCATTCGGGTCTTTTATCTGCCATCATCTACTATGTTACTATGTCAAAACTCTGCTTAAGAAGAGATACCAACTTACGATCCCGAGTCCCAAAAGGCCAAATCACCTTCACCTGGCACTATATGTTTACGCGTGATAGTAGAGACCACTGCATAAACCACAGGAGACTTAAAAGGTATCCCTATCCCAAGCGATGGACTGCGCCAAACAAAAAGGTGTGTCTGGCAGCTTCCACTGCACTTTTATCACATCCCAAATATCCTGATGCATAGGAAGAAAACAGGAGGATGACTGGATCCCCCAAAGCAGGTGTCCACCACATATAGTGGGTCCTTTGCATCCTCCTCCAAGCAAAAAACTGATGAAACCTAAAGCCTGAAGGATAAGCTCCTGTAGCTCTTCCCAGATAAAAAATGTGCACCGACATCCTCGCCAGCTGGTGGCTCCGCAAACATGTCTCCATCACACAAACCCCCCCCCCCCCCCCAAGAGGATCTTGGGGTCCAACAAGGGGTCACAAGTCCTTATAAGGCAAAAATGCATCTGCACATAAGTCCTTGTCCCACTAAACCCACGGCCACTTGAACGAAAACAGGGGGACTGGCCCAGAGCCCAACGCTGAGGGGGGCCTAATGGGGTAGAAGCAGAAGGCAAAAGCCCCCCTGAAAAACCAGAGGCCCCGGGGGGAAAAAACCAGATCCCCGGCTGCCTGCAACTAAGCCTTGTACATGGCTAAAACAAAATCTGGGGCAAACCGCTCTGGCAGCAAAGCAGGATGCACAGCCAAGGCAGGAAACAGTAGACATCTGTTCCAGTCTCTCTAAGACAGGGGGAAGGTCAACTGAGGCTATAGGCAAGATAGAAGAGCTTCCCGCCAAAACCAGCTCCGGAGGCCTGCAGTGGCATACCCAGCTGCTAAAGCAGGCAAGCCGGCGGCAGCAAAAAGGGAGTCACCAATACTATCGACAGTAAAGGAAACTGTATTTCCTTGACAATCTGTGGCTGGGGAAATTCCTGTGTGGGCAGTAAGGGAAGCCTGGGCTTCCCTACTGCCTGCTGCTATTGAGCAGTGCACTTGAAGGGGAACCCTGCTCGCCGACACCTGAAGCAGGCAAAGATTCTCCTTCGCAGCAGTAGTGCACTTTGTGCACATGCTGGCCACATTGACCGCGCCCCTGGAGCGCAATGAACACTTTCAGCTTAAAAGTGCTTATTGTGAAAACCACTCCTGGAGAAAAAACAAAGTGCTGATTAGCAATTAAATTCAAGTTACCTTAATTGAAGGCTCCCCTTCAGACTGCTTCAGGATTCCCCCTCCCCCCCCCTGAAAAAAAAAAAAAATAATAATAATAGAATAATAGAACTAGAACAGACCCCACTGGCTCTCAAAGCTATATGCCTTGTCTGCATTTGGTGGCAAGGCTTACAGCTATGTATGCCAAGAAATCATGCAGATCCATTGGAAATAATAGAAGATTGAGGCTGGTCTGACGTTTAGAACTGGTCAAGACTAACAGGTAATTGACAGGTGGAACACCATTGTCACCTCAAGATAAAATTAACTCTGACATCCAGTAACTTCAGTCCTCTGTTCCGTTCCCTCTTGCCCATGGGTTGAAAAGCCCCTTAACTGTGAATTAGAGAATGACACGGTGGCGGTTTACCCGCGGCCACCGCGTTTAGCCGCGGGTAACCCACCGAAATGGGGAACGAAAACTAGAAGTCGCTGCGGTGACGGGGACAAGGCCATTCACCGCCTTGTCTTGTCCCCGCAGTGAGGCATGAAGGATCGCGCGGTCCCCGCAGCCCACACCCGCCTGCCCAATCGATCCTAGTGATTAGCCAGCTCTCTCCCTTCTCCTCACCTTAGTTTGTAGGTTTTCTTTTTCAGCGACCCGCACGCTAATCAAAGAGCCGCGCACCCGCTGCTGCTCAGTTTCGATCTTCTGCTCTGACGCAACCGGAAACAGGAAGTTGCAGTAGAGCAGAAGATTGAACACTGAGCAGCCACGCGTGCGCGGCTCTTTGGGAAAGCGTGCAGGTCGCTGAAAAAGAAAACCTACAAACTAAGGTGAGGAGAAGGGAGAGAGCTGGCTAAACACTAGGATCGATTGGGCAGGCGGGTGGTGGCTGCAGGGACTGTGCGATCGCTCGTGTTCCCAGCTCAAACTGGAAGGAGGGAGTGAAAGGGAAAAGGATTCTGGGCCAAGGGGATGAAGATGGAAAGAAAAACCCACAGCAGGAAAGAAAGGGAAGGACAGGCAGGTGAGACAGATGCTAGAAGCAGGGGGGGGGGGGGAAGAAAGAGGGAAAAAAGCTAGATGGGGTTGAAAAGAAGAGACACACTGGTATGGAAGAGGAAGATAGGGGAAATCTTGACACAGGACAGAGACATAAAGGGGACATGCCATGGGGATGGTATATGGACACAGGGGGGGGGGGCAATGACAGATACATAGGGGAGATATTAGAAATGGAGAAAATAGGAGCACAGAAGCGAGATGGTTTGTGGGGATGGGACAGGGACAGAGCTCGCAGGCTCCAGTGGCTTGCACAAAATACATTGTAACGTGCCATGAAAATAAGAGGGAGGAAGGTAGATAGATAAGCCACGTGAGAGGAGCTGAAGGGTAGTAGAAAGGAACAGATGGTAAAGGAGGGAGGGAAGGGTGGTGGTGGAAAGGAATAGGACAGACATTGAAGGAGGGTGGAGAGGAACAGACCCCGAAGGGAAATGTGGAAGACAGAGTGGGAAGAAGACAGATGTCAGACTATGGGGGAGCGGAGGGAAGAAGATGGGTGCTAGACCAATTGGGGGGGGGGGTGAAGGGAGAGGCACAGTAACAGCAAATGGAAGACGTAGAGAGAAGACACACAGTGGATGGAAGGAATTGAATGAGAAGATGTGGAAAGCAGAAACCAGACAACAAAGGTAGAAAAAAAAAATTATATTTATTTATTTATTTTTTGCTTTAGGATAAAATAGTATATTAGTTGTGTTGATAAAAATTTATAAACAAAGTCCTGCCAGCTGAACATCTCTTTCTCTAGTTCAGCAGCAGGAACTTTGATTTATAAGAAAGGAATAAGCTAAATATTACAGTACTAAGGCTTATATGGATGCAGTGGGGACGGTGAATGGGATGGCAGTGGCGGTGACGGGGCGGTGAAAGGGATGGCGGTGACTGTGAAGGGAACGGCTGTTGACTAAGAGCTACGTGTGTGTCTTTTTTCGATTCCAGCCAGAATATCAGCTTTGTGTTCAGCCAAACAGGCCCAGGTTTCGCACTGAATAAAGTATTTTATAATTTTTCACTATTCTGTTTACTTAATATTTCATAAAAGTAATTATAAAATACTTTCTTTGTGTTTATTTGATTCCTATTCAAGAGAATTACTTTATATATAGTCAATATAGGCACAGAGTTAAATTTTTTAACATTTTCTAATGGTGGTGTGCCTCGTGATTTTTTTCATGAAACAAGTGTGCCTTTGCCCAAAAAAGGTTGAAAAAAACACTGCTCTAGAGCAGTGTTCACCCTTTTTACACCTGTGGACCGGCAGAAATAAAAGAATTATTTGTGGACCAGCATCGGTCCATAGACCGGCAGTTGAAGAACACTGGGCTAAGTCGGCTACGAGACAAGATTCCCTGATCCAAAGAGGACGACCTCGAAGGTGAGTATTCCCTTGACTTGGAGGCACACTTGGAAGGAGGACGCAATGGAGGTCTCTGGTGGTTTCTTAGATACAGCACCTGAAAGGGAAGCAGGAGACTTACCCATCAAGGACGGTTTCACCGGAGGTACTGTCGAGACCTTCGAGCCAAAAGAGGACGAGGTCGAAGTCTTTGCAGGAACAGAAGTCAGAGTCGAGGTCTTCGAGACTGAGGCTCCAACCGAAGCCGAGGTCTAGGCCTTCGAGACCGGGGCTACCGTCAGGGTCAAGGTCTTGTCCGAAGGTTGCTCCATGTCATCGGAAAGTTGGAGGAATTGAGCACACAGACAACGAAAAGCCCGAGGTTGAAGAGTGAGACAACGGACACAATCTTCAGGCAAATGAGTCGGACCCAAACACTTTAAACAACGGTAGTGAGGGTCAGTGATAGAAATCACCCGATTACACTGACGACAGCGTTTAAACCCGGTAAGAGGCCGGGACATAGAAAATATGAAGTCCGTGTCGAATCGATGTGAGTGATTGGGCCTAGGCCCAAGGCTCGCCGACCAGACAAAAAGGAGACAAAAGAAATTTTTTTTTTTTTTTTTGTGGTTTGAAATAAAAGGAGAATAATAATAAGAAACACAGCGACCGAACTTAAAAGAAATAAGAATCAGCCGCGGTGAAGAGAAGGCAAATTACTGCAGAGCTGAAGAAAAACAACTTCTCGGCTCCGCGGAAAACTTTGAACGGAGGATCCTCACAGGAGACGCGCCCCCTAGTTCAGGCGGGAAGGCACGCGCGGTGCAGCACTCAGAAGCTCTTATAAAGATCTTCAAGCAAGTCTGCTTTCGAGGCTGTCCGCTGCAGGGATCCGTCGGTAATGTCACCCATGTGTGAGAATATGCTGCCTGCTTGTCCTGGGATAAACAAAAGTACAATAAGCAGGGGTCCCCGTGTCATTCTCTAGTGCAAGGTAAACAAAAAAGTACAATAAGCCGGGTCACCCAGGAACACAACCCTCTTCCACCCTCCCTCCATAAGATCAATGGTTCTGTATTAGCATTTTCAGTATTCCCAGGGTTTTCTAGTAACCCAACATCAGCAAATAGCAAGATTTCACTGCACTTGGTGGAAACACATCCTATAAAAAGGCTTATATATAAGATGCCTGCAATGTACTGAAAAGAAACTATGCCAAAGAGCTGGCACTAAGTTCCAGTGATGTAACAGACAGTATTCTGTGACCTGAATGCAAGCTCAGTCCTTGCTCTGCCTATGTACGCTTATCTAGAAGACATTAAAGTGGCGATTAGGTGGAATTTTAACTAGTACAGTATTGGCACATAACCAAGCACACATTTTCAGAACCCCTACATAAAAGACTAAGCAAGTGTCTCTTCCTCAGTTTATCCAAGTAGTTGAGAAGCTGACTTGGTAACCTATCTAGTAGTTAATGGTAGTGCCATTTCCTAATCAGCCTCATTACCTCTTTGGACCAATATTAGGGTTAAATCGATATTTTAAGAACTATACTTCTAGTTTTTGAAAACTTTATACCAGTTCCAGAGGTTGAAATATTTACCTTTGGAAGAAGAGTTGCCACCGGTTCAGGCTTTGGCTTCTGTATCACTTTTGTTGGTTTGGAAATTGGTTTTGTAGCTTCAGCTGGTGCTTTGACATTCTATCAAGATAAAAAATGGCAATAGCAAAGTTGCCTGGAAATCAGTCTTGCTCCTTAGACTCAGGTGTATAATGATTCCAGACACCAAGAACTAAGGCTTAACCTGTAAACATGTCACTGTGGAGCCAGAGAAAGGCTAGGCAGGAGTAACTGTTCTCTGCAAGACCAATTCTACCATTGAGCAGTTTTATTATTGCCCGAAGTGGGTTAATGTGCGATTTTCCAATGAAACCCCACCAAGTTTAGCAATGAGCTTTTATTCTGCCAGCCTGGCTTTTTAATAAAGGCATGCTGGTACCTGGGTTTATCCTATTGCACGTAAGGATGGTCTTGATTTTCATAGAAAATGCAATGAGGATACAAACTACAAATCCCTGCATACAATAGGATAAACTCCAGACTCATCCATGTCAGTCAAGTTTAGATCCAGATAGCAACTTTATTTGAGACTTTTTTTTCACCAGTTGTACAGTATACAGTTAATAAAAACAAGCAAAATGCTTTGGGCATAAGTCTGAATTAGTACAGGATTCCAAGCCATAAAAGGATTAGCACTTGCTACAGATGTTGAGAGCTTCAACCAGGTTTGACTCCTTTTAATGAAAGCCTGTTCCAGATTTCTGGCTCCAACATTTAACCCAGAGTTGTACCTTTGAAGGAGGTTATCCATTCAGAAATTGCATAAAACTTACGTTTGCTGCTAAAATTCATGCCCTTACTTGGCAGCAGAATTTATCCAGAAGGTAACCACAGAACCACTGGATTAAGTATTTTGTGGTCTAATCTTGTTTGGACTACTAGAGAGAGTGGTATCTGCTCCTGGATCCCAAGCTGCAAATCTTCCCCTGTGCTAAAGAGATTTTGAAACCCTAGTAGTTGAGTGATGTAGAAGAGGGCCTTCATCAGCCCTATTAGAATCTTACCTTAGCAGCTTGTGCTCCCCTAACAGTAACATGATTACCAATATCTCCTAGAGCAGCTCTTCTTGTAGGCATTTGGCCCTTGGCTTTATGGATGCCTCCTCCAGTAGCAGGATCTATTTCTCTATTGGTCTAGGAAAAAGATGGCATCAAGATCAGAACATAAAATTTAACTAATTATTTTGAATTGACAGTTCAAAAGTGCCCAAGGCATTCAATGAGATGTAGAGGTTGGCATCCTGGGATACACCAAAGGAGGGACCCCAACACTGTTGCAGGTGCCTAAGGCCCCTCCCCTATGGAAAGGGCCTTAGGCACCCTTCCCAATGCATCCTGGAAGGGGCCTAAGACTCCAATTGGTTTTGATACCTTAAGCCCCTCCTATGGGTTGGCCCTATCAGAATCTTAAGCCCCTCCCAGGATGCACTGGGAAGGCCCACCATTTAGAAGAGGTAGGCATCCCTCTTGCCAGATTTCTACAACAAGGGGGAGGAGGAAGAAAATGTGCACGAGATGGAGGGGCTCTGATCTGCTTCTTCACCCTCCAGCTCACCAGGGCCTTCTTTTGGGGACTTGGTGGCAGGGCATAGGAGGGGGGGCCTTCGTATGGGGGGGGATATCCAGGTGACCTAGATGCACTAAAAATGTTCAGGTTGCTGAGACAGAAGAAGTGGGCATACCCTTGTGTCTCTTATTTTTCATCCTAGGCCGCCATCATCAGGGCGAGTGTTTCCATAAAACCAGCAGGAAGCTGCTTTGGGGCTTCCTCTGCCAGCTTTACTTATGTGTCAGTCAGTTTTCCCAACAACTGGTGAGGTAGGATTATGTCAAACTTCCACAAAACTTGTTTGCATGGGAAGCCATTTGAGAATCAATCGCCGTTTGTAAATCAGACAAAAAAAAAAAAAAAAAAGGCAGCCCACAGCAGTAGCGTACCTAGCATATGTGACACTCAGGGCCCATCATTTTGACACCCTCCCCAATCTGTATGAAAAACATGATTTTTAGTAACAATCCACGCGTCACACAAGAGTATACTTAGGAAAAGGCAGCATCTTACATACTGCAGTGAGCAGTACAACATCAATACACCCACCCATTGTAAAATTAAACAAGCCAGACTAGAACAGATCCTAACAGAAAGCCATGTTTTTTCAAACACACAAAACACAGAAATACACCTTCGTCTAGTAAGTTTCAAGTTTTATTAAACATTTGATGGATCGCCTATTAGTATTACTAAGCGATGTACATTTTCAAATAAAGATATCAATGTTCTAACAATAATAAAATAAAAATAATACATACTTGAAATGGAAGGAAAAATTAAAAAAGTTACATTCTTGGGTTAAGAAAAAGGATAAGTACAAAAGGTAATTAAGTAATTTCAAACCAACTCCTCCACCTTTTACAAAACTGTAGTGTGGTTTTTAGCCATGGTGGTTAACAGCTCAGATGCCAACGTTAAAAAATGCTCTACAGTTTTGTAAATGGGGAGATAGAAAAAAATTATTTATTTTTTTGCTTTAGGGGAAATGCATCGCTGTTTCTGTGGTGTTGCATTGTATGGAGAGTCCAGCTTCTTAGAGCTTCAATTTAACCTTTGTCTACGTATTTTTATTCTACCTTGTCTTCTCTAGTTATCCAGGGACAGCAGGCAGATATTCTCTACATGTGGGCGACGTCATCCACGGAGCCCCGACGGACAGCTTTTCAAGCAAACTTGATTGAAGATTTCAAGTTTGTTGGTGCTGCACCACGCATTGTGTGCCTTCCCACTCCACTAGAGGGCGCATCCCCTCCTCATTGTCTTCAGTTCAGATAGCTAGCAAAGAAGCCAACCCCGGGAAGGTGGGAGGGTTGCGAGAATATCTGCCTGCTGTCCCTGGATAACACCTGTTACGGTAAGTAACTGTGTTTTAACCCAGGACAAGCAGGCAGCATATTCTCTACATGTGGGTGACCTCCAAGCTAACCAAAAAGGGACGGAGGGAAGTTGGCAATTTAGGAAAACAGATTACGCAAAACCGACTGGCCAAACCGGCTGTCGCTCCTGGACAAAGTATCCAGACAGTAGTGAGAGGTGAAGGTATGAACTGAAGACCAAGTGGCAGCCTTGCAGATCTCCTCAATTGGCGTGGACCTGAGGAAAGCAACAGAAGCCGCCATCGCTCGGACTTTATGTCCCGTGACCCGATCATGCCGCGAGAGACCAGCCCGAGCGTAGCAGAAGGAAATACAAGCAGCCAACCAGTTGGACAAGGAGCGCTTGGAAACAGGACATCCCAACCTATTTGGATCAAAAGACAAGAACAACTGAGGAACCTTCCGATGAGACTGGGTGTGTTGGAGATAGAACGCCAACGCCCTCTTACAGTCAAGAGTATGAAGCGCCAGCTCTCCAGGATGAGAGTGGGGCTTCGGAAGAACAATAGACTGATTAAGGTGAAAATCTGACACCACCTTAGGATGAGTGTGGAGGACCACCTTGTCATGATGAAAAACAGTAAAAGGTGGGTCCGCAACCAAAGCCTGCAGCTCACTAACCCTGCGAGCAGAGGCGAGAGCAAGCAGAAAGATCACCTTCCAAGTAAGGAACTTCAGATGAGCTTTTGTCCATGGGCTCAAACAGATCCCAAACCACAGGGGGAGGCTTGAGAGGAGGATGGACATTCAAGAGACCCCACATGAAACGAGAAATGAAGGGGTGGACAGACAGTGACTTCCCATCAAGCTGCCGATGGAAGGCGGCAATCGCACTAAGATGTACACGAACAGAATTGGTCTTGAGGCCAGACCAAGACAAATGAAGCAAATAATCTAAAAACGAAGATAAAGAAGCAGACAAAGGCTCCACCTGATTCGAAGCACACCACGTGGCGAATCTAGTCCACTTCTGGGCATAACACTGCCTAGTAGAAGCTTTCCGAGAAGCTTCCAGAACATCCCACACTGACTGGGAAACTCAAGGGAAGGAGTCAGGTGGAAAGGAACCAAGCCGTCAGATGTAGCGACTGCAGATTGGGATGCAACAGCGAACCCCGACTCTGAGACAGCAGAGAAGGAAACACAGGCAGAAGTAGAGGATCCCTGACACTGAGTTGAAGGAGTAGGGAAAACCACAGCTGCCAAAGCCACCGAGGAGCGATCAGAATCATGGTGGCGTGGGCAGTCCTCAGAATCAACGGGAAGGGAGGAAACGCATACAGGAACCTGCCCATCCAATCCAAAAGGAATGCATCGGCCTCGAGACGATCCAAGGAGAACACCCAGGAGCAGAACAGAGGCAACTTGTGATTGAGGGGTGAGGCGAAGAGATCTGCGGAGTTCCCCACCGAAGAAACACCTGTCGCAGAGCCCGGGAATGGAGCGACCATTTGTGCGCCAGACAGTAGTGTTCGCCCTGGATATACACCGCACAAAGAAAGATGTTGTGGCGGAACGACCAATTCCAAAGGCAAAGAGCTTTCTTGCAAAGAGACAAGAACTCGTACCCTTGTTCACGTAATACATCGCCACCTGGTTGTCCGTGCTTACCAGGACCACCTGATCCAGAAGCAGATGCCGGAAGGCCACAAGGGCACTGTAAATGGCCCGAAGCGATGTGACAACGGCGGTCCGCACTCGACCAAAGGCCCTGCGTACGCAGCCCGTCGAGATGCGCCTCCCAAGCATACGCTGAAGAGTCCATCGTGAGGACTTTGTGATGCGGAGGAGCGAGAAAGAGCAAACCTCTGGAAAGATTGGAAGAGCTGGTCCACCAACGGAGCGTTTCAAGGAGGGAGTCACCGCAATGCGATGAGAAACGGGATTCCGATCCTGCCGCCACTGAGAGGCCAGAGTCCACTGAGGGACCCTTAAATGCAGCCTCGCAAATGGTGCGACATGCACGGTGGAGGCCATGTGTCCCAAGAGGACTATCATCTGCTTGGCCGAGACCGAAGTCCACAGGGAAACCTGCTGGCTCAGCCGCACGAGCGTGGCCTGCCGAGGGGGAGGCAGGAATGACCGGAGACGAACCGTGTCCAGCACGGCCCCGATAAACTGAAGGGATTCAGAGGGGCACAACTTGGGGAAGTTAACCTCGAACCCCAGACGCTGAAGGAAGGTAATAGTCTGACGGGTCGCTGAAATAGCCCCTTCCTTGGTCGAGGCCTTGATCAACCAATCGTCGAGGTACGGGAAAACCTGAAGGCCCATCGACCACTGA
This sequence comes from Geotrypetes seraphini, assembly GCF_902459505.1. Lineage (NCBI taxonomy): Eukaryota > Metazoa > Chordata > Amphibia > Gymnophiona > Dermophiidae > Geotrypetes > Geotrypetes seraphini. The sequence continues at coordinate 45,026,342 of NC_047097.1, forward strand.
GCCACCACCACCACCACGAGGTACTTCGTAAAGACTCACAGGGAGGAAGCAAGCCCGAACGTGAGGATCCTATACTGCAGATGCAGGTCCCCGACCTGAAAGCGGAGGAACCGGTGACAGACCGGATGAACTGGCACGCGAGTATAGGCCTCCTTCAGATTGAGGGAACATATCCAGTCACCCTCGTTCAGCAACGGATACAAAACAGGAAGCAAGAGCATCTGGAACTTTTCCCGAACCAGGAACTTGTTCAGCTTCCGGAGGTCCAGGATAGGACGGAGGTCCCCGGTCTTTTTGGGGACCAGGAGTAAAACCCCTGCCCCCGCTGAGAAGGGTGAACCTCCTCCACAGCCCGAAGATGAAGAAGAGCCCGAGCCTCCAGGAGCAAGGGAAGCTGCGCTCAATTCGAAAGAGACCTGCCAGGAGGATTGTCCGGAGGCAACTCCAGGAAGTTCAGCGAATATCCCTCTCCAACAATGGAGAGGACCCACGCATCCAAAGTGATGCGGGTCCAGGCCAGGTAAAACGCCTGGAGACAGCTCCCGATAGGAAGAGGGGCGATCTCCAAAGCGGAGGGGGCCCACCCCCCTCCGCTCAGCCAGTCAAAAAGACAGCGCGGGCTTAGACACAGCAGGGGTCTGAGGTTTAGGGGGAGCCCATTGCTGCCGCTGGCATCGAGGAGGCGGGCGAGAGAAAGCAGGTGTAGACTTCTGCGGGTACCGTCGGGGCGGCAGCCGATACGCCTTCGAAGGAGTGGGCTTCGGCTTAGGGCACATCAAGGACACAAAGGACCACTCGTGCTCCGAGAGGCGCTTAGTGGCCGCCTCAATCGAGTCGTCAAAGAGCTCGTTCCCCACACAGGGGAGATTCGCTATTCGCTAAGCGGTCCTGAAGGTTGGGGTCAATATCAACAATGCAAAGCCACGCCAAACGGCGCATGGCGACCGCAAAGGCAAAGACCCGAGAGGAAAGCTCGAAAGCATCGTAAACGGCATGGAACAAATGCAGACGAAGCTGCAAAAAAGAGTCCACCAGCAGCCCAAACTCCGCACAACGAGAGGCGGGCAAATCACCCTAAAAAGCAGGCAAAGACCTTCAGATACGAGGTGAACAAGAAGGTATAGTTCAAGACCAGGTTGGCCATCATGGAATTTTGGCAGAGGCATCTACCAAACTTATCCATGGGCCTCCCTTCCCGGCCTGGCAGGACAACCGCGGATACCCTAGAGGGATGAGACTTCTTCAGGGAAGACTCGACCAGCAAAGACTGGTGCGAAAGCTGCACCTTCTCAAAGCCCAAGCATTGAACAGTCCGGTATCTAGCCTCCATTTTGGACGGAATGGCGGGGACCACATAAGGGGTCTCCAAATTCCAGAAGAAAGCCTGGCGCTGGATCGGATTCAAAGGGAGCCGCAAAGACTCCCAAGGAGGACAAGGGAGGTCTATCTCCTCCAGGAACTCCTTGGTATACTTGGAGTCGGATTGGAGGTCAAGATTGAGTGTTCTCCCTATGTCCTGGACAAACCTTGTGAAGTAAGAAGGGCGACTCTCCGACCGGTCCTCAAGAGGGGTGGTCGAGCGAGACTGCAGCGCCGCCGAAAAGGAAGGCAAAGCCTCCCGAGAGTGGTGAGGCGGCCTATCAGTGTCACCACAGCCGGAACCCCAGGACGCTCCACTACAGGAACGCGGCGGGGTCAAGGACCACCTGCACCTTGAGGACGCCCGAGGCGAGGACCCCGGGGTTCGCGGCACCGAGGTCTGCCGCCGAAGCGACACGCCTCGGGACACAGAGGGGGAGACTCTCAATGCCCCGGAGCCCAGAACCGGGCCGGCAACTTAAACAATCAGGGGTTGGACAAGGACAATTCCGAGACCCAGAGAGCCTCGGTCCGGCGAGCCTCGGGGGGGGGGGGGGGAGTCCCGGGGCCGCTTCGCCAAGCGGCAAGAAAGGGTCGAGGCAAGCCTCGATCAGCGCTTCGACTTCGGGCGCCCCGAAGGCGAGGAACGCCACGAGGCAAGGAGTCGGAGGAAGAAAGACGCCGAGTCCGATGCACCTTGCCCCGCAGGGCCTCGACAGGATGCTCAGGCTGATCTACTGGCTGCAAGGTCGAGGCCGGGGTCAAACGGGCCAAAGCCGAGGAGAGCTCTGAGGATATCAAGGCCCGCAGCATATCCTGGAACACAGGCACTGAGACCAAAGGTCTATCAGGTGCAGCAGTGCATTCCACCGAGGGCGACCTCGAGGATGAGTATTCCCTGGAGGCAGAAGCACGCTTGGAGGGCTTGGACAAGACCGGGGGGTGCACACTCCTACCATGGACGGCCGGAGACTCCGAGGCCGGCTTCGTCGCCAGCATTGACCCTGAAGAAGGAAGAGGGGACTTACCCAGAGCCGAGGTCTTCGAAGTCGAGGTCTTAGCTGAGGCCGAGGTCTTCAAGGCCGACGTCGAGGCCGGGGCCGTATTTTAAAATGAGTATTGCTCTCCAGCAAAAAGTTCAGCCATGCGGGCCCGACACCGCCGCAGGGCACGATTCTGAAAAGTAGCACACCTGGGGCAAGCGTAGGTCGGATGGTTAGCCCCCAGGCACAAGATACACCACCAATGCGGGTCAGTGATTGACAACAGCCGACTGCACTGGGTGAACTTTTTAAACCCGGTAAGAGGCCGGGACATAGAAGGAAAAAAACGGCCGCGGCTGAGTCAAGACCAGGCGGCCACAGCAAACTTTGGCCCCGGATGCCAAAGTCCAAAATCGTGGAAGTCAAAATTTTATTTTTTTTTAACGAAAAAACCCGAAGGCAAAAAAAGGCACACAGCGACTCTGAGAAAAAACAAAGATGCCGCAGTGCTAGAAAGGCACTTTAACATGGAGAGAAAAACAGGGCTTTCTGGCTAAGCAGAAAACTAAGAACTGAAGACCACAAGGAGGGGATGCGCCCTCTAGTGGAGTGGGAAGGCACACACATGCGTGGTGCAGCACCAGCAAACTTGAAATCTTCAATCAAGTTTGCTTGAAAAGCTGTCCACGTGGGGGCTCCGTGGATGACGTCACTCACATGTAGATAATATGCTGCCTGCTTGTCCTGGGATAATAAGTTTTACCTGTGGTAGGATGCTTCCATGCTGAACCCACAAGGGCAGACTCGCACCACTGACATTGGCCACAACTAGAATGACCAAATGTTGATGGATCTCAAAACGATGGCAGCATGACGCAGGAAGCATGAGTCGCTTGTTCTAAGGTATGGGCTATTTGAATGTATTTAAGTATAGCTAGGGAGATATTTAAGAAGTTTATAAGCTATGTATAATGGATAGGTTTTAGGACTTAAATATAGTTTTTCTATATATTTGCAGGGGGATTTACTTGATAAAGCCCTTTGGGCGAAACATAGATCTATGTCGGAGTGCCTACCCCCACCCGCGTAGATTAAAATGAGTATATATAAAAAGTATTTTAAAAATAGTTGAAATATTGAGACCAATGAAGAACTTTGGTGCCTAGTTTCTGTAGGTGTATAAAGTCTAATATACATACGGGTGGTACTACCGAGGTCTATAGCAATAGATAAGACTTATATGGTGAAATTTTCTGTGCTTGAATGCATGAGTCTTATCAAAGATAGAGTTATATCTAGAGTTTGTATCGATAATAGATAGTACACAGGCATTTGAAGAGCTATGCTAGCCAAAAATAGCTAGCAGTTAGGCATATACAGATTAGAACATAGTATCACTACTTTATATCCTTTTATTATTAGAAAATACAATCACCCACACACACCTTTGTACTATACAAAATACAATGCCAGAGACTTCTGTAGTTACAATTTTGGGTTGGTTTGTTGTTGTTTTTTTTTTTTTTGGGGGGGGGGCGCTTTTTTTCCTTAAAAGCCTCAGGAATAGCTTAAGGTGAGTTGCAGTCGAACACAATTTAAAAAAAACAAATACTTCTTACTAAACCATTAACTACGTTACCAGACAGTAATTTAAAAGCCAAAAGGATAGGACGCTTTTCCAAGGTTGGAAGTGGGATCTTGCAGCTTCTCACGTGGCTCACTCTTTAAACCAGTAGGAACACAATTTTTATACTCTTAATAAAATAAGAAAGCCAGACTGAATCACCATGCTAAAGCTCTGCCTTACTGTTCTCCAAGGAGTCATTTCTCCTTTACAGCTGTCTTCGTGATTTAAAGTGCTATATTATATTCTAAAAACAAGAAAATAACCAAACTTGGCTATACGTGATTTTATGCCAACTTTGAAGCCCAGCTCACACTACATATTTAACGCTTTTTTAATAGCCACAATACAACATAAAAGCAACCGCAAATAAAAGACTTCTTACTTACAACGGCACGACGAGTTGCCATCCTGGATGCAAAATATATCTATAAAACAAATAAAACGCACAAACCCCCACCCCCCCCAACAAAACTAAAAGGATCCAACTACGTCTTCACAACAACTCAGCAGATACAACTACTAGCGTGACTCTGTCCCCCTTAGGTTACCCTATAGAGAGTTTAAAGAGCGCTCCGCCTTCCCGGATTGGACAGAACTTCATAGAATGCATCCACCCCATTGGTTGAGCCCACACCTTTTTTTTGGAATGCGTCGTCATGGCGACACGCCCTACGTTCAGAAGTCTATTTAAAAACAATCGTCAGAAACAAGTTTGACAGTAGAAGAATTTGATGCTTTCGTTTCTTGGGGGTGGGACTTCACATGGGGGGGGGGGGAAGCATTTATTCTTTTTATTTTTTTGAATTAAATCTCACGAGATTAAAGGGGGTCGTGAACTTTATTCGTACGCCTGGGAGGCGGAAGCAGTGACTGAGTGCGATGTCACAGGGACGACCATTGCGGAGTAGGGAGAGGGGGAATGTCACGTGCTTGTGTTGGGTTTTTGTTTTTTGTTGTTGTTTTTTTAATTTTCTTGCTCTCACCTAGCCCAGCTTATCATGGGTTTTTTTAACATTACTTTTTGTGTGTGCTTGTGTAGAGTTGAATGGTAGCTTTTCTTTTAAAACTCATTTCCCTAGCAACAGCAGCAGATGAATCCAGAGATGCTTTTCAATATGTATTATAGAATGTGTCAAACTTGCATAACAGCACAGTTACTTACCGTAATAGGTGTTATCCAGGGACAGCAGGCAGATATTCTCTACATGTGGGTGACGTCATCTACGGAGCCCCGTCACGGACAGCTTTTCAAACAAACTTGATTGAAGATCTCAAAGTTTGCTAGTGCTGCATCACGCATGCGTGTGCCTTCCCGCTCCACGAGAGGGCACATCTCCTCGTGGTTTTCAGTTCAGATAGCTAGCAAAGAAGCCAACCCGGGGAGGGTTGCGAGAATATCTGCCTGCTGTCCCTGGATAACACCTGTTACGGTAAGTAACTGTGCTTTATCCCAGGACAAGCAGGCAGCATATTCTCTACATGTGGGTGACCTCCAAGCTAACCAAAGGGGACGGAGGGAGAGTTGGCAATTTAGGAAATCAGATTACGCAAAACTGATTGGCCAAACTGGCCGTCGCACCTGGAAAAAGCATCCAGACAGTAGTGAGAGGTGAAGGTATGAACCAAAGACCAAGTGGCGGCCTTGCAGATCTCCTCAATATGCGTGGACCTGAGGAAAGCGACAGACGCCGCCATCGCTCAGACTTTATGCCCCGTGACCCGACCGTTCAGCGAGAGACCAGCCTGAGCATAACAGAAGGAAATACAAGCAGCCAACCAGTTGGATAAGGTGTGCTTGGAAACAGGACAGCCCAACCGATTAGGATCAAAAGAGATGAAAAGTTGAGGAGCCATCCGATGAGACTGGGTGCATTACAGGTAGAAGGCCAACGCCCTCTTACAGTCAAGAGTGTGAAGCGCCACTTCACCAGGATGAGAATGGGGCTTTGGAAAAAACACCGGAAGAACAATGGACTGGTTGAGGTGGAAATCCGACACCACCTTGGGCAAGAACTTAGGATGGGTATGAAGGACCACCTTGTCATGGTAAAAAACAGTAAAAGGCGGGTCCGCAACCAGAGCTTGCAGCTCACTTACTCTGTGAGCAGACGTGAGAGCAATCAGGAACACCACTTTCCAAGTAAGGAACTTCAGAAGAGCCTTATCAATGGGTTCAAAGGGAGGCTTCATCAGCTGAGCAAGAACCACATTTAAATCCCAAACCACAGGGGGAGGCTTGAGAGGAGGATGGACATTCAAAAGGTCCCTCAGGAAGCGAGAAACCAGTGGGTGGACCGAGAGCGATTTCCCATCAAGCTGCCGGTGAAAGGCAGCAATCGCACTGAGATGGACTCGAACAGAATTCGTCTTGAGGCCAGACCGAGACAAATGAAGCAAATAATCCAGTACCGAGGACAAAGAGGCAGACAGAGTCTCCATGCGGTGAGAAGCATACCACGTGGCAAATCTAGTCCACTTCTGGGAATAGCACAGCCTAGTAGAAGCTTTCCGAGAAGCATCTAGGACATCCTGCACCGACTGAGAGAACTCAAAGGAAGGAGTCAGGTGGAAAGGAACCACGCCGTCAAGTGCAGAGACGGCAGGTTGGGATGCAGCAGCGAACTCTGACTTGAGACAGCAGAGAAGGAAAAACAGGCAGAAGTAGAGGCTCCCTGTCACTGAGCTGGAGGAGCAGGGAGAACCACAGCTGCCGGGGCCACCGAGGAGCTATGAAGATCATGGTGGCTCGTACTGACTTGAGGTGCACGAGAGTTTTCAAAATCAGAAGAAAGGGAGGGAACGCATAGAGGAACCTGCCCGTCCAATCCAGAAGGAAAGCATCCACCTTGAGACGATCTGGGGAGTAAATCCTGGAGCAGAAGCGAGGCAACTTGTGATTGAGGGGTGAAGCGAACATATCTATCTACAGCGTCCCCCAGCGAGCAAACACCTGACGCAGAGTCAAGGAATGGAGCAACCATTCGTGAGGCTTAAGAAGGCGACTTAACCTGTCCACCAGGCAATTCAGTTCGCCCTGGATGTAAACCACCTGAAGGAAGATGTTGTGGCGCAACGCCCACTCCCAAAGCCGAAGAGCTTCCCTGCAGAGAGACAGGGAACCCATACCCCCTTGCTTGTTCACATAATACATTGCCACCTGGTTGTCCGTGCGCACTAGGACCACCTGATCCTGAAGCAAATGGTGAAAAGCCACCACGGCATTGTAAATGGCCCAGAGCTCCAGAAGATTGATGTGGCAGCGACGGTCCGCACTCGACCAAAGACCCTGAGTCCGAAAACCATCGAGGTGCGCCCTCCAGGCGTACGCCGAGGAGTCCATCGTCAGAACCTTTTGAGGCGGGGGCACGAGAAAGAGCAAACCCCTGGAAAGATTGGAAGAGCTGGTCCACCAACGGAGCGAGTGTTTCAAGAAAGGAGACACTGTAATGTGCTGCGAAGCGGGATCCCAATCCTGTCTCCACTGAGACGCCAGAGTCCACTGAGGGACGCAAAGGTGCAGTCTGGCGAAGGGCGTCACATGAACAGTGGAGGCCATGTGCCCCAAGAGGATCATCATTTGCTTGGCCGAGACCGACATCCTAAGGGAGACCAACCGAATGAGGGCGGCCCGCCAAGGCTGAGGCAGAAACGAACGGAGGCGAACCATGTCCAGCACGGCCCCAATGAACTGCAGGGACTGAGAGGGGCACAACTGGGACTTTGGGAAGTTGACCTCGAAGCCCAGACACTGAAGGAAGATAATAGTCTGACGGGTCGCTGAAATAACCCCCTCCCTCGACGGGTCTTTGATAAGCCAGTCAAGGTACGGGAAAACCTGAAGTCCTCGTGACTGCAAGGCTGCCGCCACCACCACAAGGTACTTCGTGAAGACCCGTGGGGACGAAGTGAGCCCGAACGGGAGTACCCGATATTGCAGATGAAGGTCTCCCACCTGAAAACGAAGGAACCTTCTGGAGGCCAGGTGGATCGGAACATGAGTATAGGCCTCCTTCAGGTCGAGGGAACACAACCAGTCCCCCTCGTCAATCAAAGGATACAAAGTGGGAAGAGAGAGCATACGGAATCTCTCCCTGACCAGGAACTTGTTCAGCTTCCAGAGATCCAGGATAGGACGGAGGTCCACGGTCTTTTTGGGAGTAAAACCGGGAGCCCCGCTGACCAGGGGGGACCTCCTCCACCACCCAAAGGTGAAGAAGAGCCTGAGCCTCCCGGAGAAGCAGGGGGAGCTGAGTCCTGTTGGAAAGAGACCCTTCTGGGGGCCTGTCCGGTGGCAAGGTCCGGAAGTTCAGGGAATACCCCTCGCCGATGACAAAGAGGACCCAAGCGTCCGTAGTGATCAGCGCCCAGCGGTGAGAGAAGGCGTGGAGATGGTCCCTGATAGGAAGAGAAGAAGGTCCGAGGGCAGAGGAGGCCAGCCCCCTCCCGCCGGGACAGTCAAAAGAACGGTGCCGACTTGGTTATTGCAGGGGTCTGAGGCTGTTGATGCCGAGGCAAAGGCCTAGAAAATGCCGGCGTCGATTTCTGCGGATAGCGCTAGGGAGGCAACCTATAAGACTTGGGCAGAGCGGGCTTCGCCTTGGCCCGGACCAAGGAGGCAAAGGAGTGCTCATGCTCAGAGAGGCGTTTGGTGGCTAAAACCCTGGAAGAAAGTTCAAAGGCATGAGGCCTGAAACATATAAAGCCGGATCTGCGAAAGAGTATCCACAAGTCGGCGAAACTCGGCAGGGCAATGGACCGGCAAATCATCCTGGAAAGACGGCAGAGACTTAATGCACTGCTTCAAATAGTACGTGAAAGTAAAATTATAGTTCAAGACCCTGTTAGCCATCATGGAATTTTGGTACAGGCATCTGCCAAACTTATCCATTGTCCGGCCCGGCAGGACCGCCGCATAGACCTTGGAAGGATGAGGGAAGACTCCACTATAAAAGACTGGTGGGACAGCTGAGCCTTCTCAAACCCCTTACAGGGGACCGTCTGGTATCGAGACTCCATTTTAGATGGGATGGCTGGGATAGCATAAGGAGTTTCCAAGTTTCGAAAGAAAGTCTGTTGCAACACCGGATTCAGGGGGAGCCTCAAGGACTCCTTAGGAGGATGGGGGAGTTCTATCTCCTCCAGATATTCCTTGGTGTACCTGGAATCAGACTGGAGGTCCAAATGCAATGCCTTCCCCATGTCCTGCACAAATCTGGTGAAGGAAGAAGGTTGGCTTTCAGACTGCCCCTCAATGGGGGAGGCCGAGCAAGACTGCAAGGCAGCAGAAAAGGAGGGGGAAGCCTCCCTGGAGTACTGCGCCGGCACATCAGTGTCGACAAGCATAGACGCCGAGGACGCCCCACTAAGAGAGCGGGGGAGTCGACAACTGCTTGCGTTTAGAAGTCCCCGGTGGAGAGGAGCCCAGGGTCTGGGGCGCCGAGGCCCAATGAAGCCGCCCCGGAGAGCCCCGGGACGAAGACAAGTGTCGGAATAAAGAGGCAGAACTCCCCAACACTGGGACCTCACGATGCAGACCCGAGACTGCACCGGAGACTCGGGTCGGACACAGTCAGGTCCGAGGGCTTGAGGGACCCGGTAGTGCGAGGGCCCAGCAACTTACCCCGCCTCGGGGAAGAATCCTGGGCTTCTTCGTAGGCCTCCGGGACAAAGGGGAGAGATGCCTCGACCAGTGTCGCGACCGAGGTCGGGCAGCGGGAGAAGTATGCCTCGAAGGAAGAGGAGAGGAATCAGTCAAGGACATGCGCCGAGACCAACGCAACTTGCCTCGAGAAACCTCGGGGCGATGCTCAGGCTGGTCTGCAACGAGCGAGGTCGAGGCTGGGGCAAGTTGGGCCAAAGCCGAGGAGAAGATCGCCTTCAGCATATCCTCAAACATGGGCACCGAGACCAAGTTGGACCAGACAGGCGCCGCAGTGCATTACACCGAGGGCGACCTCGAGGAAGAGTATTCCCGCAAGGTGGAGGCACGCTTAGAGGTCTTCGAAGGTGGTCTCGTCGAGGCCGGCTGGACTACATTCACCACCTGGATGGGCCAGAGACATCAAGGGTGGCTTCTTCTGTAACTGAACTGAACCTGAAGGAGGAAGAGGAGACTTACCCGAAGCTGAGGCCTTCAAGGTCGGGATCGCCGAGGCCTTCGAGGTCGAGGGGGACTTGCCCGGGACCGAGGTCTTCAAGGCCGACGTCAAGACCGAGGTCGAGGCCAAGACTGGGGCCGAAGCGAGGTCAGCCTCCATGGCGAAGAGCTCCTCAATTCTGGGCCGCCATCGCCGAAGAGCCCGAGGCTGAAGGGTAGCGTAACGAGGGCAAGAGTCCTTCGGGTGGTCAGCACCCAGGCACAAGATACACCAGCGGTGCGGGTCTGTGATGGAAATCACACGACTGCACTGTGTGCACTTCTTAAACCCAGTAAGAGGCCGGGTGTTCCGCCACTTATTTCTGTCAAATGATCCCATATTACGTAGTATGTTGAGCTTCAGTTACCCCCTGGCCATAGGCATAACAATCCACCCCTGGATCTTCAAGTCTGCACCTCCCAATAAGAAATCATCCGAATAAAGGGAGAGAGTGTCCATTTGTATACACAATAGGTAAACCCACAATTAAGAAATGTTAACATAAGGATAGTTAAACAAAAATATAGAGTAAGGAATGAAGAAACACCTTTTGTGCCGTAGCCCTCCCTCTAGTAAAAGCATCCCACCAAGGGTGTGCAGTGGTAGCTTCAATGTGATCTGTCACAGAATGCAAGTTAAAATTCATATCTATTTTATGCTGTAGCAAAGTAAGGTTCTGATTTGCTTTATTTAGGATTGCTATATTTTGCATGGTTTTCTTTATAGATGGCAATAAAATAATTGGAGTAAGTACATCGTCAAAAGAAAAATTAATATTTACATTTGATATAAACATACTGAAAAGGGAGCTTGAATAGCAGGAATCACAAGTTTAACAGTATGGCTAACAACACAAACATTTTTATGTGATATAAAAACAAAACACAGTTATCATTGACGACATGTAACATTAACTGATCATATCGTAGTATTAGTTCATGATTATGTATAGTATTTGGCACCCATTCACCTTCCCATCTAAATACATCTGCTACTCTGGAGCCAAAATATGCTTGTTTGCCAGCCAGTATTTTAGAAACAATAGTATTTACTATACCTCAGGTTAAATTATTTCCTTATGTTCTAAACCTGGTATTCTTGCATTCCCTAATATTTCTTGCTAATTAGGCATTTTACTTGAAAGTATCACGTATAGGGAATCATGGAAATTAATAATCTTATTAATATTATTTTTGTGCTCTTACTCATGGCTTTCATACATTTAGGGTAGCTTCATATTCACCATCGATCACTGCAGTTATCTGGTATCCCATTTTTCTTAGCAGCTTTGGTTAGGGTCTGGCTATGCTCCAGTTTCAATAGGCTTGCTATGCCACTCACATGCCTTCACTCACGTAAGAGTCAAGTGCACCACCCCCAGAGACCAGCCCTAATGTGAAGTGGCAGGATATAGGCTCACTTCTATTCCCAAGTCAGTGCCACATAATAGCGTCATAGCCCGGCACTGTATGTCTGGTTGCGTGTCATCATCTTCTCGATCTGGTGAAATTTTCTCTTAACCCAGCATGTTAGCCAAATCATAAGAATAAGAGAGCAGAGCTGACCAATTCTATCACAAAGGGATGAAAGTCATAACATTTCCCAGTACGTGATTTTCCAAGGAAAATATTTCATCATGACTGTTTAGCTTCAATGCTTTAGTTACAATAAACACCCCTAGTGGTAAAAGAGAAGATAAGAAAAAGAAGAAAAACCACTTTATGTACAGAATGTGATAACATGTGACACAATACTGGTGTGTAAGGTAGTATTTGTTTGAGATAAGAGAAACAACACTAATGCACTTAAAGGTATTCTGTAGGATATTCAGAAAATACACCTTTTTATGTTCTGGACATAATTATTATGTCACTTAAGAGAGACCATAAACACGTACTGATGGTAATACCAAAATAACTTATGTCAGAGATGTGCACTGTACTGTTTATACCTGATAAGTTAAATAAAGAGAGACCATTTTTTTATTTTATTTAGCAAATATCAAATACCAATGAGCACCATTTTACCAGGTATAAAGTTTTCTAATTTTTTTCTCTTCAGATATCCTCTTATAATATAACCCCTAACTAAATTATAATTGGGCTGTATGAGCCATAGCATAAAATCATTGTGAGCATGGTTTTCATAAGAAACTTTCTTGTAAGTGGGGGAATCCTTTTTGGAAAGGGATATGGTACCATTTGGACTAATAGAAGGGGTGGAAAAAACTCTGGAAATGGCCAATGTGCGATGTTTATTGGGGTACCCCATAAGCTAAAACAGACAACACATAACAGAAACAGACAAACACAGAGCTCCGGCATGCTTTCTTCCATCGGCAATGATTCAGGGTTGAATTTAATCTGTAAATAAGCACACTATTAACCAAAAAGAGTCATAACAAATTTGGTATCCATTGGATTCCCACTATCAGGTCACAGTGCTGGAAGTATTTTAACTATGGTACAGTGAAATTGGTTCTAATGACCATGTCTGGATGCTAAGATTCTAAAAGAAAGAGAGATAGAAACTTAAATTAATTGCTCTATAGTTTTGCTGGTCTCCTCTCTATCTTCTTCCATTTCCAAGCTCTGTCACACAATTATAAGAGAATGCAAGCAGGGACATTTTAATCTATAAAACATACAAGAGAGGTTTACGTGCAGGTACAGTGGTTCACAATGTTAGTGTTTGAGGTAAAAGATACATTTGCAAAATCACTTGGAGTGCAACTTCCTTATACTATCTAACAAAACTTTATACATTATAAAGGTCACTTAGCAATATTTCTACTCTTTTATTTGTCCAACCTACCCCATAAGTCACCCCAGATGTGAAATATGTTGCCTCCAGAATCCAATTCTATTCCTGCATGTAAGGTATAATTATCTAAATGTTCTGTTATAATCTTGTGATAGAAAGTGGGACTATGTAAGTATTCTTGTGGTAGTCTGGTAAATATATATTGCCTCCCTTGCCAAGTGAATGCAAATTGTTCCTGACATTGCTCCACTATAGGAATAGTAAAGAATGCATTGGCTAAATCAGTAACTGCCTACCAAGTACCAATTTGTGATTGAATTTGTTCTACCAGTGTTATCACATCTGGAATGGCTACACTTAAAGGTGTCATGTGTTATATTCAACTCTCAGTAATCTACTGTCATTCTCCAGCTTTCCTCTGCTTTGTGGACTGGCCATACTGGATAATTGAAGGCGGAGGTACCAAAACTATAGATTCCATCAGAAAGCTGTAATGTTAACCCTTTTAGGATATCTAGCCCTATTATATTTTAAGGAATCTCATTGATCAATACAGTATATTCCCAAATTGGTAATTGTCCAATTTTAAAATCGGAAAAAAAATTTTTTTTTTCTTCCCGCTTGTATCATTTTCCCCCCAATCCTGATATTTATATTCCTCCACCCCAGTGTCCACTACAGCTTGTACCTTTTGCTCCCCAGATTTCCACTAAATATTTATCTCTACATGCGGATGCTGTTCTAATTTGGTCCAGGCAAACACTGAGGCTCGGCATTCACATTATTGATCCTCCCAACACTTCCACCCTTTTAAATCAGGATAAAGAATGGAAGCAGTTTCCTCAGGAGGAGCCGTGGGCACCAAAATATCCTCCCTCTCTCCTTTGTTCACTTGTGCTTGAGACATAGATTTCTTCCCCAGTCCTCTACTTTTGTACATTTCCCATAACGTCCCTGTATTTTTCCCATCTATTTCTTCCCCCTTTACATCATCTTTTATTAATGCCAAAAACATATTCCTCCGAGACACCCGATTAGCCCTGTTTGAATTGGATTGTCCTTTTCTCTTTTTATCAAAAGTATTTTGAGGTCCCCAGTCCCCCCGATCTCCTAACTGTCAGACCGCTTCTAAGGCTTCCAAAATAGTCCTGTCTATTTGATTGATCAACAAAGTTATCATTACCTGTTTGTATGCCGGTGCAGCATACTTGATAATTTTATTACCAGCGTGACCTATTACTAAGGCCACCAGCGTGACCTATTACTAAGGCTACCTTCATAGCCTCCTCCTTAATTCTCATTTGAGCATCTTTTAATGTAATCAAATTTTATCATTTGAGGGCCAATCAGATTCAAGTGGATATCGCCTCGTGACACCCCTACTAATTATCTCTAATAAAGACCATGGGGCATATTTTGCAGGATAAGGATCCTCCCGCAACGCATTTTGTACTGCTACTTCTTGACTAATTTGAACAAATTTAGGGGCATCTGTGGCATCCAACATAATCCCTGCTGCGCCCAGCTCCTGTACCCGAATTACCCATTGTATTAGTGGTTCCCCAAGCTGCTGTGTAAAGCGTGCCATCATATCCATGACTTCCTGTTGAGTAACATCATCCATAACATTATTTATCCCAGGACAAGCAGGCATGATATTCTCACATGTGGGTGACGTCGTCTACGGAGCCCCAGCGCGGACAGCTTTTCAAGCAAACTTGATTGAAGTCTCAAGTTTGCTACACTGCACCACGCATGTGCCTGCCTTCTTGCCCACTAGAGGGCGCATCCTCACCTCGTGGTCCTCAGTTCAGTTTTTTCCGCGGAGCCAGAAGCCCTGTGGAAATTGTGCTCTTTAAATTTAGCCTTCTGACACCGCGGCTGTGTGTTATTTCACAGTCGCTGTGCTTAATTTACTTTTCTTTCTTTTCTTTCAGTTTTCGTCAAAAAAAAAATAAAAAAAAATCTTTTTCGTTCGGCTCCGGGGGCTCCCGGTAGCCGTGGCCGCGGGACCTCGCTTGTTCCCGGCCGGTTTTTGGGCCCATGTCCCGTCCTGTGACAGGCTTTAAAAAGTGCACCCGGTGCGATCGGCTCCTGTCGATTACCGATCCTCACCGGTGGTGCTTGCGTTGCCTGGACCCTGAGCACCCCTCCGACACCTGTTCCCGGTGCTCCACTTTTCAACGGAGAGCTCTCCACTGCCACCCCGCGGCGGGGAAGGCCTTGACGTCGGCCTCGGCTTCGGCCCCGGCCTTGACCTCGGCCTCGACTCCTTCATCCTCGCCCCAGGAACCCCTGGCGTCGAAGCCGGTGTCTTCGACCCCGAAGTCGGCGAAGGGTAAGTCCTCACTTCCTGCTTCTGTTCAGCCTCGAAGACGCCATCCTCGAGTTCCTCAGCGGGGGCGGGTGGGTCGTCCTCGGCCCCGCCCCAAGCACCGAAGTCGGGTGCCCCGCAGGAATACTCGGTACCGAGGTCGCCCTCGAGGGAGCACCCGACGGCCCCGGACCTGCCGACTATGATGGGGGTTCCCGTCTTTCAGGACTTGCTCCGGGCTCTCATTGCCTCGGAGCTGTCCGGGGCCCTCACGCACCTTCAGCAGGCTTCGGCCTCGGCTGCCCCAGCGTCCGTGACCTCGGTCCCGGTGCCCTCGACTTCGGGCCAGGGGGGGGGTTTCGGCCTCGGCCCCGACCTTGCCCTCGACCTCGGTTGACCAGCCTGAGCGGAGTGTGCGGCCTTGGGACAAGGTGCGGCGGGTTTGGAGGATCTCTTCCTTGTCCTCCCGGGGTTCCTCGCCCTCGGGTCGGCCTCGGGCGAAGCATCGGTCGAGGAAGCCCAAACACCACCGGGCGTCTCCTCGACGACACGGTCGCTCCTCGCCGACCGGGGCCGAGACCCTGCGGGTCTCCGAACTGCGCCTCGATAACCCGAGGCTTTTTCATTCGTCTGAGGTTAAGTGCTCGAGAGACTCTTCGCCAAGACGAAAGGGGCGTGCCTCGGTGCCCCATACCCCGGGGACTTCCCGAAGGGGTTCCTCGGGGCATGGGCGGTCCCCGACCCCGTCCAGATCGCTCGGTGCGGCTTCTTGGGGTTCGGGGTCTGGTACGGGGAAGGAACCTCGATACTCACGCGAGGCTTCTCCTTCCTTCTTGGCGAGGCGCATGTCTCGATCTCCCTCCCCGCCTTCGAAGCCCTCCTCTTTCTCGAGGTTCATTCTAGATATGGGAAGGGCTTTGGACCTTGATCTGGGAGCAGGATCAAAGTACACGAAGGAGTTTTTGGAGGAGCAGGATTTACCTTCCCCTCCTCGAGAGACGCCTCGGTTACCTCTCAATAAGGTTCTTAATCAGACCTTTTTGAGGAACCTTGACTCCCCTCTTACAGTCACAGCAGTGCCTTCTAAGATGGAGTCTAAATATCGCACGGTTCCGTGCAAGGGCTTTGATAAGGCTCAGCTATCCCACCAGTTCCTGCTGGTGGAGTCAGCTTTGAAGAAGTCGCAGCCGTCCAGAGTCTCGGCGGCTGTTCCCCCCGGACGGGAGGGACGGACCTTGGACAAGTTTGGTCGTCGTCTCTATTCCAACTCTTTGATGGCGACCAGGGTCCTGAATTACGCATTCACCTTCTCGTCTTATTTGAGACAGATGGTGAAGTCGTTGCCGAGGTATTATGGAGTCATGCCAGATTCCCATAAAGAGGATTTTGGGGCTTTAATGTCCAATTTGTCCCAACTGCGTCTCTACCTCTTCCATGCGGTGTATGACGCGTTTGAGCTCGCCTCTCGTGTGTCAGCCTTCGCAGTGGCCATGCGCCGTCTGGCATGGCTCCGTACCCTGGATATGGACCCGAACTTACAAGAACGTCTGGCCAATCTTCCTTGTGTTGGCTCAGAGCTGTTTGATGAGTCCTTGGAGGCGGCGACCAAGCGTTTGTCTGAGCACGAGCGCTCTATTGCCTCGTTGGTCCGTCCCAAACCCCGGCCTCTGCCGCAGAAGCCGTTTAGACCTCCTCCGCGGCGGTACCCGCAGAAGTCGACGCCGGTCTTTTCCAGGCCTCCGCCCCGACGTCCCCAGCAGCAGGGCAGGGCATCCCAACCAAAGCCTCAGGCACAAGGAGCATCTAAACCCACTCCGTCTTTTTGACGTGATGCGCGGTTGGGGGCGGGCCCCCTCCGCACTGTCAAAGGACCCCCTTCCTATCGGGGGCCGACTGCAGGCCTTTCTTCCAGCATGGGCCGAGATCACGTCGGACGCTTGGGTGCTCCGGATCATCTCTGAGGGCTACTCGCTGAATTTCTTGTCCATGCCACCGGAACATCTGCCGGCGGCTTCTCCTTGCTGCCGAGACCAGCTTCCTCTTCTCCTGTCCGAGGCCAGGTCCTTGTTGGGCCTTCGGGCGGTGGAGCATGTGCCCCCGAACCAAAGGGGACGGGGGTTTTACTCCCGTTACTTTTTGGTCCCGAAGAAGACTGGGGACTTACGCCCCATTCTGGACCTCCGGAGGCTCAACAAGTTCCTTGTCCGGGAGAAGTTCCGTATGTTGTCCCTTCTAGTCCTGTACCCTCTACTAAACTCGGGGGACCGGATGTGCTCCCTGGACCTCAAGGAAGCATATACCCATGTTCCGGTGCATCCCGCCTTTCGCAAGTACTTACGGTTCCAGGTGGGGGAGTTGCACCTCCAATATCGAGTCCTCCCCTTCGGGCTGGCCTCGTCTCCTCGGGTCTTTACGAAGTGTATGGTGGTGGTCGCGGCTGCCCTACGATCCCAGGGGCTGCAGGTCTTCTCCTACCTGGACGATTGGCTGATCAAGGCTTCATCCCAGGAGGGGGTTATCTCAGCGACCCGACAGACTATCATCTTCCTTCAACGTCTGGGGTTCGAGGTAAATTTTTCCAAATCGCAGTTGTGCCCGGCTCAATCCCTTCAGTTTATTGGGGCCGTGCTGGACACGGTTCGCCTTCGTGCATTCCTGCCCTCGTCGAGACTGGAGGCTCTGCTTCGCCTGGCCCATCAGATTCTGCTGCAGCACTCCGTCTCTGCACATCGGCTGATGATTCTACTCGGCCACATGGCTTCGACAGTTCATGTCACGCCGTTTGCCCGATTGCGTCTGAGACTCCCTCAGTGGACCTTGGCCTCCCAGTGGCGCCAGGATCGAGACCCGCTCTCCCTTCCTGTAACGGTCACTCCTTCTTTGAGACGATCGCTTTGTTGGTGGACCAACTCTTCCAATCTTTCCGGGGGTTTGCTCTTTCTCATCCCTCCGCATCGCAAGGTCCTGACCACAGACTCTTCGGAGTGCGCGTGGGGGGCTCATCTCGACGGTCTGCGGACTCAAGCACTATGGTCGGCGGGGGACCGTCGTTTTCACATCAATGTGTTAGAGCTTCGTGCCATTTTTCTGGCAGCCCGAGCCTTCGCTCATCTGCTGCGCAATCAGGTGGTCCTGGTACGGACGGACAAGCAAGTGGTGATGTATTATGTAAACAAACAAGGGGGAACGGGCTCTTGGTCCCTGTGCCGGGAAGCCTTGCGCCTTTGGGAATGGGCGACATCCCAGAACATCTTCCTGCGGGCGGTCTACATTCAGGGAGAGAAGAATTGTCTAGCCGACAAACTCAGTCGTCTTCTCCAGCCGCACGAGTGGTCGCTCAACTCCCGAGTTCTGCGCGAGGTCTTCGACCGCTGGGGGACGCCTCAGGTGGATCTGTTCGCCTCCCCGGAGACTCACAAACTGCCCCTCTATTGTTCACGAATTTACTCCCAGGACCGTCTCGAGGCAGATACCTTCCTTCTCGACTGGGGAGGGAGATTCCTTTATGCATTTCCTCCTTTTCCTCTGATCTTGAGGACGTTGGTTCATCTCAAGTTGTCCGGAGCCACTATGATTCTCATCGCGCCTCGTTGCTCTCGTCAGCACTGGTTCTCCCTGCTCCTTCAACTCAGTGTCAGGGAGCCTCTACTTCTGCCTGTGTTTCCCTCTCTGCTGTCTCAGAGTCGGGGTTCGCTGTTGCATCCCAATCTTCAGTCTTTACATCTGACGGCTTGGTTCCTTTCCCCCTGACTTCGGCGGTCAGGGAGGTGTTGGAAGCCACACGAAAGGCCTCTACTCGGCTTTGTTATTCTCAGAATTGGACCAGATTTTCATCCTGGTGTACCTCGCACCATCTGGATCCAAAGTTGGTTCAGGTGTCCTCGGTTCTGGAGTATTTGTTACATTTGTCCAAGTCTGGCCTGAAGACATCCTCCATCCAGGTACATCTCAGTGCTATTGCTGCTTTCCATCGGCATCTAGAGGGACGTTCTCTCTCTCTTCATCCTCTGGTGGTTTGGTTCATGAGGGGTTTAGTTAATGTTAATCCTCCTCTGAAACCTCCTCCTGTAGTTTGGGATCTGAATGTGGTCTTGGCTCAGCTGATGAAACCTCCCTTTGAGCCAATTGACAAGTCTCTTCCTAAGTTTCTCACTTGGAAGGTGGTCTTTTTACTTGCGCTCACGTCTGCTTGTCGAATTAGTGAGCTTCAGGCTTTGGTTGCGGACCCGCCCTTTACTGTGTTCCATCATGACAAGGTGGTTCTTCGCACCCATCCAAAATTTCTACCTAAGGTTGTGTCTGATTTTCACCTCAATCAGTCTATTGTCCTTCCGGTGTTCTTTCCGAAGCCCCACTCTCATCCTGGAGAGGCGGCGCTTCACACGCTTGACTGTAAGAGGGCGTTGGCTTTTTATCTCCAACGTACCAAGTCTTTTCGGAAGATTCCTCAATTATTTTTTTCCTTTGATCCTAATCGGCTGGGACATCCTATTTCCAAGCGCACCTTGTCCAACTGGCTAGCAGCTTGTATTTCTTTTTGCTACGCTCAGGCTGGTCTCACATTCCATGGTCGAGTCACGGGGCATAAGGTCAGGGCTATGGCAGCTTCTGTTGCTTTCCTCCGGTCTACTCCTGTGGAGGACATATGTAAAGCTGCCACTTGGTCTTCGGTTCATACGTTCACCTCCCACTATTGTCTGGACAATTTGTCCAGAAGCGACGGCCGGTTTGGCCAGTCGGTGTTACGTAACCTGTTTTCCTAAATTGCCATCCTCCCACCTGCCCTTTTTTTTTGGTTGACTTGGAGGTCACCCACATGTGAGAATATCATGCCTGCTTGTCCTGGGATAAAGCACAGTTACTTACCGTAACAGGTGTTATCCAGGGACAGCAGGCATATATTCTCACAACCCGCCCACCTCCCCGGGGATGGCTTCTTTGCTGGTTATGGAACTGAGGACCACGAGGTGAGGATGCGCCCTCTAGTGGGCAAGAAGGCATGGTGCAGTGTAGCAAACTTGAGACTTCAATCAAGTTTGCTTGAAAAGCTGTCCGCGCTGGGGCTCCGTAGATGACGTCACCCACATGTGAGAATATATGCCTGCTGTCCCTGGATAACACCTGTTACGGTAAGTAACTGTGCTTTCTAGTCAGCTTTTCTCCTGTCTGCAGATTTCCCTGTAATCTTTGTCTCCTCACAGGCTTTGCTTCTAAACTTTCTGCCTGTTCTCCTTCAACACATATATCCTCCTCACTGTTATTAGAATTTGAATCCCAAATATCCCCATCCCGTTTGTTTGGATTCCAATCATCCGGCAGATGATAAATTAAGATTTTAACTTTTCTGTAACTCACTTTCCACCTCCGTTTCTTGTATTTATATCATGCACATCGCACAGCTGCCTTTTCTGTTACATTTTGATAGGTGTCTACCTTATCCATTAACAACTTATTTTGACATTGTAGCATTTTAATGGCATGCTGTTGATTACACCTTTTCTTTTCCAGCTCTCCTAATTTCAATTGTAATTCATGTTTAGCTTCATGCAAATGACAAAATCATCCTTTCTTGTCTAGAAATTCCTTCTTGCTCTTCTCCTGTTGAGATTTTCACCTTTTGCACATAATTCATGTGGATCCCCACTTCCAAAAGTACAGGATTCACATAATCCTGCTTCTACAGACCACTCAGTGGCCATTAATTTACCTATACTGTCATTCCAATCCGGAATGGAGGGATTGGGAGCCTGCTCCTCAACCCCTTGTTTCCTGGGTAGCTTTTCTGACCACATTGATCACCCCACTTCTGGTACCAATATGTTCCGCCACTTATTTCTGTCAAATGGGATGATCAGTGACACTCAGAAAAGCACACAGACAATATAAACGCATAAACAATAACCCTTTATTATATATATATATATATAAATATGAATAAAAAACATCACAGTAATCCCAGATGACCTCCTTCACAATTGGGAATCCCTGCAATTGATAGGTAGGTGGACACGGGCTGTCCCTTGGTTGCAACGAAAATGGATTCATCTTTTAGGGGCAGAGTCCCGTCTTTTATATAGGGTGAAAAGCTGCCGAGTTAGTAAACAGCTGGTCCTGGTCTTTTGTTCCTTGTTTTGACAACACCTAGGTCAAGGAGGTGTTGCAGAGACCGGTTTCCCATCTGGCTTTACTATCCTTTTGATGTTATCAAGGAGGTGTTGCAGAGACTGGTTTCCCATCTGGCTTTACTATCCTTTTGATGTTATCAAGGAGGTGTTGCAGAGACTGGTTTCCCATCTGGTTTTACTATCCTTTTGATGTTGTTTGGGCAACACTCAGGTCAAGGAGGTCAGAATGTCAGATAAGCAGACTTGTGGATACATGTCAGTAGTATGCTGAGTTTCAGTTACTCGCCTGGCCAGTCCCTCTGATGTTGTTTGGGCAACACTTAGGTCAAGGAGGTCAGAATGTCAGATAAGCAGACTTGAGGAGACATATTACGTAGTATGTTGAGTTTCAGTTACCCCCTGGCCACCGGGACATAGGCAAAAGAAAAGGCTGCGGCCACGGCAAACCGGGATCCCCCGGTCACACAAAAACAAAAATAAAAAAACACACGAGTGGAGAAAAAAGTACAAAATAGAAGCAAAAAAGATGATGGCAGATAAGGGCCATAGCCCATCAGGTCTGCCCACTCTACTGACCCACCCCCAAGTCTACTATCCTAGGGATCCCACTCCCGGTGACAGGTTCCCTTGGCTTAATCCTCTAAGGGATCCCACATGGGAATCCCATTTGCTCTTAAATTCTTGCACGCTGTTTGCCTCGATCACCTGCACTGGGAGCTCTTTCCAAGGATCGACCACTCTCTCGGTGAAGAAATATTTCCTGGTGTCGCCATGAAATTTCCCGCCCCTGAGTTTGAGCGGATGCCCTCTTGTGGCTGAGGGTCCTTTGAGAAACAGAATCTCTTCCATCTCGATAGGGCCGGTAATATACTTAAACGTCTCGATCATGTCTCCTCTCTCCTTACGTTCCTCGAGTGAGTACAGCCACAAATTTTTCAGGTGTGAACCCCGAGACCATCCTGGTGACCATCCGTTGCACCGACTCTACTCTCAGCACATCTTTTCGGTAGTGTGGCCTCCAGAATTGCACACAGTATTCCAAATGAGGTCTCACCATGGTTCTGTATAATGGCATTATGACTTCAGGCTTCCGGCTGACGAAACTCCTGCGGATGCAACCTAACAACTGTCTTGCCTTAGAAGAAGTCTTCTCCACATGAACAGCAGTTTTCATGTCTGCGCTGATGATCACTCCCAAGTCTCATTCTGTTGAAGTTCTAGCTAAGGTCTCACCATTCAAGGTGTAAGTTCTGCACGGATTTCTGCTGCTGAGGTGCATGATCTTGCATTTCTTAGTGTTGAAGCCCAGCTGCCAGGTCGAGGACCAAAGCTCCAGCAAATGTAGATCCTGTGTCATACTATCGGGTGAATTGCCATCTCTCACTATATTGCAATAGTTTGGCGTCGTCAGCAAATAAATTTATCTTACCTTGAAGCCCCTGAGTTAGGTCCCCTATGAATATGTTGAAAAGGAGCGGGCCCAAGACTGAGCCCTGCGGTACTCCACTGGCCACCTCCGATGTTTTAGAGAGGGTACCGTTAACTATCACCTTCTGAAGTCTGTCACTCAGCCAGTCATTGACCCATGTAGTTAGTGTTTCTCCCAGCCCCATTGATTTCATCTTGCTCAACAGCCTGTGATGCGGGACACTAACAAAAGCTTTGCTGAAGTCTAGGTATACGACGTCCATGGATTCTCCCAAGTCTAGCTGTTTTGTTACCCAGTCAAAGAAGCTGATGAGATTGGATTGGCAGGACCTACCCTTGGTGAATCCGTGTTGACTGGCATCCCGTAGATTCTCCTCATCCAAGATTGCGTCTAACTTACGTTTGATTAGTGTTTCCATGAGTTTGCATACTATTGATGTGAGACTCACCGGTCTGTAGTTTGCAGCCTCTGCCCTGCAACCCTTTTTGTGCAGTGGAACGACGTTAGCTGTTTTCCAGTCTATGGGGACTCTCCCCGAACTTAGGGAGAGATTGAAGAGTCCTGCCAGGACATCACGCAGCTCACTGAGCACCCTGGGGTGTAGACTGTCCGGTCCCATGGCTTTGTTCACCTTGAGTCTTGCCAGTTCGTAGTAGACGTCGCCAGGTGTGAACTCGAAATTCTGAAACGGGTCTTCCACACTGGGCCTTGCCTACAACTGCAGACTGTGCCCCGGTGCCTCGCAGGTGAAGACCGAGCAGAAGTATTCATCAGTAGTTCTGCTTTATCAGAATCTGATTCTGCGCAGTTCCCATCTGGTTTTCTAAGGCGTACTATCCCGTCTGTGTTCTTTTTCCTATCACTAATAAACCTGAAGAAGGATTTGTCCCCTTTCTTCATGTTCTTTGCCAGAGTCTCTTCCACTCGAAGTTTGGCCTCCCTGACTGCCGTTTTGACCACTGCAGATCTTGCCCTATGTTCTAGTTTCCCTAGTCTCTGATCGTTTGTAGGAAATAAATGCTTTTTTCTTCTCCTTGACGAGGTGCGAGATTTCTGCGGAGTACCATTGGGGTTTGTTGTTTCTCCGCCGTTTGTGTACTGATTTAATGTAGAGGCTTGTCGCTTCATGTATGGTAGATTTCAGGGATGACCACATAGCTTCCACATCATCGGTCATAGCTTGGTTCTGCAGTGTCCGGTGGACAAAATCTCCCATGCTTCGAAGTCAGTGCCTCGGAAGTTGAGTACTTTTGTTTTCGTGTTTGATCTAGGGAAACCTTTCCTGAGGTAGAACCACACCATGTGTGGTCGCTGGAGGCTAGCGTATCTCCTACCGAGACCTTCGAGATGCTATCCCCGTTGGTGAGTACCAGGTCCAGGAATCACCTGGGCCCTAGTGGGTTCCAATACCATTGTTTGAGTCGTGCTCCCTTTATGGATGTTAACAGTCTCCTGCTGCCGCTGGTTGTTGCTGAGTATGAGTTCCAATCTGCATCAGGCATGTTGAAGTCCCCTAGCAGAACAGCGTCTCCCCATAGAGTGATATTCTCTATGTCTTCAATTAATTCGGAGTTTGGTTATTCGGGGGGGAGGGGTTCGAGAAATTTATCATAGAAGTAAGATTTGAGAGATTTCCTGAAGGATGAGTAAGATGGGGCAGATGAGATGAGGGTGGTCAGGCAATCTGTCCATCTGCCAGCTTGGAATGAGAGAGTTCTATTAAGGAATCTTTTGTAGGTGCATCCCTTTGGGGATGGGTAAACAAACAGATAGGCATTGCGCGTTCAATTGGTGCCTGGGAACGCAAAGTGGTGAGACACAGACGCAAAGTAGACGCAAGTTTGAGGAATAGTCGCGTCTACATTTCTAGACGGTGTAATGGGCGTGACATGGGTGTGGTTAAGGGTGGGCTTTACATAGGCGTTACTTAGACGCTGCAATGCGTCTAAACAGCGTAGCAAATGTAGACGAGCGAAAAGCTGGTCTAAGTGTAGTTTTTCAATGTACTTTAAACTTTCGTAGCTAGACGCGTGCATTCCGCTTCCGCAATGATATTTCTTATACTGAGTTTGAATATGTTTTCTTTTTGTTCTTTCTCCCTCCTAATAGATTTAATAAGCCACCATATCAATAGAGCACATCAATATAAACATATCGCATGGAAAACATAGTACTTTTCTGCCCAAACAATAATATAATTTGCTCACTACACCACTTTGGCTTTCCTTTTTTCTCAACAAATAGTGCTGCAATCAGCTCTTTCTTGAGAGCAAAGAAAGAACATGAAAAATATATCATTATTGCACACATTACTTCATTTCTCAGCTCTTAAAAAAAAGAAAAACCAGATACAGACCTTAACATGCATTTTCCCTCATTGCAAAATGTAGCTCTTCAGCTTCACAAAGCTGACCTCATTGTGAGATCATCAAGCTGCACCTTCAAGGTAGTATGCCACAATTAAAAGATGTGCTGGGAGGTTGAACTCATAACCTCTCTATGATTAGCAGAGGATTATAACCCATAGAGCTACAACAGCTTCTACTCAGTTGGATCTCACTGCCCTTCATATCATACTTGACTGACCTGCCTATGTATCATATGCTTAAGAATGATATCACAATCACCACAAAGAAATCATTTGTGGCTCACCAGGTTAATGTGCCTTGTCTGTCTTCTCAAGCACCCCGGTTCAAATCCCACCCTCAGCTTCCTATTAGCTCTCAAAGGAGTATATATATGGTGGACCTTGCTGTTTTTCAACAGCATTCAGCAGTTTGCGGGCACTGGCTAACATATCCTAAGCTGTAATGGTAGGAAACCTCTCCCCTGTTTGAAAGAAGCCATTAGTGGCGTACCAGGTTAATGCACCTTGTCTGTCTTCTCAAGCACCCTGGTTCAAATCTTACCTGTTATAAGAGGGTCTAGAACTCTAGATGGTGGACTTTGGCATTTTTATCAGTGCATTTCTTTTCCAGGCAAACATATTTTCTCCTTCCCATGGCTTGGACATCCTAAGCTGTCATGGGAGGAAACTTCTCCTCTGCCAGGAAGATGCCATTTGTGGGCTCACCATGTTAATGCGCCTTGTTTGTCTTTTCAAGCACCCATGGTTACAAATCCCACCCTCACCTTCCCTCTTTTCACAGTATCCTAACAGCTCTCATAAGTGGTGGACTTTGCTGTTTTTCATCAGCATTCTGCAGTTTGCATGCATAAGTGCATCAGATACTTTCATTTGCTCTCAACTACAAGCCATTCTAGTAGGAATATGTTTCTTTTTATGCAACAGGTATAAAAGTTAACTAAAACTTCAGAGGGCTTGGACAGGTGTTGAAGGACAATACATGTGTTGAGATGGATCCTAGAGACATTAGTATTGGTAAATGCAGTTTGGCTTGAGAGTTGGGGGGGTGTTGGGGTGGGGAGGGAATTCAGGATGAGAGAGAACAGGCTGCTTTAAAAATAAGACAATTACTGCAGATAATAAAAGCTGAAGCAAAATATGTTTAAGCAAAGGCATGGCTAAACAGTTTGCAGGTTTCCTGGGTGAAAAATGAATATAAACTATTTGCTAACCTCACTCAAGACTTGAACCCCTAATGCATGGAAGATAAAAAGCAGTGCCTTAAGGCTTAGAGCTATGTTTAGAATATAGTAACAGAGCCTCTACAGACTAAGCAGATGTCAAATAGCTTTGTGTCAAAGCTTAAAGATGTGAAGGTAATGATTAAAAAGTCAATACAGCTGTATTTGGCAAAAACTACATCCAAAGCACGTCCAATCAGATTTGAATGTTTTTTGCGGGAAGTCCTAACGGAACCTATGATGTCAGACGCTAATTAGGCATGCATAGTATATAGAGGGCTTTGCTACAGCAAATTTTTGCCTTTTAAGACCCCCATGTGAGTTGGTGCTTGTGTTCGATTTCCTCTATGATGAGGACTTTGTGCTATGACCTTGCTGTTGTCCTTTGTACTACCTTCTGCCTTTGCCACTCCCCCCCACCCCCATTATCTGTATTTGTTTTGTGCATGGATTTTTCTGGGTGTTGGTATGAGGAATGGCTGAGAACTTTGCTTTTGTGTTAAGTGTGGAGGGGAATCAATTGTTAGGGAAAAGAAGAGGCCAGCCCATGTTAGACACAGAGGCCCACGCCCACCACTCTCCCTGCTTTCATAATGTCATGCTCTGCCCCAATGTCTCCACTTCCATTTTCCATGTCAGCAGACTACACCAAAAAGAAAGCGCAGAGGGGGCTGACAGCTGCCAATTAACTCCAAGTGGAATGGATATGAAGTTGTGTTTAGACATGGGAAAAATGTTATGGACCAAGGTGGCCTACTGCACCAAATGGGATAGATATTAATGATTTTCTTAAGTTGAATGCAGGAGAGGTGTCTAGAAATGGCCAGACTTGGGGGAGGGGGGAGTGACAGGGACCAGAAACAGAGGTTAGGAGAGAGAGAGATATATGCTGGACAGTGGTCTGGAATGAGAAAATAAAAGGGTGAGATGGTGGATGTCATGGAGCAAGGAGAGATCTGGGAATGGGAGGGCATTTGGAAAAGAAAGGGTGTAAAGCTGACATTGGGGATGAAAGGAGGTTAGGAAGAAGTGCTAGGTTCCAACCCCCCCCCCTCATGGTCTGCATCAAGGAGAAGAACAGAAAAGAGAGGATAGATGTGATGCATGGGAGGAGCTAGGTTGTGAAAGGTGGGATAAGAAGCTTGTAAGGGATAGCCTAATGATTATGCATGAGAGACTAGCATTTAATGGGAGCTGTCAATCTACCCCCATGCATATCCATTAGGGCTATCCTCAAAACCTAACTGGCCTGGTGGTCGTTCATGGACAAGGTTGGGACCGACTTCTGTAAAGCATATGAAACAGCAATGTAGCTCAGTATGAAGCACCTAATGAATAAAATATATTCAGAAACACAAACACACTGCCAGTTATATGTTTAATTTATTTGATTGATTTTATTGTAAATAATCCATTGGCTTGCCATTGCACATTCCTCAAAACCCTTCTAATAGATGGAAAAATGCATAATACATGGTGCAAATAGATGGCAGAGTTTTCACCTCTGTGAAGTGAGACAAATAATCAGGGTGCAAATAGATGGCAGAGTTTCCACCTCCAAGGCAAATGTCCAGGCTGCAAATACATGGCAGAGTTTCCACCTCTGTGAAGTGAGACAAATGTCCAGAGTGCAAATAGATGGCAGAGTTTCCGTGGCTTACAATTGAAGTGGTGAATGAAGGTGGCAACATGGCTCCTAGGATGTTATGTCTCCTGGAGCGCTGCGGATCATTGGTGGGTTGTAATAGTTATCCAACTATGATGCCCTCTATGGGAGTTGAAGCTGATGAGGATTGGCACTCAGGCCAGGAGGCTATCTGGATGAAAGATCTGCAATGACTGAAACTGTGAAATAGAGGCTGTGGCATGTACATGCGGAGGAGGTCCAGCGGAGCCACAGGGTCCATGTGGCATGACTGCCCTGGGCATGTGTTACAAAGACATAGTGAGAACCCTGGGCACGGGTGGCAGATATGGCCGGGGGGTACCCTGCCTGTGGGGGCCTGGCTGGAGAAGGGCTGGGAGGTGGCTTGAGCTCCAGGATCCCCAGGGTGGCTTGAGCTCCAGGATCATCTGGGTGATGAGCTGGGAGAGAAGGTGTCTAAGAATGCCACACATGTCCTACAGAGCACGGCGTGTACCAGCCTGCTCTGCTACCAGGGAGTCCAAGTGCTGGTTTGTGGTTTGGGCCTCCCTGGTGAGGACACATGTGGATTCTTCAATCTCAGCCACCTCCCTAATGAGCAAGCCCTGTCTATGGTGGATGTTGCTCCCAACCTCCACCATTAGACGGGCGTGCTCATCAGGGGGGCCTCCAGCTCATCACCCTGATGGAAATCCTCCTCCCCCAGGGCTCTGGCCTCAACCACCTCTTCGTCCCCCTCCAACACTTCCCCCTCCTCTGCTGCCCTGTTGTCATCGTGGGAATGAAGGGGGGGTGCTGGTGCTGATTCAGTGGTTTGAGGAGAAGGGGCGGCACACGATGGCCTGGCCTCTTCCTCCTCCTCTTCTTCCTCTTCCCCTTCATCCCTATCAGCAGCAGAAGGAGGATGGGACGCCTCTGCAAAAAGACAAGAAAATACACATTGGAATCAGTTGAAAGGGGTTACATCTGAGAACCTCATTTGAATTGCATCACAGGTCACAATACTGTACATCTTTGCATCTGGTCATTTACAAGGTATCATGAAGGCTAAGTTATGGAACATAGGCAACTTATTCCACATATTAGGCTGGCAAGAGTATCAAAACAGGCAATGGCTTTTATTCTATTAATATGAGTTGGATTGGTTGTTTTGCACTGTTGTAGTTTTGAAAATTAAAGAATGAGAAAAATAAAAGCAATGGCTTCTATGTAAAGTGTTTTGTACCTTGGCGCCCCTGAGAAGTATCAATACCTCCCACAACAGGTGCTATTCCAGGACCCACTATGTCCATCACCTCACTCTCCAGCATAGTCAGTTGGAGGTCGCCGCAAGGATACTGGCGCATTGATCAGTTCTTGCTTCCGCCGGACGTCTCTCCGCAGGGCATGCCACTGTTTTTTTCAGAGCCTCTATATCACGGCCCCTGATAGTGAACTGCATCCATTTCACTGCAGATCCTCCTCCAGATAGCCTGCTGGCCTGTGCCAATCCTATCGCTTCCCTCCCAAAGAGGGCATCATAGTTGGCCCCCGACTTCAGCCACAAGCCACAAGCAACTCTCCAGGCAGAAAATTTGACTTTCTTTTGGGAGCCATGTTGCAAAGTGCAGCCAGCTTTCCAAGCTACTTATAGAGAACACTTTCACACACACTCCCAAAGGACACCCAATGAGGTGTGCTAGGCGTGGTTAGTAGGCGGAACAAACTGTGCCGGACCAAACGGCGCCCAATAGGCATCGTTAAACACTTTTTTGTGCATGGGTATAAGAAGGTCCAGGTGAGTAGGGTTTTTTCCTTTCTGTTCTGTCCTATTGCTTATGCTGACTTTTGAGACCTTACTCTTTCTCATAGTCTTTAACCTTTTCTTTCCTATATCTGCCCCCAACTCTATTCCACAGAGTCATTAGCAGCTGGGACCGCTCCTGTTCAATATATTATTAACGACCTGGAAGCAGGAACAAAATGTGAGGTTATTAAATTTGCGGATGACACCAAATTATACAGCAGGGTTGAAAGCAAGGAGGACTGCAAAAATCTCCAAAAAGATCTGACAGCGCTGGAAGAGTGGGCCAAAAAGTGGCAAATGAGCTTCAACATAGGGAAATGCAAGGTCATGCATGTAGGGAAAAAGAACCCGATGTTCACTTACAAAATGGGGGGATCACCGCTAGGGGTGAGTAACCTTGAAAGAGACCTGGGAGTGATGGTAGACACATCATTGAAGGCGTCGGCGCAGTGCGCCACAGCCTCAAGGAAGGCAAACAGAATGTTGGGCATCATTAAGAAGGATATCACGACCAGGACGAAGGAAGTCATCCTGCCACTGTATCGTGCAATGGTGCGCCCGCACCTGGAGTACTGTGTCCAGTACTGGTCGCCGTACCTCAAGAAGGACATGAGAGAGTCCAGAAAAGAGCAACTAAGCTAATAAAGGATATGGAAGACCTCTCATATACTGACAGACTGAAGAAGCTGGGGCTTTTCTCCCTGGAAAAGCGGAGACTTAGAGGAGACATGATAGAAACCTTCAAGATCATGAAGGGCATAGAAAGAGTAGACAGGGACAGATTTTTCAAATTACGGGGAAACACAAGTACAAGGGGGCACTCAGAGAAATTGAAAGGGGTTTAGAACAAACGCCAGGAAGTTCTTTTTCACTCAGAGGGTGGTGGATACATGGAATGCGCTACCGGAGGATGTGATAAGCAGGAGCACGCTACAGGGCTTCAAAGAGGGTCTGGACAGGTACCTGGAGGACAAAGGGATTGAGGGGTACAGATAGGAGTAGAGGTAGGTAATAGGGATAGGATTAGAGGATTAGAGGCAGTTACAAAATTAGTCAGGGACACTGTTCAGGCAATTAGGCCTGATGGGCCACCACGAGAGCTGGGCAGGATGGACCTCTGGTCTGACTCAGCGGAGGCAACTTCTTATGTTCTTATGTCTTTCTAAAATGTTTTTTTTATTCTTTTCTAGAAGTGGCTTCACAGCACCAGCTTGCTAGCAGCTCAGATAGCAAGTCCAGGTGAGAATGATATATTGCAAGCTACTTAGGTGTCCTTATGACAAAAAACAAAAAAACTAGGCAGAACTGACTTCTTTTTGTGGACTTATTTGTGTTATTGCTTATAATGGTACTCCTTATATCTCCCACAACTCTCTCTCTCTCTCTCTCTCCATTCCACAGGGCTGACAAAATGAGTGATAAGAAATTCAGTCCAGGTGTGTTTGTTGCAACAGCACCCATGCTGTTAGAAACTTTGGTGCCAGCAAAATGGATATGTAAGTAAAATGAATGTGTTCACACACCTGAGAGGTTTTACTCATAAAGCTAAAGCTAATTCTTTGTAGAATCAAATTACAGGCAGGTCAAATCAGTTGAGGAATGGTTCTGTTTAAGAACTCATTGATAACAATAGCTCAGTGTGTTGGGGGGGGGGGGAGACACATCCAATCAGTGCACATGGTTCAGGTGGAAAACTCCTAATGGATGCCTAATGGGTTAGGCAGCCTTATTATAAAAGGGTTCAGCTGCAGCTGCTTCTTCTAAAAAAGGATTCCAAAAGTGTGTTTGTGCTTCTTTTAATTCTAGGTGTTATTTGTAGACTGTGATGTGACATTCTGCACAACTTCAGTGTTTAATTTTGATACATAGGTCTTTCTAACATGTTCCTTTCTACTCTTCATTTCAGGTTGACTATGCTCATCACCCCAATGTGTTTGCCAGAGGCCAGAAAAGCAGGTCAGCACACCAACTTGCACCTGGGCAAAGAGTTATAGGTGAGAATGATATATGGTAACCTTTGTTTGCTTACTCTAGTATCCTTCACTTGACTGTTATAACTATACCTGAAGTACACCTGAGTAACTCTTCTGATGAATGAAATAAATGTTCATATTGCTAACATGTTTCACACTTTTATTTTTCTCTTCACACGGGTTGTCCTTGATGAATTTCAGAGACAATAGTAAATTGGTGATAGTTTTTGGGCCATGCATTCCTGCTCTTATGTCACAGTCATATTTATTTCATTTAGTCTATTCCCTCAAATGTGCTCTAAATAGGTGCTAAAACATTTATCACAACTTATGCAGCAGTGGAGGACTACAAGTGATTTGGTGAGAAATGAACCCATACCATCGGCGCATTAAGGCTGTTGCTCTAACCACTACACCACGGTGAGATCTAACTAGTGTGCCACCCCATACTATTTATGTAAGCTAAGCAGCTCAACATAAAGGGGGTTAACACATTGCTTCAGGGAAGGGAGGACAGATTTTGATCTTGGGGTTGAACCTCCTGTTTCTGAAGCTATCTATCTATCTATATATGGTCAACCCTAGGAACATCTCCAATATGTAAACTGGCTTCTCCTCTTTTCTGTTTTCAGGTGTCCTGGACAGCCAAGTGTAGTTCTTGCTGCAGTATAGTCAGATCCTGTTTTGTCTTGCTGAGACCTGTGCAGATGTGAGCATCTTTGTGGTTTATAGGGAAGTATGTTCCTGTTTCCACACCTGGTTTACCAAAGCAGTGCAGGCTGCTTTCTTTAGGGTGTAGTTACCATACAGCTCCAGAACCAGGAGGAGGGATTGAGAAATCTGGGCTTTACTTCCATTGCCTTCAGTGGAAAGAAGAAACAACCCACATGTCTCATTTGGGCATCCTACCTGCTGCTGCTGCTGCTGCTGCTTGGCAAGAGGGAAACAGGTATGTAAACAACACTTTTGAACATGACATTTCTTTACTGCTTTATTTTCTTAAAATGTTAATGACAGGACGCACAAAGCATGTACTCCACTGTAAACATCAAAATGTAGTGTAAGTGAGGCAAGTAGAAGACCATAAAGCCATTGTAACATAACAGAGGAGAGTGTCCTGTTATATCACAATAGCGACTTTTCTGCAGATTTTATGATTAAGAATGGTTTACAGCTTGAACTGCTTGAGTTTTCACAATTGCAAAATAAATTCCGGTTTGAATAAATCACAATATTTCAGATGGATGCAATTGAAGCAGGCCATTCAGGTAGGGTTCCCTGAATGGAAAAATCTTAATAACTATCATAGTATGGTAATTCTATGTTTTCAGATAGGACTCCATGGGTCACCCAGGCCGCAATGTGGTATAAATTAATAACTGGATTTCGTACATAAAAGAAAAAAATTGGTTCTTAGAGATATTTGGTGCATTGAGATTAAGCATCAGATTAATGCATCTCAATGGCCACGACTTTGGTCTTGGAGGTTAAAATGCACATTGTCAGCTTCTATGTGACAAACTTGGTTTTTTATTTTACATAGAGCTTTATGGACCCCACACACGTTTACATAGAATAGATAGCTCTAAAGTCTAATAGATGCTGGCATTGTCAGCTTGAAGCAGGGACATTAGATCATCTTTTATTCTATTGTCCATTCATATTAATATTTTGGAAATCAATTTGGAAATCAATTAATAGGATGTTAGAAATCCGTATAGCCTTGGACATATGATATGATTCTGTTTGGTACTGCAATGAGAGCATCGAAGTCAAATTTCATCAAATAACAATAAACTTTTATTTATATGACTGGAGTAGCAGTACAGCAAATTACCACATAATTGGAAAAATTATGACAGATTAAACTATAATTTTTGGTTGGAACTCAGTTTGCCATATATATAAGATGGAGCGTACATTTGCAACACAAAAAGGATATATGGATAGTTCAAGAAAATTTGGGGGACCATTAACAGATTTTTACAATGACTGATTTTAATTTTTTTCCCATAATAAGATAATGGTTAAAGAAGGGAGGGAGGGGAAGGGGTAAAGAATTTATTCTCTTTATTATACATTATAAAAATATATCATAATGAATGAAATGATAGTCCTATGAGAAATTAATGTGATAAAGGGAGAGAAAAGGGTTCATAATTAAATAATAATTGATAAAATCATTACAATATATATGTTATATAAAATTCATAAGAAAATAATATAACAATATGGTTTATATAAACTACATTATAGAGATATCAAGTGTATTGTTAACATAAAATGTATGGAAAATTTATAACACTTGTTGATATGTGAAAAAATCAATAAAAAAAATTAAAAAACAAAAAAAAAGAATGGTTTACAGCTACTCAAGCATTTTCATCTATTTATTCGGGTAGGCTGATCACAAAGAGCCACACTCTGGACTCATTATTCACCGGCTTCCACGCGCATTTCCTCCCTCACCCCCTCAAGGAAGGTCTGTTCCTGTCGCCTTAGCAGGCGACTCCATTTCTTGAGATCCTCAACCTGGATAATGAAAGGAGAAGGAGGGATATGATGAGTGCCATAAAGCACTGGCATAACACATTGACTTAAGTAATGACCTCTATAATTGTTCGAACTTAAAAGTGATTTGGCCAGCATCACAAAAAGCAGTGTGGGTTTGAACCCACAAAGTCAGGGTGCTGAGGCTGTAGCCTTTCAGCACTGCACCACATTAAAGTTTGCATAACTTTATTAATCTAGTCAAGCAATATTTCCTGTCCTGGTGGGCTTACAATCATGCATATAATGCAGCTGGGGCAATAAAATAGTTTGGTCGAAGGAGCAGCGTGGCTTTAAACCCCCAACATCAGGGTACTGATGTTAACATTATGCCACTATCTCCCTAGACCTGCAGATTCATACATACATACAGGGCCGCCATCAGGGCAGTACTACCAGTCCTGCATTCAGGGGCCCGGAGGTGACAGGGGGCCCGGGCTCTCCTAGGGTCTAGGCAGTGTTCCCTCTAAGGCAGCGGTCTCAAACACGCGGCCCGCGTGTGGCTCCTCCAGGTTATTATTTGTGGCCCGCGGTCCGGAGGCGATCATTCTCTTCCTTTTGGAGCAGCAGCCAGCTTGTTCATATCAAAGCCGCAGGTTGGCGGCTCCTTGCGCTATCCACTCCTGCATCGGAAGCCTCTCTGATGTCACACCTTCAGAGAGGCTTCAGACGCAAGGCGCGGATCTCGCAAGGAGCCTCCACCCACGGCTTTGAACGAATGAGCCAGCAGACACGCTGCTGCTCCAGTGGCCATACCAAGGGGGGAGCGTGTCAACTGTTCTTCTTAGAGTGCGGCTTGCGTGCTCGTCTAGAGCAGTGGTGACCAACCTGCTTCCCTTCCCTTCTCACTGCTGCCATCGGGGATCAGGCACGGCACCGTGTCTTTGATCTCCCTGCTTCTCTTCCCTGCGGGCCCGACCAACTCTTGCGGCGGCCCGACTTCAATTCTGACGTCGAGAGGACATTCTGGCTAACCAATTGCTGCCTGGCTGCCCGGAACGTCCTTTCCGACGTTAGAATTGACGTTGGGCGGCGAGAGTTGATCGGCCCCGTGCAGAAGAGAAGCAGGGAGATCTCGGCCTGTTCCTGATTGCGGCAATGGCAGCGGCAGCCTATTCCGCGGCGGGTGGTGGCATGGGGGAGGCAGGAAGAAAGAAAGACAGAAAGAAGGTGTGGGGGGGTGGGACAGGGAACCAGAAACAAAGCAAAAAAATGGGGCACAGAATCAGAGAAAGACAGACATAGAGAAAGAAAGAAAAAGTTGGGGGAGGGAATGAGGTCTGGAGGAGAGGAAGCATACAGGAGGCTGAAAGAAGGGAAGAAATATTGGATGCACAGTCAGAAGAATAAAGTGCAACCAGATGAAATTACCAAACAAAGGTAGGAAAATGATTTTATTTTCAATTTAGTGATCAAAATGTGTCTGAATTTATATATGCTGTCTATATTTTGCACTATGGCCCCCCTTTTACTAAATCGCAATAGTGTTTTTTAGTGCAGGGAGCCTATGAGCGTCGAGAGCAGCGCTGGGCATTTAGCGCAGTTCCCTGCGCTAAAAACTGCTATTGTGGTTTAATAAAAAGGATGGGGGGCATAGAGTCATCTGCCTTGACCTCTGAAAAAAACCCAGAATAGGAATGATAATTAACATTTTCTCAGCGTATAGTGTGCTTTGTGTTTTTTAATATTATTGTTGGTAGATCATTTTGACTTGGTCATTTTAAAGTAGCTCGCAAGCCCAAAACGTTTGGGCATCTCTGAGCTAGAGCGTTTGAAACTGTGTATTTCTATTTTATCCCCATTTTACAAAACTGTGGAGCGTTTTTTAGCGCCAGCCGTGGCGGTAGCAGCTCTGATGCTCAGAATTCTATGAGCGTCAGGGCTGTTACCACCGTGGCTAAAAATCCACACTACAGTTTTGTAAAAGGGGGAGGGGTTAGTTTGTGATGACATATTCCATACTAGGCAAAGGTGTTTTCTGTGTTCTGTGTGTTTGAAAGACATGGTTTTCTGTTAGGATTGACGATGTAGGATTGATCTGTGCTGGTCTGGCTTGTTTAGTTTTACAATGGGTGTATTGATGTACTGCTCACTGCAATATGTAAGATGCTGCCCTTTCCTAGGTACTCATGTGTGACGTGTGGTTTGTTACTAAAAATCATGTTTTTCTTACAGATGGGGGGGGTGCCAAAAATGATGGGTCCCGGGTGTTACATATGCTAGGTACGCCACTGTATGTAAAGATACCAGAAAGCTGGTAAAGCAAAAACTTTAAGTAAATTGTTATTCTTCTAAGTTTTGAGTATTTAACCCTCCCACAATCTCACGGGCACTCGTTTCAAGTTTATTGAGATTTTGATTTAAACGCAATATTAAATATTTTCAATGCGAATAACAAAAATAAATTTGGGGAAATAAATAAAACCATTTGAACAATAAACATACAAACATATCCATAGATGATTAAAATTACATAAGGAGTACAAGGATAAACTACATTTGTTTAAAAATGCGTCCTCCGCGCCTGCTATAAATTTGTGGAGTATGTAACTTGTCGCTCATGCATATTTTTTTTTGCACATACCTCATCAATCCTTACAGGGAACATTAGTCCTAGGCCACCATAGCACAAATTTCTATATTACGCTTCTGCTGTGCACAACAATAAACAATAAACATTGCTGTCATATTTTTTTTTGTCCCCTGCCGATTTCCTGATAGCATCCCCCCGGAACAAAAGTGGGGGGGAAGGGGGTGCGTGGGGGGGCCCAATAGGATTGCTCAGTAAGGGGCCCAGAAATTTCTGATGGCGGCCCTGCATACATATGCCAAAGGAAAGTTGTTAGGTACTTGAAATGACATAGGAGCACTTCAATATATTTTTTCCTTTGGCAAAGTTGATTTCAAGATGTTTCCATTACAAATGCCATGCTGGTGACCCTAAAATAGCTTGTATGCATGTTGTGAATGGGATAGATGTGCTATAGGAGCTGAATTTGTCAGTTGAAATCCTACTACTGCTCCTTTGCAGTGGCTTACCAAGGGGGGGGCGGGGGGGGCGGTCCGCCCCGGGTGCCAAGCCCTGAGGGGGTGCTCCCGGTCCGGTCCGGTTCTCCCCCCCTGCGCCGGGTGTCGCGCCTGGAAACAGCCTGCAGCAAGATCGCGATGCTAGTGATCTTTGCCTGCTTCGGTGTTTCCTCCGCCACGGTCCCGCCCCTCCTCTGACGTCAGAGGAGGGGCGGGACCACAGCGGAGGAAACAGCCGAAGCAAGCAAAGATCGCTGGCATTGCGCGATCTTGCTGCAGGATGTTTCCCCAGGAAATGAAGCGGGGAGGCCAGGGGTGCAGTGCTTCGTGGTGGTGGTGGGGCCGAGCGGTCCTTCGAGGTAGTGGGGGGGGGCAGGCAGACCTTGTGGAGGGTGGGAACAGGCCTTCAAGGGGGGGGACAGGCCTTCGAGGGGGGTGTAGGCCTTCGGGGGGGTGCAGGGCTTCGAGGGGGGTGTAGGCCTTCGGGGGGGGTGCAGGCCCTTTGGGGGTGGGTGCAGGCTTCAAGGGGGGCAGGCCTTCGAGGGGGGGTGTAGGCCTTCGGGGGGGTGCAGGCCTTCAAGGGGGGGAGGCCTTCAAGGGGAACAGGCAGGCCTTTAAGGGGGGCAGGCCTTCGAGGGGGGTGTAGGCCTTTCGTGGGGATGCAGGCCTTCGGGGGGGGTTCAGGCCTTCGGGGGGGTGCAGGCCTTCATGGGGGGTGCAGGCCTTTAAGGGGGGGTCAGGCCTTCAAGGGGAACAGACAGGCAGGCCTTAAGGGGGGGGACAGGCCTTTGGGGGGGTGCAGGCCTATCAGGGGGGAGTGCAGGCCTTCAAGGGGGGACAGGCCTTCAGGGGGGACAGGCCTTCAAAGGGAGTAGGCAGGCAGGTCTTCAAGGGGGGGGACAGGCCTTCAGGGGTGGGATGACAGACCTAATGGGGGAACAGGCCTTCAGGGGAGGGGGGGCCCTGGTGTAGAAGTACATGGAGGGAAGGGGGAGGGGTTCAAAGAGACGTGCATATGCTGGACTTTGGGTGGGAAGAAATAATGGGTCTGAAAATAGAGGAGAGAGAGAGATGATGGACATGGATTTTAGGGAGGGAAGGAACAGAAAGGGAGAGAAGTTGGACCACAAGGGATGGTGTGGAGGGGGATAGAGATACTGGTTAGGAGGGTAGTTGGGAAAAAGAAAGGGAGAGATGGTGGACCCTGGGGTGGTGGGGAAGGAGAGAGAGCTGCTGGATGAAAGGGTGGATCTGTGGAGGGAGACAAAGAAAGGAAAGATGCCAGACATCCGGGGGAGGGAAGGGAAATGGAAGGGGAGGACAGAGATGGCAGATGGATGGTTAGCATGGAGAAAGAAGAGAGAAGGAGACCCTGGCAAGCAAGTTATCAGAAGACAACCAGAGCCTTGGACCAACAAGATTTGAAAAATAACCAGACAACAAAAAGGTAGAAAAACTAATTTTATTTTCTGTTTTGTGATTACAATATGTCAGATTTGAAATGTGTATCCTGCCAGAGCTGGTGTTAGACCGCCAAACGTGAGCTAGGATTTAACAGAGAGAGGAAAAGTCCTTTTTGTTTCTTTATTTTATTTAAACCACAGCGCCAGTGTGGTTAGGAGAAGCCAAAGGGGGGTGAAAAAGCTATAAAATAAACCCACCAGGATGTTTGAAAAAAACACCCAATTGGGCAGGAAAATCGAATCGATAAATCAATTCAACAGGATGAATCGAATCAAATTTTTTTTCCTGAATCTGGCAGCACTAGTTTGCGCTACTGTCTTAGACTTTAGGACCTGGGATTGAGGAGAGATGGCATCCTCAGTACTTTATAATGCAAGTGAAACGAGGATTTGGTCAGACTTTTGAAGGGTCTGCAGAAGAAAAATATTGTATAGGCCGGGGACATGAGACAGCAAGAAATGGGAACTTTTCTTCCTTCTATTTTTGTGAATGGAAAGGCTGAGGATGTCAGAGAGTTCAGTTAAAATATGTGCTTTATAAGAAAATATAATAATGTGTTTATAAAGTTTATAGCATTGCAGGCCTACCCGGGGAGGTGTTCCTAGTGGTGGTGGTGGCAGCGTGTCAATGTGTTGAGAGGAAGAGGTGATCTGGGAAATTCTGCTGAGCAAACTCCGGGCCCATTTCCACTCCCCAGTTAGTCCACTCCACTCAACTGGTTCATACACTGAGTGGGTCTTTGGGTGTTGTTCCTGGGTAGTTGTTTTGGGATCTCTTCCAGTGGTTTGTCAGTATCTCCTTCTGGTCCAAGGAAGGAAACTTTGTTAACCTTAGCACTGACCTACAGAATATGTTTGTAACAGCGCTGCTTGTGTGGCATTAGTCTATGTAGTGATCGAAAGAAAAAAACAGACCTTTGCACATTTTTGCACTATATGGTGGGTGTATGAGGAGATTCACATTTCCTGCACAGCTAAGTCCGTTGTGAAGTTACCTTGTGCTGTATTTGACATCTAGCAAAGTCTCTGTTTGGAAGGAAAGATCTCAGCTTAAAAATTAAGTGGCCAGAAGTTATGGTAAAAGCAGATAGCGTAGCTGGTTTTAAGAAAGGTTTGGACAAATTCCTAGAGGAAAAGTCCATAGTCTGTTATTAAGACATGGGGGGAAACATCTGCTTGCCCTGAATCGGTAGCATGGAATGTTGCTACTCTTTGGGTTTTGACCAGGTACTAATGACCTGGATTGGCTTCCATGAGAATGGGTTACTGGGTATGATGGACCATTGGTCTGACCCAGTTAGGCTATTCTTATGTTATGTTCTCATCTGTAGGGGCCTTTGTTTTCACTTCTTATTTTAATGTATTTTTTTTTCTGAGAAGTTATCAGTGTTTTTTATAATGGGAACAAAAATGGAAGAGAATTAATGTGTGTGGAATGGGGGGGGGTAATTAATTTCTTCAGCTAAATAATTCAATCCACCTCAACCAGACATAGGAGAACTCACGCACCATTCACACACCCTTCAACCAAAACGTCAAAAGAAAAAAACAGTTCGACAACCTCCTAGCCATTCGAGCTGCCAACACTCGACCCCCAACTCTATAAACTATTGACCTCGACCACAAACTACAAAACCTTCAAAAAGAAATAAAAACCCTTCTATTCAAAAAACACATAAAACCGAACTAACACAATCAGAATTGTCCCAAGCATCACCTGCAACTACTCCATATGTACTTCTGATGTCATGACAATTCAGACATAATTTATGTTATGTTATGGTATGTTTGGAATAATGGTTACATATATGAGGTTCAATAAAAGAAAATTTTTCACTGCTTGTTTCTATTATGACCATTTATTCAGTTTCAGGGTTATTACAAAAAAATATTTTTTTACATGGGGGGGGGTGTCAAAAAATTATGGGCCCCGGGTGCCACATACCCTAGGTACG
This sequence comes from Geotrypetes seraphini, assembly GCF_902459505.1. NCBI lineage: Eukaryota > Metazoa > Chordata > Amphibia > Gymnophiona > Dermophiidae > Geotrypetes > Geotrypetes seraphini. The sequence continues at coordinate 45,067,066 of NC_047097.1, forward strand.
CCACTGCTCCTTTGGGAAGTGCTTTCATTTTAATTTTCAATGTAAAAGATTTATTATGCACAATTGTAGTTTTAAAAATGAATCAAGATTTACAAAAAAAAAACATGACCAATTTGATTGATACAGGTTTCCATCATCATTACTTTTTACATTATTATTTGTGAAAGCCTAAGAATACTTACTTTCCTGGGACAGGAAGCTTCTCATATCTCCTGGTGAGACGGGTCCAGGACTCCCTGAATTGCAGGTAGGACCTGCGATGGCCAGGGACCACAAAGTAGTGATGTTCATGGCTGAGGAACAGCCTGGCCAGCAGCTTTGAATCACCTGTGGTGAAATTTGGCTGTCTCCTGGCAGCCATTTTAGGAGAAGTAACTGCTTATGAAGAATCGACGATTCTATTGATGTCACAACGCAAAAAACGCAATGATGTTTTTTGTGCTGCTTGGGCATGCTTGAGGTGTCGGCTCTGCGCTATCAAAACTCAGTAGATTACATACTTTACGACGCCGAAACTGCAGTTATAAAAACAAATGCTTAGCATGTAAACCTGATGGGAGTTCAACTTCCCCCCATGTACTTAAGTTCACACAATCTACATTTGAACAAAAAGAATGACAAGTTATAAATAAAATAAATTAAGAATGGGAGGGAATAGGCATAATCTGAGGAGGTTCACAATTTTTGCAGCTGGTCTGCTATTCAGTGTTTTTACAGCTTCAAAAGAAACCATTTGTAGCTTAGCAAGTTAAGACACTTTCGTGCACCTTGTCTACGCTCACCAGTTCAAGTCCCAGTGTCACCTGCACTTATTTTAACAGCTCTCATAAGTGTAGACCAGGGATAGGCAATTCCGGTCCTCGAGAGCTGGAGCCAGGTCAGGTTTTCAGGATATCCACAATGAACATGTATGATATGGATTTGCATGCACTGCCTCCTTGAGATGCAAATCAATCTCATGCATATTTATTGTGGATATCCTGAAAACCTGACCTGGCTCCGGCTCTCGAAGACCGGAATTGCCTACCCCCTGGTCTAGAATATGGACATTACTATTGGTACATTCAGCTTGGCTTTAGAATTGTGGATAGGGGTGAGGGGTTTTAAAGATGACAGAATAGGCTGCTTTAATAATCTGAGAATGGCTGCAGATAATTAAAAGCTCAACCCAAACAGTATGCAGGTTTTCTTGTGGAAAAAAAGAATATTACATCTTTGCTAACCGTAGTCAAGACGAGAACCTCTGACCTTTGGAAGATATATGCAGTGCTTTTAAGGACTGAAATACACTGGGGATTTCAGAATAGGAGTCTCCAGAAATGCCTTCAAGTAAAGGTTTGACAAGTGAGGGCAATGATTGAAAGTCACTACAGGTGTATTTGTTGCGACAACACCCAAAGAACATCCAATCAGATTTGAATGTTTTTGGCAGGAAGTTCTAATGGTGCCTATGATTTGAATGTTTTTGGCAGGATGTTCTAAAGGTGCCTATGACGTCAGACACTAATTAGGCATGCTTAGTATATAGAGGGCTCTAAAACAGCATTTTTTTGGTCTCCGTTAGACTCCTGTGCGTTTGTGCTTCTGCTGCTTGATTTGTGATATTGTGACTTTGTGCTGTGATCTCACTGTTTCTCCTTTCCCCCATCTTCTCCCTTTTGTTCTGAACTTGTCAGTTGGTATCTTTAGTTTGGTGTTGGGTTTGTGTTACATGTGAAGGGGCATAGATTGTTGCGCAGAGGAAGGGGTCCAGCCCCAGCCCTGGGGCGTGGCCAGGTTAGACGCAGAGGCACAGGCCAATGCAGATGCTAGGCTCCCAGGGTATAAAGGCCCAGGGTGAACTTCCTTGATATGACAGATGAGAGGTGCATTGGTCTCTTTAGATTTAATCGGGAGACCATAGTTCATCTGTGTGGCCAACTGCAGGAGGATTTGGAGCACACCACTCTTAGGGGACATTCCCTTCCAGTTTATGTACAAGTAACTACAGCCCTGGCATTTTTGGCTACAGGAACCTTCCAAAGGCCCCTGGGAGCTGGGGCTGGCATCAGTCAACCGTCTGTATCCAGGATTATAAATACGTTTTTGGATGTCTTTTTAAGGCGTATTGCTATGTATATACAGTTTCTGATGAGTGAGGCAGAGCGGCAACGCACAATGAGGGGTTTTTATCAATTGGCACGTTTCCCCTCTGTCCTGGGAGCTATAGACAGCACACATGTAGCACTCAGACCAACTGCCGAGACTGAAAGGCAATTTAGGAACCAGAGGGCATATCATTCGATGAATATGCAGGTGGTCTGTAGTGCTACCATGGAGGTGACGGATGTGTGTGCCAGCTTCCCAGGGTCCTGCCACAACGCCTATATCCTGGCCCACTCTGGCCTAAGTGGCAGTTCCAGAGGGGAGAAATCCACGGTGGATGGCTGGTTGGTGAGTTAACATACTACTGCAAATAAAGCTTTGCTACATTAACCACCTTTCTCTCATTTTACCATAGGGTCATCGCAAACTTTGGAGGATGATGCAGAACAATGTACAACAGATATGTGCCCTTTTTCTAATAGTTTCTTCTTGCAGGTGATCATGCCTATCCCCTGAGGCCATGGTTGATGACCCCAGTTGTGCATCCCCAATAGCCGGAGGTGCGGTATAACTGGGCTCAGAACACCACACGGACCATCATTGAACATGTGTTTGGTTTGCTTAAGTCCCGCTTTAGATGTCTACACCGCTCAGGAGGGCAACTGCTCTACAGTCCCAAGGCATATAAGATGTTTGTTGCGTGCATGCTATATAGCTGCATGCTATATAATAATAATAACTTTATTCTTGTATACCGCATTACCATGGAAGTTCTATGCGGTTAACAGGTGAAGAGATTGTACATTTACAGCGAAGTTACAATTTCGTTAATGTTACATTTATATAATAGACTATACATTTTCAGTCATGTTACATTTACATTTTAAACGATAACTTTACGGTGAAGTTATTTTTACAGCTAGGTTGTATATTCAGAGTAGTTACATTCGCTATAAGTTACATACAGCGGTGTTACAAATGGCAGTGTTACATACGGGGGTAAAGAGTCTGGGGGTGAGTTGAGGTCAAAGGAGGAGGGAGGGTAGATCAGAGGAATTTGTCAAAAAGGTAGGTTTTGATTAATTTCCTGAATGTTTGATAGGGGGGGAATTGGAGATGAGAGTAGAGAGGCATTTGTTCCATTTGCCTGCTTGGAATGCTAGAGATCGGTTGAGGAAACGGTTGGTTAGGAAGCTTGAGATCCAGCTTAGTACTTGACCAGAAATGCCGATGGAGTCCAGGCAGCGTAGCATGATATCGTGAGGATGCCAGACCCTCCTGAGCCGGTCCAAGACAGTGACGATGAAGCGGACATCCAACCTAGACAGAGGCTGCTACCTGAGCAAGAGGAGCGTAGAAGAGGGCAGGTGGTCAGGGACAACCTAAGGCCCCATTTCTTGGGATAATGGTGAGTATATTTATGTGAATCCCAAAAAGCTTCTCTCTCGCATGTGACTGAATGTGATCATGCCTCTTTCTCTAGGCAGCAGTTGAAGCTCAGATGTCCCTGACCTCCAAAGCAAGAAGTTAGTGGTAGCAGCTCAAGTATTAAAGGTGGAATAATAGGTGAGAATCTAATATAACAATCTTTGTTTTTTGGCTGACTATGTTGATCCTGTATAATCTGTATATCATTCCATTAGCAGGCCTTATGATGATATTTTACCCTTTCCTCCTGTAGGCTGGCAGTTGATTTGGACCTAGGAGTGGCTTACTCTGTATACCGGTGTAGCTGTGATCCATCTCATCAAACTGCAGTTGCATGATGTTACACTTGCACACCACTTTCCTGGACTGTGCAATGATTCTACATTTGAGTGTCAATGAAATTACATGGTATTCAACAGTAAAAATCTTAAATCATTTATGGATCTTGTGATTACTTACCAAAGGAAGGCCAGGGCCCATTCTGATACATTGAGTAGTGTACAGGCTTGTCTAGAACAGTGGATTAGAGTGAAGCATGTCACATTTTTTTTCAATGTGCACACTGATGTTCCCAGTTCAATTCTCACTTAAAGTGATATATAGCAATGTTACTTACCGTAACAGTTGTTATCCAGGGACAGCAGGCAGCTATTCTCACTAATGGGTGACGTGATCCAACAGAGCCCCGAAGCGGACGCTTCTTTGAAGAAAAACTCAAAGTTTCGAGACGTCCACACCGCACATGTGCGAGTGCCTTCCCGCCCAGACCAGGGTGCATCTCCTCAGTTCTGATAGCTAGCAGAGAAGCCAACTCAGGGGAGGTGGGTGGGACATGAGAATAGCTGCTTGCTGTCCCTGGATAACAACTGTTACGGTATGTAACATTGCTTTATCCCAGGACAAGCAGGCAGGTATTCTCACTAATGGGTGACCTCCAAGCTAACCAGAGTGGGATGGTGGGAGTTGGCAACTTAGGAGAATAAATTTTGCAATACAGTTTGGCCAAACTGTCCATCCTGTCTGGAGAAAGTATCCAGACAGTAGTGTGAAGTGAAGGTATGAACCGAGGACCAAATGGCAGCTTTACAAATCTCCTCAATCAGCGTTGATCTGAGGAAGGCTAGAGAAACTGCCATCGCTCTGACCTTATGGGCTGTGATTTTCTTGTCAAGGGGCAATCCAGCCTGGGCATAGCAGAGTGAGATGCAAGCCGCCATCCAGTTAGAGATGGTGCGCTTGGAAACAGGGCGTCCCAACTTGTTCGGATCAAAGGAGATGAAAAGTTGAGGAACAGTTTTGTGAGGCTTGGTGCATTCTAGGTAGAAGGCTAAAGCACGCTTACAGTCCAGAGTATGCAGGGCAGATTTTCCAGGGTGAGAATGTGGCTTCGGAAAGAACACTGGAAGCACAATGGATTGGTTGAGATGAAATTCTGAGACAACTTTAGGAAGGAATTTCGGCTGCGTGCAGAGAACCACCTTGTCATGATGAAATACTGTAAAAGGTGGGTCCGCAACCAAGGCTTGTAGCTCACTGACTCTTTGGGCAGAAGTGAGGCCAATGAGAAACACCACTTTCCCAGTGAGATACTTCAGGTGAGCCTTGTGAAAAGGCTCAAATGGAGGCTTCATAAGTTGTGAAAGAACATTGAGGTCCCAAACCACTGGAGGCGGTTTGAGGAGAGGATTGACATGGAACAGTCCTTTCATGAATCTGGAAACCACAGGATGAGCAGATAGAGGTTTCCCTTGAAGAGGCTGATGGAAAGCAGAGATTGCACTGAGATGGACTCGTATCAAGGAAGACATGAGGCCAGAATGAGACAGGTGCAAAAGATAGTCCAAAACCGAAGACAAGGAGGAGTGTTGAGGCTCCTGGCGCTGAGAGACACACTAAACAGAGAATCTAGTCCATTTCTGGTGGTAGCATTGTCTAGTAGCGGGCTTCCGTGAAGCTTCTAGGACGTCCCTCACTTGTTGGGAAAACTGTAGAGGGGTCACGTTGAGAGGAACCAAGCTGTCAGGTGTAAAGACTGCAGGTTGGGGTGAAGCAGAGATCCCTGATGCTGTGTAAGCAGAAATGGAAAAAACTGGCAGGAGATATGGCTCCCTGCTGCTGAGTTGGAGTAGAAGGGAGTACCAAGGTTGTCTGTGCCACCTTGGGGCAATCAGGATCATGGTGGCATGGTCTGACTTCAGCTTGACCAGAGTCTTTTGAATGAGAGGAAATGGAGGAAACGCATATAGAAAGTGATCCGTCCAGTCCAGGAGGAATGCATCTGCCTCGAGGCGCTGAGGGGTGTAGATCCTGGAGCAGAAATGAGGCAGTTTGGAGTTGTGGGGGGCTGCAAAGAGGTCTATCTGAGGCGTACCCCACAGGGAGAAGATGTGATGAAGGGGTGTGGAGTTGAGAATCCACTCGTGAGGTTGCAGGAGACGGCTCAGGCTGTCTGCATTGTCCAGCTCCTGAATGTAGACCGCTCTGAGGAAGGTGTTGGTGCGAGGCGCCCACTCCCACACATTCAGAGCTTCCTGGCAGAGGGAGGCCGATCCTGTGCCTCCCTGCTTGTTCACACAGTACATGGCAACCTGGTTGTCTGTGCGAATGAGGACAACCTGGTTGCGAAGGAGGTGTTGAAAGGTCTGGAGAGCGTTGAAGATCGCACTGAGTTCCAGGAGATTGATGTGGCACTGGCGGTCCGTGCTGGTCCAGTAACCCTGGGTGCAGAGGCCATCCAGATGAGCCCCACAGGCATAAGTCGACGAGTCGGTCGTGAGGACTTTCTGATGGCAGGGGGTTTGGAACAACAAACCTCTGGAGAGATTGGAGGATAGCATCCACCAGCGAAGAGATTGTTGCAGAGCAGGAGTGACCTGGATATGTTGAGTCAGAGGGTCGGACTTCTGGGACCATTGAGAAGCCAGGGTCCACTGAGGAGTCCTGAGGTGAAGTCTGGCAAACAGAATCACGTGTACTGTAGAGGCATGTGGCCTAGCAGGACCATCATCTGTCTCGCTGGGATGGACGGGCAAGAGGACACTGAGTGGCAGAGATGAAGCAGAGCCTCCATGGGTGGGGAAGGGAGGAATGCTCGGAGTTTGGTAGTATCCAGAATCACCCCGATGAAGGGGAGAGTCTGGGAAGGCTGTAGATGGGATTTTGGAAAGTTTATCTCGAAACCCAGATGTTGTAGTAACCAAATTGTCTTCTGAGTCGCGAGGTGACTCCTTGAGACGTGGAATCCTTGATGAGCCAGTCGTCCAGGTAAGGGAATACCTGGAGGCCATGGTTCCTGAGTGCAGCGGCTACCACTACGAGGCACTTGATGAAGACTCTGGGGATGAGGCCAAGCCGAAGGGGAGCACTCGGTATTGCAGATGAAGATTTCCCACCCGGAATCTGAGAAATTGGCGGGAGGCCGGATGAATGGGGATGTGAGTGTAGGCCTCCTTCAGATCCAGAGAGCATAACCAATCGTTCTGCTCGATGAGGGGGTACAGGGATGCCAGGGTCATGCAAAACTTTTCTTTGACCAGAAATTTGTTGAGCATCCTGAGGTCCAAGATGGGTCGCAGATCGCCCGTCTTCTTCGGAACAAGGAAAGTACCGGGAGTAAAACCCCTTGTTCTGTTGGTCCCAAGGGACTGGCTCGATAGCCCCAAGCTGCAGCAAAGCCTGGGCTTCCTGGAGAAGGGCGGTCTGTGTCAAGTTGAAAGGATACTCTCTTGGAGGATGTTCCAGAGGGACCTGGTGGAATTGAAGGGGTCCTCCTTGACGATGGAGAGACACAGAGGTCGGTGGTGATAAGATGTCCATCGATGGAAAAAATGATGGATGCAACCTTCGCTAGGTACAATCACTGAAAATGGCAGAACGACAGAAGTTATGCTCTCTTTGAGACAGTCAAAAGGGCTGAGGAGCCTTATGGACAGCAGATGGTTGACGCTTTTGCTGATGTTTCTGCTGGTGCTGCCTCTTCACAGGCTGTCGGATGGGGGAGCCAGTTTTGGGGGATAACGCCGCTGGTAGATCAACGGTGGGCGTGATTGACGAGGAGGAGCAGGCCTGGGCTTCGGACGCAGGATGGACTGGAAGGACTTCTCATGGTCCGAGAGCTTTTTGGTTACCGCCGCGATGGATTCATCAAAGAGGTCGGAGCCGGCGCATGGAACATTGGCAAGCCTGTCCTGGAGGTTCGGGTCCATGTTGATGGTCCGCAGCCAGGCCAGCCGGCGCATGGCCACCGAAATGCTGCGGCCCGAGCCGCCAGCTCGAAAGCATCATAAGAGGATTGCATAAGCTGTACCCGAAGTTGGGATAACGAGGCCAGCACCTCCTGGTACTCGAACTGAGCCCTAGGATCCACGTAGGGCATAAACTTCTGGAATACGGACAAAAGAAACTCCAAATATGTTGTGAAGTGGAAGTTGTAGTTCAGAACTCTCGAGGCCATCATGGAGTTCTGGTAAACTCTCCTGCCGAACCGGTCCATGGTCTTTCCCTCTCTACCATGTGGGACGGAGGCGTAGACCTGGGAGGGATGGGACTGCTTCAGTGAGGACTCTACCAAAAGGGATTGGTGGGAAAACTGCGAGCCGTCGAATCCCTTACGGTGGACAGTGCGGTATCTGGTGTCCAATTTACTCGGCACTGCGGGGATCGAATAAGGTGTCTCAAGGCACCGTGCGAAGGTTTGGTCCAGCAGCTTGTGTAAGTGAAGCTTGAGGAACTCCGCAGGTGGTTGAGGCGCATAGTCTCGAGGTATTCTTTTGAGAATTTGGACCACCCCCCCGTATCCAGGGGGATGTCCATGTCATCGGCCATCTGTCGAAGAAACGAGGAGAAGGACAGTTGGTCAGCTGTTGCAGGGCCCCAGGACGGGCTCGATGAGGTTGAGGCCTCCGGATCCATGGGGAACAGGGATCGAGAAGGTGAGAGAGATCCCATCGTGTCCTCGAGCTCTGGCATCGGTGAAGTAGTAGTCAGTGGCGAATACTCCAGGAATGCTTGCTTCCGATGAGGCGAGGCCTGCCTGGACGAGTGCCTCGATAGGTGATACAGACTGTGTCGAGAGGTCGGCCTCGATGGGCGAGGCGAGTAGGTCTTCGCTGAGGCCCCCAGGTAGTGGATGGGGCTGGAAGCGGTCGATCGAAGCAGGGGTGGTTGCTGCAGAGGCTCAAACCCCGTCGGGGTGATCGGCTCCAATGGAGGCATTTGCAAAGACACTGCTTCTTGCATCGATGGAATCGGCTCCAACGGAGGCACTCGCAAAGACTTTGCTCCTTGCATCGAGTGAATCGGCTCCAATGGAGGCACTCGCAAAGACTTTGCTCCTTGCATCGAGTGAATCGGCTCCAACGGAGGCACTCGCAAAGACTCTGCTCCTTGCATCGAGTGAATCGGCTCCAACGGAGGCACTCGCAAAGACTCTGCTCCTTGCATCGAGTGTATCAGTTCCAATGGAGGCATGGGCAAAGACTCTGCTCCTTGCGATGCATGCGTTGTTGCCAGACCAGACACTCGCAGAAACTCTGCTCCCTGTTGAGAGTGTGTTCCCCGCTGCAGCACTGGAGGGGGCTCGACCCCGTGGGAGGCCTCCATGTGCCCAGGCTGGATTTGGGAAAGAAGCTGAGGCTCCATCGTGGTAGAGCTCGATGAATTGCTTCTGTAACATGGTCTGGAACGAGGCCGGCAAGGATGGATCCGCATCTGAAATGGGACCACCTGCGTAGGCCTCGCGTTCCCTCGGAGCAGTGTATGAGTGCTTGGACTTGGTCTTGGTCACTTTTAACACTACTGGGGGAATGGGCTGCTGGGCTACCTGACCTGAGAAGGTTGAGGAAGGCATCGCAGCAGGCGCCGAAGTCTGAGCCGGGACAAATGAGGCGGGCTTGATGAGACTCGGTGCCGCAGAGGTGGTAGGCTGTGGAGTTGCGGATGATGTCGAAGGCGAAGGTCCCTTCGTGGTCGATGGCTCCATCAAGGACTCTATGAACAGCGATTCCCACAAGATGCAATGGCGCTTGAAAGCACGTGCGGTGAGTATGGAGCAAGGCCGGCACGATTTCGGGAGATGTTCAGGCCCGAGACACCTAACACAGTGTCGATGAGGGTCCGTTAGCGAAATCGCGCGCTGGCACTTGTAACACTTTTTAAAACCGGTGATAGGCCCGGACATAGGCCGAAAAAGCTCTGCTGCAAGATCGAAACTGCGGGGCTGCGGCCACGTGGCCTGCCCAGTTGAACAGAACGATGAATTTTTTTTTTTTTTTAAACAATAAAACACGACGAAAGTCAGTGATTAGGATCAAATAAAACCAAAACCGCGGACTTAGAAGGCACAAGTGAAGAAAACTTCGCACAGAGGGTCGAAGACGAACTTCTCGGCTCCGCGGAAAAGTAAGAACTGAGGAGACGCACCCTGGTCTGGGCAGGAAGGTACTCGCGCATGCGCGGTGTGTGCGACTCGAAACTTTGAGTTTTTCTTCAAATAAGCATCCGCATCGGGGCTCCGTTGGATCACGTCACCCATTAGTGAGATATTTATATTATCCCTGCTTGTCCTGGGATAATATAAATATCCTTTTAAACATGGTATACTGTGTTTTTATTATTTTAATGATGGTATACTTTGGGTTAATTATGTTAAAGCTTAGTCATGAGATAATAACAAATCAGTAAAGACCACCTTTCTTATATTTAACATCATAGGGACGTCTATAGGAAGGGAGGGAGCATCTATATATGGATGTTTATATATGGACATCTATAGGGGGAGGGGTGTCTAACAGGCGCTTAGTCCATTGGTGACATCTAGTTACTGCCTATGTGCTGCCTAAGTAATGCTCATTGCTACTTCCGCTACGAGGACGTCTAAAGCATGCTGAAAGATAGGCGCACTTTACAGAATCTAGGCCTAAGTGTCTTCTCATCTAGTGTGGTCTGCACCAGATTATATTTTGGTCGCTGTCTTCTAAACCACTGTTCAACCGCCGGTCTGTGCAGGGCCGGCGAGATTGATTAAGTTCAATTTCCTGCTGGTCCGCGCAGGGCCGGCAAGATCGACGAGATATTTTTAGCTGGTCCGCAGAGATCATGGGGAGCCTCCGAAAGTAGCTTTCTTCCCTCTGCAGATTCCTTTCTCTCCTCCCCTCCCAGCAGCATCTCTCCTCCCTCTCCAGTAGCAGCTGTCCCTTTTTTTTCCCTTACCCAGCAGCTTCCCAGACTCCAATAGTGGCTTTCTCCCCTCCCAGCAGCTCTTACTTCCCAGCGCAGTGATTCACGAAGGCAGCCTTGGGACTCTTGCTGAGTCGCGGCTACCTCTGATGATGCAACTTCCTCTTTCCTCAGAGGCAGCGCAACCCAACAAAGGACCCGAGGCTGCCTTCCTGAATCGCTGCGCTGGGAAGAGCTGCTGGGAGGGGAGAAAGCCACTATTGGAGTCTGGGAAGATGCTGGGTAAGGGAAAAAAAAGGGACAGCTGCTACTGGAGAGGGAGGAGAGATGCTGCTGGGAGGGGAGGAGAGAAAGGAATCTGGGAAGCTGCTGGGCATGGGAAAAAAGGGACAGCTGCTACTGGAGAGGAGAGATGCTGCTGGGAGGGTATCTGGGAAGCTGCTGGGCAAGGGAAAAAAGGGACAGTTGCTACTGGAGAGGGAGGAGATGCTGCTGGGAGGGGAGGAAGGGAAGAGAGTTACTGCTGGACAGGAGGAGGAGGGAAGGGAGAAAGAAAAAAAGAAGGAAACACCTGGCAGGGAGATTAGAGGAGGGGAAGGGGAGAGACAGGCATGAGAAAGTAGATGATGGGAAGGGGGTCAGCAGAGGGACAACGATGCTAAATCTGGTGTAGGAGAGATAAAAATGAAGAGAGCAGTGAAGCTGGAATGAATCATGTAAAAAGGAGAGAAGGGGCACAGGCTGGATGGAGAGGGGCATAGAAAGAAGACAGATACCATATGGAAGGGGGAGAGGGCAGACAGTGGCTGGAAAGGGCAGATGCTGGATTGAAGAGACAGAGAGGACAAACGCTGGAGGGAAGAGAGTGAAAAGAAGATGAAAGCAAAAACCAGAGATGATAAAAAGTAGAAAAAATAATTTTATTTCTATTTTGTGATTAGAATATATCAGATTTGAAATATATATCCTGCTCGAGCTGGTGTTAGACATAACTGGGGACTGCAAAGCCCAGGCAGTGCTTCTTTAGCTTCCAGATAGCTTAGGGTGCTCTCTGACAAGGGGGCAGTTGCCCTAGTTGCATTCCCCTAACACTATTCCTGTCATGTGTGACTACAGTATTCTGTTAGCATGATTTTTCTGTGTAGCATTCTGTAATAATTTGGCTTGTTCAGTTTTCTTGATAGTAGAGGTGATATATGTGAAGGGGAGGGGGAGACAGGGGTTTTGTTGATCCTTGCTCTGTATTATTTGTATTTATAAAATGACAATTGTACAGAATAGTTTCTTTTTATACTTTAATAAAATACATTCAATATAAAATCATAACTGAGGCTTGTACAGATGGGATCAGATGATTTGTGGGGACCGAGCTCGCAGAGATAGGGCAGAAACGGGGTTTTAAAATTTTAGTCCTAGTAGTTTGCCAGTCCACAAAATAATTCTTTTATTTCTGCCGGTCCATGGGTGTAAAAAGTTTGAAAAGCAACTTGAAGTCAATTTTCTTGTCAAATTATGGCCTCCAAAACTAAACAGTGTACTCCAAGTGTGGTCAGTTCCATAACTATGTTACAATGCTGATGCACCTAAAATGCTATTATATATTACAAAATTATACAAATACACTGTAAAGTAAAAAACAAAAGTACTAAATGTGTACTGATCTGAACTGTGCACAATAAGTCTAAAATAGAGAGTCTCACCCCAGTCCTCGACATACCCAGTCAGTCATGTTTTCAGGATATTCATAATGAATATGCCTAAGTGGTATACCCTTGAGATTTCATTAAGAACCATTGGTCTAAAACAGGGGTGTCAAAGTCCCTCCTTGAGGGCCACAATCCAGTTGGATTTCCTCAATGAATATGCATGAGATCTATTAGCATACAATGAAAGCAGTGCATGGAAATAGATCTCATACATATTCATTGGGGAAATCCTGAAAACCCAACTGGATTGCAGCCCTCGAGAAGGGACTTTGACACCCCTGGTCTAAAAAGAACAGAATGTGACTGGTTCACACATTATGTATGTCATTACTTATGACATCAGTCGGTATGAATTAATGAACATTTAATAAACCTTAAGCAATTTGTTAGATGTTTGCTAACGTGGCTGTTCTCAGAGTGAACGGAAGGGCTAGAGACACTTCCAAGAAATTAAAAAATACAGTTTCACACTGAAACAAGTTGAGTATTACTATGAATCTATTTGTGGAACTACTTTTATATTGAATTTTAAATCTACTTTTGTATTGAAGGAGCGCAAAGTAGTTTTAATTTAAATAAAGACAGGCTAAAAAATGTTATCATTGTGGCGTAGGCTGCAGTTTTATTAGTAGGCTTTTAATACCAGATAATAAACTTATTTCCACAATGACATATCAGTCTGGAATATTTTATCCTCAAGTTTTGTTATTACATTTAGAGGTATACAAACTCATATACACAAATAATACATATGGTACTTTATTACCCATTATATTCAAAATATAATTTTCATAAAGGCAAAAACTGGAAACAAAATCTTAGCAGGATGCTCACTCAAACTTGTGTTCCCTGTTCCCTCAGGTGCGATAAGTGCCACAAAGGCTTCAGCTGCTTCTCAAATGCTGAATTTTTAGTCTCTGCTCTCAGCAAAACTTAACTTCCACTTTTGTAGACTTTCAAGGCTTCTTCCTTCTTATTCTATTATAGACCTTTCTAGTCCAATAGGTATGTAATTCTAGACAAGTGGGTAGTGAATCCAAACCCACACTCTTTGCAGAAGGTATCAATCACCATTTTCAACTCTTCCTCCTTCCTCAGTGGAGTGTGCTGCCTGCTTCAGTTTTTCCTTCTGAACACTTACAGTAAGGTGTGTCTGATCAGCTCTGTTTAAAACTTTTATATTTTCCATTCTTTTCTTCAAGTTTTGGTGACTTTCAGTGCTCCAGAGTTCCCAATATTTCTGGAGTAACTTGGTCTGGGAGAAAAAGCAGACTGAGTCTGCATAGAGCTGTCCGATTCAGGGAAAAAATTGATTCAATTTTACCAAGTGAATCAATTTAATTTAGTTTGCTTTCTATGACATAGCTTTAAAATGAGATGGCAGATTTATTTTGCAGTCTCTTTACTCACCCCACCCCTATCAAATAAAAACAAACACTGTTCGGTTTAGCTTGCGCTTTGTGACACCAGTTTTGGCAGGATACACATTTCAAATCTGACATATTGTAATCACAAAATAGAGAATAAAATTATTTTTTTCTAAATTTTGTTGTCTGGTCATTTTATTATTCAAATCATGCTGGTCCTAGGTTCCCATTTCTATTGGTTTTGTTAATTCACTCACCAGGGTCTCCTGCCCATTTGACATTTTCTTCTTTGCGCTTATCATTCTTCTTTGTACCTTCCCTTCTTTCCTCATCCATGCAGGTACCAGCCCCCTTTCCCTTCTCCTCCAGCCCAGCTCCCCCCTCCTTCCATGTGGCCAGCAGTGAATATGAGGCAGAGGACACCTATATTACCTTTATAAAAATATCAATAATATATCTCTCATATCCACTAACATTTTTCACTTATCACTAAGGGCTCCTTTTACAAATCCACAGCAGTGGCTGCTGCTGTGGTAATTGCTCCAATGCCCAAAGGGACTTAATAAGCATTGGAGCGTTTGCCATGCAACTGCTGCTACCGTGGTTTTGTAAAAAAAAAAAAAAAAAAAAGGGCAGGGGGATGTAAATTTATTGGATTTATGGACTATTCTATATAAAATCGATTCTATATAAAATCGATTCTATATAAAATACTAAAAAGAATAACATTCTCAACCAATAAGGAGAAATTAAATGAAACAAATAATATTCTTACAGCCCAGAAATTGGCAGATTACTTCTCAGATAAAATTAAAACAATCAGAAAATCTTTTATACAAAATCAACAAGGTTCATCCGAACATGAGCAGAATAGATCGGACTCTTTGACTTCCAAATGCTCCAAATTCAAACTCCCGAGTCAAAAAGATATTGAGATGACTTTTAAAACCATTAATGTTAAAAGCTCAAAAGCAGATCTTATCCCTCCTTTTATTTTGAAGCAATACTTTCAGATTTTTGGACCATTTATTCATACTCTAATTACCGAAAGTTTGACCCAAAGTATAGTACCAAGAGAATGGAAAAAATCAATTATACGTCCAATTATTAAAGATCATAATGCAAGTAATACAGATCCAAGTAATTACAGACCCATATCTAATATTCCCTTTCTGGCTAAGCTAACAGAAAAGATCGTCTTCAACCAAATCTCTGACTTTGTAGAAAAGACTAATGTTCTCCATCCCAATCAAACGGGTTTTAGAGAACACCACAGTACTGAATTAGCATTAATAGGTTTGACCACATCTATCCATTATTTCCTTGATCACCACCAAACTACTTTACTAATCTCACTTGATCTTTCGGCTGCTTTTGACACAATTGATCATCAACTTCTCATAAACAGACTTCAATCTATTGGGATCACAGATCAAATACTTTCTTGGTTTATTTCCTATTTTACAGACCGCTCTTCCTCTGTTTTTTACAAAGATTCTAACTCTAAAATTCACATCAACTACTTTCGGTGTTCCACAAGGGTCTATTCTCTCGCCTTTATTATTCAACATCTTTCTATCACCATTAATTACATTGTGTCAATCTATAGGTTTCCATGTCTTCTCATATGCAGATGATATTCAGCTTTTACACCCTATAGACACCAACAACATATCTGCCATCCAGGAGATCAGTAAGAAACTCGATAAGGTCTATCAATGGCTGAACACAAATAAACTGGCCCTTAATATAAAAAAGACAAACCTAATGATCTTTCCATGGAAAGAAAACCCGACGTTAATTGCTCCTATTACTATAGATAATGTTCCACTACAGATAGTTAATAACGTAAAAATCCTAGGAGTAATTTTTGAATCCTAAATTGAACTTCCACGATCATATTAGCTATATTGTTAAAACGTCTTTCTATAGATTACGACAGATTAGATCTATCTCAAAATTTCTTTGCTCAAAATCACTGAATATTCTCATTCATTCCTTAGTAATAGCCAAACTTGATTACTGCAATGCTCTCTTTAAAGGAATAACACTAACTGAACTTAAACGTTACAAATTATCCAGAATGTCGCCATAAAACTCATAACTAAATCTAAAAAATTCGATCATGTTACCCCTCTGCTAAAAAACGCTCATTGGCTTCCTGTCATTCACCGAATATCGTATAAACTATTGTCTACTCCACGTTCAAGACATTACTATATAAGACACCTGCTTTCATTTATAAATTGTTAATACCGTACCAACCAACTAGAACATTAAGATCTATTGATCAAAATTTACTTACAGTTCCTTCATTAAAATATATAAACACAAGACGACAATTTATTTTTTCTGTAACAGCCCCCACAAACCTGGAATGCTCTTCCAATTTTTTTACGTAATGAACAAGACCTGGTAAAATTTAAAATACAATTAAAAACATTTTTATTCAATGATGCTTTTAATACTTAACTTAACCATATCAAATCAATAATTCCAATATTTTATACAAATCGTTTTAATGTTTCCCCTTTTGTTTTTTCCTATGTATTTCTTTTATTTAACAAATGTATTTCTTAAACCCCTCTTTCCCTATGTATTGTAGTTTATATTATCCATTGTAAGTATTTAAAGTCTGTATTGTATGTATTGTATGTTTTCTTTTAATTAATTATTATGTACATCGCTTTGAATTTGATAAAGCGATTAATCAAGAAAATTAATAAACTTTGAAACTTTTGAAACTATCATTCTTGAAGCAGGTATTCAGTTATCCAATAATCAACAGTCCATACATTAAAAAAAGCATGTACAGAATCCACTCTGATATAACAAGAAAGATAATATAGCAAAAATATAAAAAATTTCAAAAATGCCAACATGATCATGTTTTGAGCACCTGTTCTAAGTATTCTTAGCAACAACAATAAAAGTGAAAAAACACAATAAAAACTCTAGCCACATTATGCTTAATGTGGATAGTTTTTTTGTGCTTTTATTGTTGTTGCTAAAAATACTTTGAATAAATTACAAACCAAGGTCCGATAACATTGAGTTTCCACAGTCTAGTTTGTTTGGATTTGTTCTTATCCTGTGGAAATTTGGGTCTTCTTGCTTTCATCGTTCCTTTGAGCATCTGCTCTGCATCAGGAAAATCTTCACTATAAAAACTTAAAAAAAACAAACCATATTGGAAAACAATTCTTCATGGCCCAGACTTGTTTGTAAGCTCCCTGGCAAGCAGGCTGGAAAAAGTGAACAAAGTTCTTGCTACAGTTCAAAGGCTGTGGAAACATTCTAGCCATAAAGTCCATACCGACCTGAAGAATAGGGCTTGGGCAAATACTCCAAAGTAGAGAAAAGGACCCAGCAGGAAAGGGTCGCAAAGCAGCCCGTTCAGAGCTGCTGCTGCTGCTGTTTTAGAGGCTTCAGAGTTGGAGGTAAGTCAGGCTCACAGTGGGTTGGTGGGGTTCAACTGCATAGAGGGATGGGAGGGCAGGATAGAAAGACACTGTAGAGGGAAGGCCCATTCAGAGGCACGGCTGCTCTTTTTGGAGGCCTCGGAGATGCTACACAAGGGGATGGGTGAGATGAAAGGAAAGAGGAAGAATTGGGGTGGAAGAGAGGCAGAGATGATTGGCAAATCAGGCAGCACTAGTATCAGGGATGGAATTGGGGAGGCTTCGGGGGTCAATCAACTAGGGCTTATTTTTGGGGTAGGGCTTATATTAGGACTATCTTTAAAAATCAAGGTAGGTCTTATTTTTGGGGGAACACAGTAGCAGGCAACCTGGCCGTGGCAAGTCCGCTATGGCATGGCACTCTCTCATGTTCTAGGATCCATGACAGTGATCACAGAAGTGGTACCTTGGGCGAAGGCACACATGCATCTACTGCAGGACTCTTGGTCTCCTCAAAAGGATTGGATCCAGCTGCCACTGCTTGGACAGCGGAAGCAGACAAGCACGTGATGGTTGCTTTGACCGTAATCACAATTGACGGACATGCCCCTTTCGGCTGGACTCATGGGAAATTCATGGACGACAGTCTGTATGGCTGGGGAGGCCAATTTCAATGATCACCCAGTTCAAGGGTGATGGACGCCGACTCAGAGGCCTTGGTTCATCAATAGACTGGAGCTACAGGCCATATGGCTAACACTACAGAAGTTGGAGAAATCCTTGGAAGGCAAGATAGTCAGATTCTCAAACAAATGCTAACAGCGGTGGCTTAGGTCAATAAACAAGGAGGCACCAAGAGTGCTCTGCTGCTTCTAGAGGTCTAATTGTTATTCAAATGGGCAGAGGCCCGCCTGCAAGCGATAGACAGCAACTGTAGCAGGAGTCAACAACGTGCAAGCAGATTTTCTTAGCAGGTTCTACATCCAAGAGAATGGTTGTTGTCCTCTAGAGGCCTTCCAAAGTATTGAGCGATGCTGGGGTCATCCAACATTTGATTTGATGGTCATGGCAGCAAACAAAATGTGGATCATTTTTACAGCTGCAGATACAAGTCTGGAAGTGCCAGATTGGGTGCCTTAGTTCAATCGCAGCCAGAAAGGGAACTCTTATATGCATTTCCCCAGTGGCTGAGTAATCCATAGGATTGCAAACCATCCAGGGGTGGTAAGTCTTGGTAGTCTCCAGATTGGCTGTGGTGGCTTTGGTACACAAATCTGTTCCATTTACAGATGGACATGTGTCTCCAGAGTCACAGTACATCTAGAGCTACTGACTCAAGAACCAGTTGCCCTAGAAGAGTGACCATTTTGGTCATATGGTATGGCTTTTGAGCACATACAGTTAGAACGCAGGGGGATATTCAGAAGGTAATTATTGCTCCTCTCCTTAGAGCCAAAAAGCCAACTACAGTTTCAGCCTATGCTAAGGCCTGGGAAATGTTTCAACACTGGTGTATTAAAGACAAGGTGGAACTGCCGCAAGCTCCAATCTCAGTTTGTGCTAGTATTTTCTCCAAGTGGAACTCAAAAAGGGGCTAGAAGTCAGTTCTCTCAAAGTATGAGTGGTAGGTATCTCATGTTTCAGGGCCCAAGTGAATGTTTCCTGGCCTCTCATCCAGATATAGCATACTTTTTACAAAGCTCTGAAGTATAGAAGTAGCAGTGAGAACAGATGCAACCTTTGGGACTTCAATGTTTAAGGCAAGCTCATCAATCCCACCCAGGCTCCAAGGACTGCTCTAGTACACAGTTCTTCAACCGCCGGTCTGCAGAAAATTTCTGCCGGTCTGCGCAGGGCCGGCGAGATCTACGAATTAAATTTCCTGTCGGGCATCTCTTCCCCTTTCCCTTCCAGGGCCGGCGTTAAGATCAGCTGCGGTACTGCTACAAACGGACGTCAAAAAGAAAGACAGAAGCCGCGGGACTTTTGCTCTTGCCTGCATCGCTATAGGCTCTGCCGATCTTGATCCCGCCCCCTTCTGAAGTGACTTCCTGTTTTTGAGGGGCAGGATTGAGACCGGCAGAGCTTGTAGCGAATAGCAATTCAGGCAAGAGGAAAGGTCTCGCGGCTTCTGTCTTCATTCTAGCCGTCTGATTTAGCAGGACCATAATTGAAGGTAGGGTAGGTTTTGCTTTGTTGTTGCTGCCAAGTTTAGCAGGACCGGGGTCGAAGGCAGGGCTAATAGCAATCG
Source organism: Geotrypetes seraphini (assembly GCF_902459505.1). NCBI lineage: Eukaryota > Metazoa > Chordata > Amphibia > Gymnophiona > Dermophiidae > Geotrypetes > Geotrypetes seraphini. The sequence goes on from NC_047097.1 coordinate 45,086,480, forward strand.
AGTCCTGGAAGAGTGGATCGGGGCTAGCAGCCAAGGGAGGAAATAAGAGATGCTGGATTATGAGGAGAGGGAAAAATGTGATATAGGTGTTGTTGGAAGGGGATGGTAGACCCAGGAGGGGGGATTGGTGTGACAGAAGGAAGATGGTGGATCCCCTTGGGGGAGGATAGTTATTGGAACTAGGTGGGAATTGGAAGAATAGGGACACAAAGATAGATGCTGGACCTTGCAGGGGGCAGAGAGACATGGAAAATGCTAACATGAGGATGGAGTATGAAGTCAGATATTGGACATGGGTATGGGGAGTAGGGAGACAGAGGGGATATGCTGGACATTATGAAGGGGGAATAGGGAGACAAGGAGAAGATGCTGAATAAGGAATGGAGGGAGTAGGGTGATGGAAGGTATCTGCTGGATTAAGATGGGGAAAAGAGGGGAGGCACTGGGATGGGGAAAGATGGTGGGTTTGGCTGGATGACTCAGGAACGGGAAGAAAAAAAGAACACAGGAAGATGCTGGACATGGAGGTTGTAGGGTGAAGGAAAAAAAGCAGACCTGAGTAGGTGGGAGATGCTGGACACAGGGTGGATGCAATAAGAAGAAAAAGGAGGTTCTGGATATTGGAATAATAGGTAGAAGACAGGAAGAGACAGAAGTGGCAGATAGATTGAAGACCTTGGAAAGAAATTTAAGAAAAGACAGAAGAAAGCAGAACAAACTGGGCAGATAATAAAGGTAGAAAAAAAAATTTTATTTCTATTTTGTCATTAGAATATATCAGATTTTAACTATATATCCTGCTAGAGACATAACTGGGGACTGCAAAGCCCAGGCAGTGCTTCTTTAGCTTCCAGCACTCCCCTGTCATGTGTGACAGCAGTATTCTGTTAGCATGATATTTCTGTGTAGCATTCTGTAATAATTTGACTTGTTCAGTTTTCTTGATAGTAGAGGGGAGACAGGGGTTTTGTTGGTCCTTGCTCTGTATATTTGTATTTATAAAATGACAATTGTACAGAATATTGTTTCTTTTTATACTTTAATAAAATATGTTCAATATAAAATCATAACTGAGGCTTGTGCAGATGGGATCAGATGGTTTGTGGGGACCGAACTCGTGGAAACGGGGCAAAAATGTTTTTTTAAATTTCAGTCTTAGTAGTTTGCCGGTCCACAAAATAATTCTTTTATTTCCACTGGTCCATAGGTGTAAAAAGGTTGAAGAACACTGCTCTGGTACATCTCATTTGTCCAGAATGACACGCCTATTGCACTAGAAATAAAAATTATATTCTTACCTCGATAATCATCTTTCTTGTAAATAGGTGTGTCATTCTAGAACCCCACCCTATACTTCATACAACTTGACTCAAACAAAAATGAGTTTCTAGTCTGAAATTTTTCAGGCCAGTCAGATTTAAGGGATACAAGAGTTTAGGTAATTATAAATTTTTTTTTAAATCCAAATAAGAGATGCAAACAAGTCACACGTTGGGGAAGGTATGAACCTCATAAATATTAAACTTATGGTTGTTTTACACTGTTTTTTATTGGTTGACATTGTTCATATATTGCGTTTAGTTTTAATTCTTACAGAGCAGAACACATTTTATAGGGGAGAATCTCCATACTCCTTCTTATATTCTGTTATGAGGACTTTTGCCTGCTTTGGTATAAACTGAAGGGAGCAGCACATTCCACTGAGGAAGAAGGCATTGAAAATGGTGATTAATACTTTCTGCAAAATGTGCAGGTTTGGATTCACTACCCACTTGTCCAGATTGACACCTATTTATAAGAAAAATTATTGCAGTAATAACCTAATTTTTCTTAAAGCTGCTACATTTTAGATGGCCCACAGTTAATATCCCAAACAAGCATTCATGAACAAATTGTCACCAGGTTCCACAAGGCTAGCCAGGATTCCATTTCATTACTGTAGGAGCAGTCAATATTTTTGTCATCTTGTTCATTGCATAAACCAGTTAAAGAGAGGGCGAGCTCTCCTTCAATATACTAACTTTAAATACTTAAATGTGGTCATCTATCTAAACCCTCACAGCTCAGAAATGGAGGTAGCCTTCTCCCACCTCAAAGTAATTATAGACAGAATTAGATAAGATCAACAGTTAATATTAATAATGACAATTTTGATTAGTGCTATTATTCATATATTCTAATGAAATTAATGACTTTGGAAGACATTAATGCAAAACTACCTAAAATAATCCTGTTTCTATAAAACAAATTCAGCTCAGCTGTGAGAGAAGTGAATGTTCACAAAGCCCCTATGACACATTTAAATGATTTCTCACATTCTAATAGAAATATTTTAAGAATGACAATTGCTGGAATAGCTGCAATACTTTAAATGCTGCGTGTCCAATGAGAGCCCGAGAAACATTACTTACACTTATATTTGCAATCAACTAATGGACTGTATTAGGCATGTCAATGTGAAAATTTATAAGTGTGCCCAAATCAAAAACAAAGTATACAGTAGAGGTCTTGTGTTTCTTGTAGAGCAATATTCAGAAGTTCATGTTACCAACAAAAAATAGAACATAACACACAAAATGGATTTAGCTAAATTTATTAAACTAAAAACTAATAATCCCTTGGAAAGAAAATCCTGGGACCTTTAGACTTCTAGGAATGCATGGTTACCTGCCATTATAGCGTCAAGTCTACCTCTTGACGGAATACTTTCACAATACCAATATAAGCAGATAACTCGGCTAGCAGAGATCTGCAATCTAGCTAGTTGATAACAATAACTAGTGTTTGTTAGCCATTTCACAGCAGCAAAAATTTAAAGTATATGAATTTTTCTAGACAATGTAAGGGAAATAATCTGTGAACAATAGTCTAAATGCTTAATATGGACATTCAAATGCATTTTATTGTATAGACATGGAAAACATAAAACCTAAAGACATGATGGCAAAAAATTACAGTGGTATGTATTTTGTGTTATTGGACTAAATAGAGCATGTATTCTGTTCCCAGTATTAAAAAGTTTTATTTTTTTATTAATTCAGAACTGATATTATACAGCAGCCAGGCTTTTCCTAATTAAGGAATGTCTTGATACACATTATCCTTTTCTAGTTTATCTTTATACATTAAAACTAAAATACATGATTGATTAAATTAAGGTTAGTACTAGATGAAATCAGTCCCATAAAGCTTGATACTACAAAAAATAAAACAAAACACACATCTACTTTATAGAGCAGCTAATCTTGCCTGCAAGTTTTGGGGGGGTTCACAAAGCCCATAGTATGTGCAAAGAAATGCAATATAAGAACCATGCAAAAACAGAACAACACTAAAATGGATTAAAAGAAAATGTAAAACCTAAAAAAGTTTTATAAATACATTAAACGCAACTGTGTACAAACTGTAAGTCTACAGCATTAGTTATACTATATGGCAGAGCAAGGACTCTAGAATTCAATGCTTTCAAATCTGCACAGGTAAGTCATGCCATCTTTGGTTGGCTGCAGTACCAGGATGAGCAAGGGTAGAAGGGCCCAAGAGTTCAGGAAAATCCTGTCAACTTTCAGTAGGCAGCTGAGCCTCAATGTCCACTCTGCAAATGGGGCATTTCTTGTTAGTGATCAACCATTGATCTACACACACTTGATGAAAAAGATGCATACACGGAAGGCGCCTGTCACAGCAAAAGAAAAAATAAATAAATCAGGTTATTACATGGAATCCTTTAACTTTGCTTTCTGTGCACATGAAGCAGCTTAGACACAGAAAACAGCAAGGAGGATTAGGATATCTGGATGCCACAATAGTATTCCAATGGATTTATTTTCAAAATACAAAATTGCTGCCCTTACTAATCCTCAAAATGAAAACTTCAACACATTAGGGTCCTTTTACTAAAGCCATGACAAAAGTGGCCTTAGCATGCTGCTTATGCATTTCCCATGCGCTAAGGCTACTTGTGCCGTGATCAGAAAGTGACTGACTTCTATTTTCCCCACTTAATGACCACATACTAATTTAAAATTATATATATAAACATTTATATTTGAATAATATATATAAATTCCTAAATAATTGAATAAAATAGTCATCTCAAAAGCACAATTCCATGGTGGGTGATTTTTCTAATATTTAGCAATTTTGGACCAAGTGGTAAGACAATTATTATGATTTATTGCACAAACTAATTTTGCCATTGGCATATGGCCATTAAAAAAAGTTACCACATGAGCCCCTACCGATACTTATTTCATAGGCAGTAAGGGCCCATGTGCTAACCCCACATTAAGCATGTGGCAATGTCTCACGATCTGATTAGCACTGTCATGCCCACTCTCCATCCCCAAAACATGCCACCTTGGAGAAAATTAAGGAAAATATTTTTAATGTATGGTGTATGCACACAGGCAAATTTACCGCAGGATGGCAGTGCACATCCCACGGTAAGCTTAACATACAGTAAGCACACAATAGCACTTTCAGTTTAGTAAATGGACCCCATTGTTCTTTGTTTTCTCTTTTCCATCATCCAAAATCTAACAAAATATCATGCTAAGTATTCTGATTTTGCTTACCAAAGTAGACAAAAATTTAAACAAGAAATTGTTTTAGAAACTTGAACATAAAGCAAAAGTAATGACTGAAGAAAGCTGATATAATGACCCAACTTATGTGGTTTTTTAATGTGTGTATGTATGTGTGAATTAGGTCTGTCCTATTTGTTTTTATGGTGTTCTTTTCCTGTTTGATGATTTTATTGTAAACTACTGAGAACTGTTTTAAGCATCTGCTGTAAATCAAATTTTAATAAACAAACATATTTAAATTTACACTTTTCATAAGCAGTAATTTACATATGGAAAAAGCCACACAGCATTTGTTCATTTAATATCATAGTGTAAATAATTACTGCTAGTCTGCAGCAAGTCCTATATACTTAAAACTGGGAAATCATGTATTCCCTTATGAACTGGCAAACAAATATGCTCATTTTAGCTTTTCCTTCAATTTCAGAAACAACCGCTGAGATGAAAACAGAAAACTTAAGGATTTTTATTTTTCAAACGATATTACCTGACATCTTCACCTTCCTCTAATATAGACAGACAGATAGTACATTTTTCCTCTGTGTCTTCCTCTGTTCCTTCCTCTCCTTCTTGCTTGCCGTGCAATTTCCTCTGTGAGAACCAATCAGTTGATACCTTATTAGTAGAGATGATATTGACAAACTGGGTAAAAAATTCTCATGCAAATTATCAGTTTAGTTTTTAACATTTAAGAAAATTTTGGTTAAATACCAAATTTCCAAAGTGCACAAAAGTATCAACTTATATTTATTTCAACCATACTCTTCCTCAAGACATCAGAGCTAAACTGGTTCATGCCAGTACAACTCAAAAAAGAAAAAGGATACAGTTGTAAAAATATCATGCCAATAAAACACAAAACAGCAGCATAGGAGACATCAGCCAGTCAAATGGAATAGGAACACTATTAGATATCACAAGTTATATTAGATAGCACAAGATATAAAAAGTGTTCCTATTCCATTTGATTTGCTGACGTCACCTGCGTTTGGTTTTTTTTGCAGATGATTCTTTTCTTTTGTTTTTGTCTGTCTCATCCCAGTATTGAACATTATGAAGAGAAATGCTTCCAACACCTGGGCCATAGACACAAAGGGGCTTGGCATTATAAAGCATTTTTCATGTATTTTGCATGTTTTACACATACAACATATAAAATCACAAGGTTGTATACAAGCGTACTTATGTGTGCCACATGTAGGTGCTCCTAGGACTAGCATCTGGGCAGAGTTGTGGCAGGTACACATGTACCAATACAATGTAAATGAACATCTTGGCATATGCCTTGGAGCTGGTGTAATGGAGGCTTATTCTAGAAACCCATTTTAAAGAAGGCACATACATGCATATATTGCCTTTATAAAGAAGATATAAAAAAAGTGCATTTTTTGAAACAGATATCCTGTTATAAAATGGTCCCCATATGAGGGAAACCTTTTTAGTTCATCTAGCACCTTATCATGCATGCATGAATTAAAAGTTTTCCTATGTATTTTATTTTTTTCTCATTATATACCTTGCTATAGACATGCTATCTGCAATCAGTACTTCTCTCATCTCTAGCTAATGTTTCTCAATAGTTCTGTATACATGGTAATTTTCAAGTTTTATATCTAAATTAAAACTTCACACTCTGGAAACATGATTTAAAACCAATTTTGCTTTAATGGTTCTATACTAGGGGTGTCCAACCTTTTGGCTTCCCTAGGCCGCATTGGATGAAAAAATTTTTTCTGGGGCCGCACAAACACTAACTGATGAGCCAAAAAAAAAAAAAAAAAGGCTGAGCAGGTCCCAAATTTGCAATCACTAATATAGAAGATGCACGTATCTAATAATAAACCTTCATTAAAGGGACACTGTGGAGAGGAACTCAAAAAAGCAGTAATGCTTACCCTGACTGAGTGATCCTCTGCACCGCTGACAGTGGGAGCAGCCACAGGCTTCCGTATCCCCACTCTGATGAGCAGGGATGCGCACTCCTGGATTTCCCATTCACTTCTATTACATCTATGGTGAGCTTCTTCAGAGGTGAGCCTCATCAGAGCGGGGATGCTGCATCAGTTGTCAGCGGCGCACGTGGAGGATCGTTCAGTCAGGGTAAATATTAGTGCTTCCCACTTTCAGCTTATGCTCCCTCAAAATGAACATCTCCCCCTGCTGTAGCTAGTAGGAATCTCCAAGCCTCGCCAACTGACGGCCACCTCCTCTCCTCCAACTTCCCAAGTTCTGCAGCTGGCTGCAATACTGCAGAGCTGCTGCCTTCCCTCCTCCCTGTCTCTCCCACCACCTTGGCTTTCATGTATGCATGAAAGCAGTGGCAGCTTGAGGATATTGCCATTGGCTGCAAAGCTTGGCGATTTGGGGTTTCCAGACTGGAGAAAGATGTCTTCAGGTGGCAGGGCTTGGGAATCCCCAACAGCTCAAGTATTTGTAAATTGCACGCAGGTGGGGAGAAATTTTGGGCTCCAGTCCCTCCCCTAAATCAGCTGTATATGACTACGCCACTGAATACAAAAATAATTGTGATGCACATATCCCAAAGCTAACATATTCCAGTTAATAAATTCAAAATAAAACTATTTTTTCTACCTTGTTGTCTGGATATTTTGTTTTTCCATCATCTTGGTCCCAATTTCTCTTTCTGCTTTTTGTCCATATTCAACTAATTCTGTTTCCAGTGTCTGCTGTTCATTTTTTTCTCCTCTCTTGTTCCATTTCCTCTTTATGCTTGTCTCCAACGTATTGATTTTTCCCTTTCAGCTTTCTTAACTTTTGCTTTTCTTTTTTGCTTCTGTCCACTCAAATCTTGCCTTCTTTCTCACCCTTCTTTTTAAATGTTCAGCTACCTCTCAATTCTCCATCTTCTCTCAGTCCCTAGGCTCTCCCATTTCCCAGCCTCCTATTTCCTGCTATCTACTCCCTATTACCACATTTCTACTATTGTACTCACTGCTCTCTCACTCACATGGCTCACCACTTTCAGAATCCTCCTCCCTCTCTCCATTGGTCAGGCTATAACTCCCTGTCACTTTCTTTCCATCCCCTTTCTTATCTCAGCTCTCTTCCCTCCTGCCCTCCCTCCCATGGGTCCATCTCTCCTCCTCTATACCCATGGTCCAACATTTTGTTCCCTCTCTTTTCTGTTTTTCTTCTTCCCTCCCCCCTTAATGTTGAACAATGAAATGGAGGGAAAAAGAGAGTTGCTGCATCTCTCTGCCTTCCATCCACAGGCCTAACATTTCTCCCTACCTCCCTTCCAACCCCAGATCCAACTTCTCTCCCTTTCTCTTCCTAAATGCCCCCACCCCCTCTCTCCCCCTGCCTGCCTCCCTCCCCCAGGTCTACCATTTCTCCCTTCAAGTTTCTCTTTCCCTCTTCCTCCACACCTCCCCAGGTCCAACTTCTCTCCCTTCAGACCATTGCCCACCATCTCTCTCTCTGTCCTCTGTTTCTGGCCCCATAAGCTCTCCCCCCCCACACCCAATCTAGCACTTCTTTTAATACCCTCCCCCTCTAAAAAAACAAACAAAAAAAACAGTCCAGGAGGCTTCCATGGCCCAGCATGTTCTCCCCCTCCTCTCTGCACCCATGCATCTCTACCTCACTCTTCTCCCACCACCATGTCCAATAATTCTCTCTCTCCCCCTCCCTCCGTTCTCTGCCCAACAATTCTCCTCTTTCTTCATCTCTCCATGTGCACCATCTCTTTCCCTCTCTCAGACACCCAATTTCCCTTACTGTTCCTTCCCCCTCCCTCCCTCCATTCTTCAATCATATGGCTCATGCGCCCTCCCTCCATCATTTGTCCGTTTGTGCTCCCTCCCTCTGGCATCCCAAAACAACCTTATCCCTCCCTTCTGGCCGGCTCCCATGCTGCAATTGTTTTTCTTGTGAAAGCTGCGGGCGGTGGTGGCTGGCTACTCACGCAATCCGTGGCTGTGTTAGAAATATTTATTTTATGGCTGTTGGAAATCTGAATATGGATCTGGATAAAAGACGGATTCCCCATGTGCTGTGTGGAAACTAATCACTAACCTACCAGACTCTCCTGTTTACTTCCTAAATCCACCACCTGTAGTAAACACACAATCTTAAGCACAAGAGAGATGGAGGTAAAATAAAATAAAATCTCATTTTACAGAAGTTAACCTCCAACCGTCATTCTAGCGTACTATAATCCTTCTCTGAACAGAAACCCCCCCCAAAAAAAAAATCTACGCTTTTTTTTTTCTTCTAGAAAACGCCAGCACAGAGCATGCACAATAGTGCAACTACAAAATTGGAAGTGGCGCGTCTGCCTGAAGGGAGCTGGAGCGGTTGTTTTGTTAACTTTCCGGTGGGTAATTTTCTGGCGGCTCCCTTGAGGCAATTGTCCGTGGGTGGCATCGGCTCATCACGCGCGATTCCCATCGTGATGTCAGAGGGAATGCTTCTGACACAGCTAGGAATCGTGCGCCAGGAGCCAATGCCGCCCACGGACAAGTGCCTCAAGGGAGCCTGCCAGAAAACTACCCACCGGAGGGAGGCACAGAAGGGAGGGAAGGAGAAACTGGGCCGCACAAAACTCTTTGTTGGGCCGCGGGTTGGACACCCCTGGTCTAAGCCCTCCTGAAGTAAAGCCAGGCTCAATGAAATGTGAGTCCGCTAAGGTTCCATCTGATCCTTAACACACTACTGCTGGAAAGCCATAGTAGAGGGTTTCTTTGAGTGCAAAAGAGTGGCGATAACTACATCCAAATAACTGCACTTCATCAAGGCTGAGCACTCAACAAGCCTTTAAGACCAAAGCACCGTGGGTTCTACATGGGCACTGGCCCCTGACTGAGAAGGAAGCGATGAAGAGGTAGCTGGAGCTTCTCATCTTGCTGAAGCTGGCCGAGATCCGCATACCAAGGGCGATTAGGACAATCTGGAGCCACTAGAATTACCAGGCCAGGATGTGTCACTATCCGGTGGATGACCCGACCGTCCAGAGACCACGGAGGGAACACATACTAAAGCTCATGAAGCAGCCAGGGCTGAACCAAGTTGTCCAGTCCTAGGATTATGTGCTGTGTTTGTCAACTGAAAAAGTGCCCGGCTTTCGAGTTCTCTGCTGAAGCTATCAAGTCCATCTGGGGCTGACCACAGCACTGCATAATCAGACGGAACGTCTTCTGCGAAAGGGACCATTCTTCCAGGTCCAGGATCTGTCGGCTGAGGAAGTCTGCCTAAACGTCGTCAACTCCGCCCATATGGGCAGCTGAGAGACAGAAGATGCACTTCTGCTCAGTGGAACAGCATCTGAGCTTCCTGGCCCAAAGGAGCGCTTCTTGTGCCCCCTTGATGATTTACATACACTACTGCTGTGGCATTGTAGGAAAAGACCCGCACTGCTTTTCCTTCCAGAAGGGGCTGGAGAGTGAGTAACACCAGCTGAATTGCCCTGAGCTCCAGACGACTGATCGACCAACGTTTCTGATGGGGAGTCCACTGCCCCTGAATGTAACGGTCCCTGCAATGAGCACCCCAACCCGACAGGCTGGCATCCATTATAAGAGTCATCCACTCTGATAACCTAAGAAGCCTTCCCCAGCAGAGAGCCTCCTCCTGAAGCCACCAGCTCAAGCTGCTGCGAGCTGGCTCTGTCCAGAGAAGCAGCATCTGAAGGGAATGACACTGCAGAGACCACCGAGAGGAGAGACTCCTGTAAATATGTGCATGTGAGCTCAGGACCAGAGGACCGCCTCCAAGGATGTAGTCATGGATCCCAGATCCTGAAGATAAAGCCAGGCCTTGGGAACTGGACAGTCCAAGTTTATTATAAATTTGATAAAACGCTTATCAAAATACTAAGTGTGTTACAGCAATAAAATAGAGATAAGAACAGAGATAAAACCAGAATTAAAAACAGCAATATTAAACAGACGAAATAAACTAAGATAAACAAGACACAAAATAAGTGTAATAAAACAAAAGGATAGTGGGGAGAACTATATATATGGGAAAAACCAAAAGGACTAAGGGGTTCAATAAGAAAAGAATAGTAGCATAATTAGCCAAAAAGCATCGATGAATAAGAAGCTTTTTAAAGCTCCTTTAAATTTATCTAAGTTCAGCTCTGCATTCCAGAGAGTGGGTACAGTAACTGATCTGCTATTGAAGTTTCTGCCTCGGAAAGAAACACACAACCCTGGTGTCGAAAATAAGATCCAGATACTCCAGGAACAGGGAAGGCATCAAATTGCTCTTTTTGAAGTTGACAATCCACCCCAACACCTGCAACAGAGACACCACCATCTCCACCACACTTCTGCACTCCGGACAAGATGGAGCTCGGATCAACCAATTGTTCAGGTAAGGAGAAAGACTGCCACAACTACCATCACCTTGGTGAAAGTGTGGTGTGCCATCGCAAGACTGTAGGTCAGTGTAGTGAACTGGAAATGCTGTTGTAGAACATGGAAACATAGAATACGGCAATGTCACGGGTAGACTGAAATTTGGAGATAAGCCTCTGTGAGGTCCAAGGACGCTAGAAACTCTCCTGGAGAGAAAGCACCACCTTGCACACTGTTTCCATGCAGAAATGAGGAATCCAGAAGAAGCGATTGACTGACTTCAGATTCAGACTAGGTCTACAGTCTTCCAAGCCTTTCTTTGGCACGATGAAGTATGAGTATCTGACTAAGCCTGATTCATGTTCTAGAATAGGTTCTATCGCTCTGATGTCTAAGAAACGTTGCACAGTAATGCGCACTTGGGATATAGCGTGATATCTGCAAATACCACTTTGACCACAGTCCATACACAAAATGGTCTCTCCTTATACTATACACCACACTCCGTACATAAAATAGTCTCTTTTCCCCTCCCCCCTTTTTCCCTTTCTTTCAAGTTTTAATAAGTATTATGTATATAGTTTATTATAGTAATTGCATCCATAGCAGAATGTGTGCTTTTATTCCCAATTGTTATATGTAGTATTGGAGGTAAATCATTTAACTTTGCTTGAAATTACTTAGAGTAAAAAGAGGTTTTGAGCCCAGCCCCCAACCACCTTGTCCAGGTGCTGTGCTGAAAGCACCTATTACAAAAGCATGACTGGGTGTGCCAGTAAAAGGACTGAGCCATTTTAAAGGACAAAGACATGGCCAAACAGATGCAGCTCAGACAAATAAACAAAAGCATGGATGTACCAAGTACCCCTGCCCCCACAGTCTGCAAGACAATCTAATCAGATGACATCACCAATGACAAGACTACCCTGCTCTATGATTGGATGTGATGCTAGAGACTGCCCCTGAATTTTGATGCATCTTGGGAACCCCCCCCCCAATCTATAAAGCATCGATACCATGCGGACTTCTGTCTGTTTTTCCTGGATCACAATGCTGCAACATCACTATCTCTACAACTTCACCATGTGCGTCCAGCACATGTGCTTTCTGGCCTACCATGCAGCCTTCTAAAGACTTTTCAACCAGCATTTGTGAGTAAATTTGATCCTTAGAGAAATTTTGTCTAGTTTAATCCTATTATCTCTGCTCAAAAAGAACCTATCTAACTATGACTCTACCTGTTTGGTTTTTAATGCTTAAATAAATTTTCAGTTTGCTTATAAAATGTTCTGAGTCTTAGTTCTTGATATTTAATGAGCTAAGTTTTAATCAAGCGAGCTAACTTTCCCCAAATTAATAGTTCTTTATAAGTTATACTCCTCTCTTTGAAAGCAATATAGCTTATTGGTGTAGTTCCATCCATTTAATAATAATTTTTATAACAGGGACTCCTTTTCTGGCCAGCCTGTCAGTCGAGAAACAGATCTAGAGGCAGACAAAAGAAGTCTATCTTGTGCCCTTCCTGAATGATGTCCAGCATCCACTGATCCAATAAAACGCGAATCCAGTCCTGATGAAATTGAGAAAGGTGAACTCTGATATGAGGAAGCTCCTCCACCTGACTCCTGGCATCATTAGTCTTCTTAGCAGTTGCTACTCGGGAACCTAAATTGGCTGCCTGGAATTTGAACTGCTATAATGAGGGAGGGAGCCCTGGGGAATATCTCTGGGAGGAAGATCCTGCAGAGCCCTGACAAAAACTACAGGAGGAACGAAAATTACTTGCGATCCCCTCTGACTGACAAGACCTGTTTACAGGGAAAGACTTTGGGCGGCACTCAGCAACACTTGTCATGAGGACATCCAGACCTTTACCAAAAGAAGCTGACCTTTGAAAGGAAGTCTGCTTAAAGTGGCCTTAGAGGCAACGTCCCCCGCCCAATGACAGATCCAAAGTGTTCAGCGTGTGGATACTGCATAAGCAGAGACCTTACTAAAAACTCAATTGAGATCATAGAGTGCATCCATTACATAATCCACACCATCCATTACCAGTGGAGGATAGTCAAATACATCCATGGAGGACACACCATGCAATCTGGAATGACAGGCTCCCACCATAAATGAAACAGCCACCACCATCACTCAGATACCTAAAGACACCACTTCAAAAAGCTTTTTCAACATAATGTCCATCTTGCAATCCTGAGAATCCTTAAGCATCACTCCGTCACTAGGGAGAGTTGAGCACCTGACAAACTGCACTATGGCGGAATCCACTTTAGGCTGTTCAAAAACCTGCTGAAAATCAGGCGCCAGAGGATAAAGCTTAGACATATCTTTAGACTGGAAAGAACTCTCTGGAGAATCCCACTATTCCGTAACCAGCTCAAGAAGCTGCGGGTGAGATGGAAAAAAGGAAGACAGCACATGACTGAAGTCTAAGTGGAAGGTGGTGAATCCATTTAAGCTCTTTCAGAATATCAGCAATGAGAAGATGGACAGAACCATGCTTAGAGTCTGAGTATAGAAGGGCCATGACCCAAATCCAGACTCTCAGGGCAGTCGAGCTGACTAGTCCTGGCAAGGGTATCAGCCAGATCCAAAATAGAAGTAGTGCCTAGATAGGGCAGAAGTATAATTTCAGAATGGCAACTAGTGCAATCGAGATCTGCTGTTGCAGGACGAGAGGGTTCCTGAACAGGAGGTTCAGCCACCTGAGAAGGGTCCGATGAACCTGCCGGCTGCATCAACGAGCGGAATCCACAGAAAATGCTTTCCAGAGAAGCCAAATAAACTCCGGTGAAAAGTCATACCCTGCAACCATGGCAGAAGTCTGTTGAGGCATACACGCACCACCAAGAGTCCCCAGATTCAGAATGCAGCTATTTTGCGTCAGACGGACTGCTGGGTGATATTTTTTCACGAAGTCACGAACCCAGGTCGGCTCCCCATCCTAGAGTATGTGGAGGAGGCGAATTCCGAGTCTCCCAACCCCTCCTCGTGCATGCTATGGCATATGTTACACGGTTGCTGATCCAGTGCAATCACTGCACACATTCATCAGATTAAGAGCTGGGGTGTCCATCCCACACTATTTTGTATCAAATTGAGGGGTTTTGAGGAAGAAATAAAAGTTAAAAAAAAAAGATTGTTTTAAAATCCAAGATGGCCACCATCAGCGAATTCACACCAAAAATCAAACCTGAAAATAAAAAAAATAGCAAATTGGGGTCTGGGGAGGTGGGGGACCTGAACCATACCCTCAGAAACTCTGAAAAACAAGTTATTAAAACATTTAGCAAGCCACCCCCCGAAGCTCTCATAGGAAATAATGGAGATTACTCACAGTTCTGCAGTGCCAACCTGTCAGCAGTTTAAACAGCAACTAAGTGGAGGAAAAGGATCTTCTGCCTCAGAAACTTCTCCAATCGACCAGAATTGAAGATCTACAGACTGCCAGCTGGCCAAACACTGACTATGACCTCTGCCGCCACAGATCCTCGCTATATGGTCGGGAGTATGGAAAGGTAGCCTGTGCCTTGAAACCGGGTGGGTTTCACTTCGAAGCATACAGACTGCGCTTTAAAACCTGTGACAAGGTCACTGGTAAGCAAACTCAAAGGGGAAGGGACCCCAAGTGAAGTAAGGGTGGTACATAGCAGGCTGGGCCCACAGATCCACCAGAGTTTCTCTGTTAAGCAGCTGTCCAGCACTGTGGGACCTGCATCCTTTCCTCCGATAGGGGACTGCCTGGAAGGGGTCTCAAGGTACTGTAGCCACCAAGAAAGCAAACTTTAAGCAAAAAACAAAAAAAAAGCAGAGCAACTGCAAGAGAATTCTGCACAGATTGCTTGCAGAAATTGTAACTGGATATGTTTGCTAGCACTCATGCTAAGGGGGGTGGAACATGTGCTCAGAAAAGTATTGGATTTCTGCCACTCCCGGATTGTGGGTTAGGACTGAACACCTAGCATATGGAATCTGGAAGGGACATAACAGAAAAGCTAATTTGGTTTTTGAGCCAAAGCTTAGATAGAAAGATATAGAAAGAAAAAGAACCCTCAAACGTCAGATTCTATTTTCATCGTGCAGCTATTATGTTGAGTCTGTACTACAACTTTTGGTTGCTGCTACTTAATGGACTTGATCCTTTATGCCAGGGGTGTCAAAGTCCCTCCTCGAGGGCCGTAATCCAGTCGGGTTTTCAGGATTTCCTCCAATGAATATGCATTGAAAGCAGTGCATGCACATAGATCTCATGCATATTCATTGGGGAAATCCTGAAAACCCGACTGGATTCCGGCCCTCGAGGACCGACTTTGACACCTGTGCTTTATGCAATTATTTTTTTGCCTCTATATTCTCCTCCTGCCATCTTTCTTATGTTACTCCTACATGGACAAATGTCCCATCACTCTGACAGTTTTCACTGTTTATTGTTCAGTAGCTATATATTGAGAAGGACAGATCAACTCTGTATCTGAGGACTGTGAAGGAAATGAAATTGGGAAGTAATGAAAGAGAAGGGAAAGAATGATATTACTCTATTGCCCAAGCTTACAAGTCCAAAATCAACCCAAAAGCTGCAGTGGTAACTGTGTTCCAAAAGTGTGCAAGACATCAATTGGGATTATTCCAGAACATGCCCACCATAAGAGCTCTCAATGCTTTATTTCTAGAGCAGTGCTTCCCAAAAAATTTTATTCAGTTTAACTCAATTTTAGCACTTAAAAATTCAGGTGATCCTTCCTCCCCTCATCCATTTCCTCTGCTGCCCCCCGCTAATTATGCAAAGGATAAAGTCAGCATTAGTAACAATGGCCAGAATCAGCACAGGGAACATAAGCCCTGTGCTCAAGTATATGCTTAAAGATCTTAGTATTCTATATGGGTTCCCAGTCTCACAGGAGGCCCATACAGTACATGGGGTAGGGCCTATAAGCATTCACTAATTCACAGGCTCCTTGCTAACTCCAAGATGACGGCCACAGGTGCCGATTGTGCCCTAAAATAGCCCAGGAAAAACACAGGAACCCTGGAAAATGGTAATTTTGTGATTTTTAGAGATTGGGGAGGGTTAGGACATGCAGTGAAACCACCCAGAAACCCCTTTTTAGGGCCCCTCCCCAATCTGCTAAACCAAGCAGGCAAACAGCTACTCACTGTGTTCTGTGCTGTAAGGGAGAAATAGCAGGCAAACTAAACACAGCATGCAGGGAGATCTCAAGCCTCAGGAAGCTGGAAAATTGGATTTCAAGTCTTCTAACTGCCTCACCTGCCCAGACACCCCAGTCAGTGACTTCCAACACCTCCAGATTGCACAGGGAAGATACACAGTCCAGTCCCAATCCCGGGTGTACCTCCATGGAACCACACAACCTGCACTCCACCCCTTAGCGGACGAATCTAGGCCAAACTAGCTCTCGATACCGGAGCCCCAATTTGACATGCAGTCTGTCCAGGGGGCTTAATGTAGTGCCAGGTAACCCCCCCAGAGGCAGACTTTACACTAAAGTCTGTGATCTCCCGCTGTAAGATGTCCCCGTAGGGTATTTCCACAGCACAAGGGCAAACCCATGAGAAAAAAAAAAAAAAAAAGAGTAAAATAATATACTAAATTTAAGAAAAGAAACACGAGCAGAAGAGAAGAACTCCTACAGCTTGGCTTGTAGGAATACAAAACTGGTGTCCAGGGAGCATGCTCAAGGAGATAATGCACAGTAGGAGGGGCTTAATTTCTATTAACTGAAGTTCCTACAGCCCCTGGCAGCAGGGGATGACTACCGTATTTTCACATAGATAACGCGCACCCGTGTAAAACGCGCACACGGGTATAGCGCGCGGGAAACCGAAATATATGTAAAAAAATTTTTTTGTATACTGCGCATGCTGCCCGCCACTCTCCCGTAGCCGCCCGACTCTCCTTTCGCCCCGCCCCGACTCTCCTCTGGCCACCCCGACTCTCCTCTCCCCCTTGAAGTCCTGTCCCCACCCTGAAAGCCTGATGCCTCCCCCCCCCCCCGACGTACCGATTCACCCCCCCGCAGGACCACTCGCACCCCCACCCCGAAGGACCGCTCGCTACGCACCTGCACCCCCACCCCGAAGGACCGCTTGCACGCACTCCACCCGCACCCCCACCCTGAAGGACCGCTCGCACCCCCACAGCCTCCCAGCACCCCCACAGCCTCCCGACCCCCCCCAATCATGTAGAAGCTCCTACCGGTGTCCTGCTGCTTCCTCTTGGCGGTCCCGTCCCTTCTGTGAGCCCTGCGCCTGCGCTGCTTCCTCCGGCGGTCCCGCCCTTTCTCTGACGTCAAGCCCTCTTGCCCCGCTGACTCCCCGACATGATCGGGGCAAGGAGCTCAAGCCCTCTTACCCCAGCCAACCGCGGCACCCCCGACACGATCGGGGCAAGAGGGAGCTCAAGCCCTCTTGCCCCGCCGACTCCCCAACTCCCCGACAATATCGGGCCAGGAGGGAGCCCAAGTCCTCCTGGCCCTGGCTACCCCCCCCCCCCCTGCTAGTTGTTCGGGCCAGGAGGGAGCCCAAACCCTCCTGACCACGGCGACCCTCTACCCCCACCCCGCACTACATTACGGGCAGGAGGGATCCCAGGCCCTCCTGCCCTCGACGCAAACCCCCCTCCCCCCAATGACCGCCCCCTCCAAGAACCTGGGGGCGGGGCCTTGGGCACATGGTCGGGTTGGGCCCATGTGCCTCAGGCCCCGCCCCCAGGAGGGACCTTAGGCTCTCGGGCCTATTCTGATTGGCCCAGGCGCCTAGGCCCCACCAGTAGGGCGGAGCTTTGGGACGGATGGGCCAATCCGGCCTCATTCTGTCATTGGCTGCCTGCCGGACAGGCGGGTTTGGCTCCCGTCTGTCCGGCCAACTACACAAAGGTACGGGGAAGGGGGGTGGGGGTGTCAATGGGGGGTCGGCCAGGGGGGGTCGCGGGTCGGCTGGGGGGGGGGCGGTCGGAGGTTCTTGAGTGGTCCTTCAGGGTGGGGGTGTGGGTGGGGAGTGCGTGCGAGCGGTCCTGTGGGGGGGTGAATCGGACGTCAGGGGGGAACTATGTAAAAAAAAAATTTGTACAACGCGCTCACGCTTATAACACGCAAGGTTATGCACGGTTTGTAAAATCGTGTATAACGCGCACGTTATATGCGTGAAAATACGGTACTTCCCACCAGTCCCAGAATAGAAGGGGCTTGTACAAGAACTGCTACTACTAGGGATGGGACAATGGAGATCTAGGGGTAGAGAAAGCAGCCCTGTTTGTGATCCTATTGGATCCCAACCCACAGGCTATAAAGGCGACTTTCTATTGCAGTGGTTTTCAACCTGGTCCTCAGGACCCAACCAGTCAGTATGGTATTTAAAATATCAACTATGAACTACATAAAGTACTTTGGCATTCACTCCTATACTGTAACACCTTAAAACCAGACAGGCTCAGTGAATCCTGAGAATCAGGTTGTAAACCAATGTTCTATAGTCTCAGTTTCAATAAGACTGAGAAATAAAAGCACACATTTTATGTACATATTTTCAAACCTTTACAAAATACAGCCAAACCAATGTACAAATGCAGTACACAAGACTTTAGTCATAAGAAAAATCAGTAGCTAGGTCAAAATATATGCAACCTTATATGTTTCAACAGTTTTAGAAAGTGACTAAAGCCAGAATTTCAGTGGTTCTTACCTTCTTATATTTGTGAGGATAAGTGCATCTTTCAATAGTTCCCTGGGAAGCACCACGATTAACATTTCCTAATCGTTCTTCCAAATGAATAAGCTCCTGGTCATGGAACAAACAAAAAACTCAGCATTGTTAAAAAAAAAAAAAAAAGTAACATTATATTTCAATATTGAAATTAAAAAAGGTTTAATTCAGGATCTGAACAAACCTCAAGGGAATTTACCTATCCTAAAATGCATTTGTTATAGATTTGAACTCAGTTACCAACATTTACAATTACAGTAAGTGCTAGTATTTGGAAAACATCAATCATTCTTACTTAGTATTTTTGCATAAGGGGTGAATTCATCAATGAGTGCTAATGGTGTCAGGGTGTGCTAAACTCTAAAGCAGGGGTGTCCAACCTGCGGCCCCGTGAAGTATTATATGCGGCCCCGATCAAGGGCGATGCAGTGTTTTCCTCTGTTGCCCCCAGGTGTTTACCGCCTTGCCAGCTCCCTTCTCTGTCTTGCTGCAGCATTTGCACGTTTGTGCAGCCCCAGAAACATTTTTTTCGGCCAGTGCGGCCCAGGGAAGCCAAAAGGTTGGACACCCCTGCTCTAAAGACACCTGTTATATTCCTATGGGCATTTTTAGTGCTTAGCATCCATTGATGAATTCCCCCCTAAATGTCAAGAGACCCTGTCATGAATCTCTTTGGAAACCTGTACAATCTATTTTCCATGGTCATTTAACATTTCCAAGTGTATTGAACTGTCAAAAAAAAAAAAAGTACTGGATCTGTAAACTAGGTGTAATTTTGAGCATTCTTCTACCTAAATGGCCTTTTACCCCCCCCCCCCCCCTTTCACTAGTGAAGAGTTGCTTAAGGAAAGGAGGATTAAAATCAGACCATTTAGGAAGACAAACACACAAACAAACAAAAAAGGTTTTGTACAGTTTCTTAACGTTATTCTTAGTTGTGGTGACAGTCTAATGTTATAAAATAATGCTATAAATCATAGTAATGTATTTCTGCAGAACTGAATCCATACAGAGGCCAATTTCATTTTCACTTGCAGATAATTTATCTGATGAAGAGAACATTAAGCAAATCACATAAATGCAATAAAATATGATTTTATGCCATGTGTTAAATATGCTATCCAATATTGTTTCAAATGTTATGAGAGAGAGAGATTAGGTTCTTACCTCAATCTTCTTTCTTTTAGATGTCTAATAGTCCTGAATCATAAGGTTATGCATCTGAACCTGCAAGTTGCTTGCAGAATGCTGTCAATCATCTTTGAACTCCACCTCCTTCCATGAAGCTGCTCCTGCCCCTTCAGTTTTTACAAAAGCAATCAAACAGCACTGTAATGACAGGCATAACTGGAAGGAGGTAAACAGGGGAAAAAAATCCCCTACACTACAATTCTGGTCTGCTCAGTAAAGTAACATAATAATTGCCATAGAGGGACAGACTGAAGGTCCATCAAGCCCAGTATGCTGTTTCCAAGAGTGGCCAACCCAGATCATAGGTACCTAGCAAGATCCCAAATAGTAAAAACTGATTTTATGCTGCTTATCCTAGGAATAAGCAGTGGATTTCCCCAAGCCATCTTAATATGGACTTCTCTTTTAGGAAATTATCCAAACATTTTTTTAAACCCTGCTAACTGATTTCACCACATTCTCTGGCAACGAATTCCAGAATTGAATTACATGTTGTGTGAAGAAATATTTTTTCCGGTTTGCTTTAAAATCTACTACTTAGTAGCTTCATCGCATGTCCCCTAATCCTAGTATTTTTGGAAAGCGTAAATAAGCAATTCAAACCCTTTCTACTTCTACTTTCTATATGGAACAGGTTGCCTGAATCAATACGTTATGCTCCATCCCTAGCAGCATTCAAATCCAAGCTAAAAGCTCACTTTTTTGAATCTGTTTTCAACTCTTAACTCCCACTCACTGCTGTCAAATACCTATACCCATTGTATCATTTTCCTCTACCATAATCTCCCCAACCCTGAAATGTCCTGTCTAAATTAGATCGTAAGCTCTTCTGAGCAGGGACTGCCGTATGTTAAAATGTACAGCGCTACGTACGCCTTTCAGCGTTATAGAAATAATAAATAGTAGTATTAGTACTACTTCACTCAGTATTTTATAGACCTCTATTCTATCACTCCTGAGCCATCTCTTCTCCAAGTTGAAAAGCCCTAGCTGCTTTAGCCTTTCCTCAAAGGTAAGTCATCCCATCCCTTTTATCATTTTTGTTGCACTTCTCTGCACCTTTTCTAATTCTGCTGTATCTTTTTGAGATTACAGTGACCAGAATTGCACATAGTATTCGAGGTGCGGCCGTACCAGAGTAATAAGGGCATCATAACATTTTCATCTTTGTTTTCCATTCCTTTCCTGATGATTCTTAATATTCTATTTGCTTTCTAGATCTTTTTCCTGGGCATTGAGACCTAACATGGAACCCTGCATCACATAGAAGTTCGGGTTCCTTTTTCCCACATGCATCACATTAATCATCATCTGATGTTTTGATGCCCAGTCTCTCTAGGTCCTCTTGCAATTTTTCACTATCCTCTTGTGATTTAACAATTTTGATCAACTTTGTGTCATTAGCAAATTTAATTCTCTCACTGATAAATGTTGAAAAAGTAGTGGTCCTAGCACAGACTCTGGGAACCCTACTATTTACCCTTCTCCATTGAGAATATTGACCATTTAAACCTACTTTATTCTGTCTTTCAACCAGTTCTTAATCCATAATAGGACAATACCACTATCCCATGACTTTCTAATTTCCTCAAAAGTTTTTCATAAGGTATTTTGTCAAATGCCTTTTGAAAATCCAAATACACAATATCAGCCAGCTCAACTTTTATACACATGCTCATTCACCCCTTCAAAGAAATGCAGTAGATTGGTGAGGCAAAATTTACAAAGACTAAATCCATGTTGGTTTTCTCTCATTAATCCATGCTTATGTATATGTTCTATCATTTTGTTCTTTATAATGGTCTCTACCATTTTGTCCGGCACCAACTTTTGACTCACTAGTTTATAATTTCCCGGATCACCTCACATTAACTACCTTCTGGGATGTATGCCATCTAGTCCAGTGTTTTTCAACCTTTTTACACCCATGGACCGGCAGAAATAAAAGAATTATTTTGTGGACTGGCAAACTACTAGGACTAAAATTTAAAAGCCCCATCTCTGCGAGCTCGGTCCCCGCAAATCATCTGATCCCATCCGCACAAGCCTCAGTTATGATTTTATATTGAATGTATTTTATTAAAGTATAAAAAGAAACAATATTCTGTACAATTGTCATTTTATAAATACAAATAATACAGAGCAAGGATCAACAAAACCCCTGTCTCCCCTCCACATCACATATATCCCCTCTACTATCAAGAAAACTGAACAAGCCAAATTATTACAGAATGCTACACAGAAATATCATGCTAACAGAATACTGCAGTCACAGATGACAGGAATAGTGTTAGGGGAATGCAACTAGGGCAACTGCCCCCTGGTCAGAGAGCACCCTAAGGTAGCTGGAAGCTAAAGAAGCACTGCCTGGGCTTTGCAGTCCCCAGTTATGTCTAACACCAGCTCTAGCAGGATATATATTTCAAATCTGATATATTCTAATCACAAAATAGAAATAAAATTATTTTTTTCTACCTTTTGTCGTCTCTGGTTTCTGCTTTCATCTTCTTTTCACTCTCTTCCCTCCAGCGTTTGTCCTCTCTGTCTCTTCAATCCAGCATCTGCCCCTTCCATCCACTGTCTGCCCTCTCCCCCTTCCATATGGTTATCTGTCTTCTTTCTATGCCCCTCTCCCCTTTCCATCCAGCCTGTGCCCCCTCTCTCCTTTTTACATGATTCATTCCAGCTCAAAAGGAATCAATACAAAAGAGCTGTTCAACTTAGTTACAAATTTATTTGACACCACACGCTACACTCAACTTGTACACAATATTAATCTACCCTCAGCAAATGATTTAGCACAGCACTTTGATTCAAAAATTAAAAACCTAAGAAACAACTGTTCAACAAATGACACTAATGATCACCAAATAGCTAACATACAAGGAAATAAAATACCAGCAGACATGATCTGGAGTTCTTTTCACAATCCAGAATGGAATAATTATATCAAACTATATAACAAATACTCTAAATCTTACTGCGCTCTGGACTCATGTCCCCCGGAAATTATGAAAGCGGCTCCACTAGACTTTAAACTATCTTTGCTGCATTACTTAATCCATAACCTAAAAAATGGAAAGTTCCTCACTAATAACGGTCACATAATAACCCCAATTCCAAAAAAATAGTAAAGAATCATCAGCACTGGTAACCAACTATAGACCAATAGCATCCATTCCATTTATTGTAAAAATCATGGAGGGATTGGTACATACCCAACTAATGGAATATCTTGATCAGTTCTCTCTCCTACATGAAACTCAAGCCGGTTTTAGACCTTTGTTCAGTACTGAGACAGTAATTGCGGCTATCTTAGATAATCTGCATCTCTTGTTCAGCAAGGGCCTTAATGCCCTGATCATGCAATTTGATATGAGCTCTGCCTTTGACCTAGTGGACCATGGGAAAATGCTACAATGCCTGGATGCTATTGGTATTAGGGAAGAGATATTGAACTGGTTCCGAGGTTTCCTTATGTCCCGTACTTATCAAGTATATTTCAATTATGATCTCTCCGATACCTGGAGCAATCCATCTGGTGTACCGCAAGGGTCACCGCTATCCCCATTGCTTTTCAATATCTACATGTGCGCAATTGACCCAGCTGGGGATAAAATTATTCAGTTATGCAGATGACTTTACGATCATCATCTCGTTTGCTAATTCTCTCTCGGAAGTTACTCCCAAAGCATCAGAAGCACTAAATTTGATGGAGCAATGGATGATTGAATTCAAACTGAAACTTAATTCAGAAAAAACAAAATTTTTTGTAGCTTCACCACATCCGCTTGACACCAAAACATCACTATGTATCAATAAACTTAGTTATCCTATTCAGACTACTATGAAGGTATTGGGTGTAACACTAGATCAGTGCTTAACCATGAAAGACCAAGTGGACTCCTTGATCAGAAAGGGTTTTTTCACTCTCTGGAAACTTCGATCCACTAGAGCATATTTTGATATGTCAGCATTTAGAATTCTGGTACAATCCCTTGTACTGAGTCAACTTGATTACTGTAACATCACCTATTTATCAATTTCCCAAAATATGTGACGATTACAACTAATACAAAATGCAGCAGTCAAACTGATTTTCGGACTGAGGAAGTTTGACCATGTGACAACTTACTACCGATAGCTGCATTGACTACCAATGGAGGCACGCGTAAAGTTTAAATTCGCCTGTTTCTGCTTTAAAGCATTATATGGCCTAGCCCCTAAATACATAACTGACCTTTTTTCCTTCTCAGCCAACAGACATAAGAGAAGCACACACTTGAACTTCGTTTCCCCCCCAGTTAGAAGAAGTAAACTCAAAAGACACCACCAATACCTTCTCTCACACCAAGCAGCATTATGGGGCAATGACCCAGAACAATTGTTTACGCCTTCCACTTATGGGGAATTTAGGAAACACCTAAAAACATATCTGTTCCTGATGTATCTAGATAGCTGACCCGTACAATTCTCTCTCTTCAATAACGGTTCCCTTGAACTGTTAACCACTATCTTTCACCTCTGTTAAGTTCATTCAATTTGTACCATCTTTTAATCTTTGTAAACCGCATAGAACTTCAGTCCTGCGGTATATAAAACTATTATTATTCTTCATTTTTAATCTCTCCTACACCAGATCTAGCATCGTTGTCTCTCTCTGCTTATTTCTCTGCTGACCCCTTCCCGTCATCAATTTCTCTACTTTCTCATGCCTGTCTCACCCCTTCCCCTCCTCTAATCTCCCTGCCAGCTGTTTCCTTCCCCCTTTCCTCCTCCTCCTGTCCAGCAGTAACTTTCTTCCCTTCCTCCCCTCCTAGCAGCATCTCGTCCTTCCCCTCCAGGTCCAGTAGCAACTGTCCCCTTTTTTTCCTTTGTCCAGAAGCTTCCCAGATTCCTATCCCTCCTCCCCTCCCAGCAGCATCTCTCCTTATCCTTCCCTCCAGGTTCAATAGCAGCTGTCCCTTTTTTCCCTTGCCCAGCAACTTCCCATACTCCTTTCACAACTCCCCTCCCAACAGCATCTCTCCTTATCCTTTCCTCCAGGTCTAATAGCAGCTGTCCCTTTTTCCCCCTTGTCCAGCAGCTTCCCAGACTCCTTTCCTTCCTCCCCTCCCAGCAACATCTGTCCTTCTCTCTCTCCAGGTCCAGTAGCAGCTGTCCCTTTTTCCCCTTGTCCAGCAGCTTCCCAGCCTCCAACAGTGGCTTTCTCCCCTCCCAGCAGCTCTCCTTACTTGCCAGCGCAGCGATTCAGGAAGGCAGCCTCGGGTCCTTTGTTGGGTCGTGCTGCCTCTGAGGAAAGAGGAAGTTGCATCATCAGAGGCGGCTGCGACTCAGCAAAAGCCCCAAGGCTGCCTTCCTGAATCGCTGCGCTGGTAAGAAGGGGGGCTGCAGAGAGGGGAGAAAGCCACTGTCGGAGGCGCCTCATGATCTCTCTGGCCCAGCTGAAAATAACTCGATCTTGCCTGCCCTGCGTGGACTGGCAGGAAATTGAACTTAATCAATCTTGCCGGCCCTGCAGGAACCGTCAGAAATTTCCTGCAGTCCGGCACTGGTCCATGGACCGGCAGTTGAAGAACAGTGATCTAGTCCACGTGATTTGCTACTGTTCAATTTGTCAAAATGACACATTACATCTTCCAGTGTTAAAGAAATTTGTTCATTTCTCTGTCTCATCAGAATTGAATACCATTTCTTTAATCGGTAACTCCCCACATCTTCCTCAATGAAGACCTAAGCAAAGCATTACTTTAATCTCCCCACTATGGCTTTTTCTTCCCTGAGAGCCCCTTTTATCACTCAGTCATCTAGCGGTCCAACCAATTTTCTTCACGGATTCTTGCTTTTAATATACCGTATTTTTCTATCCATAAGATGCACCTGACCATAAGATGCACCCTAGATTTAGAGGCGGATAACAAGAAAAAAAAAATAAAAATCTTATACTAAAAACCAGCTAAAATAACTGCAAGTGAACTTTTAGACCCTGCCAAACCTGCAACACAAATGACCTTAAAGAATAAGGGCAAACCCAGTAATTTAACTAGAATGGTTACTCAATCTGGAGAAACAGGAACTTAAGACAGAATACAATGTTTTAAAAGTGTAATAGCTTGTTTAGGGAGAAACGGTAGTATTCACAGGATTACATACTATATTTCTCATCTCAAATCCATGTGTTCTTTCCTTTTAAGTACTGCAATATGCAATTTAGTCTTCAGGGTCAAAAAGAGGAAGCCGCACCCGCAGGGCTCCCAGTATCCTGGCAGGAAAAAAAAAGGGGGGAGAGCGCGAGGGGAAAAAAAGAGGTGCACTGCACACAAAGAGGTTCTTTATTTCTCTGTCTCCCCCTCCTCCAATTCCTGTGCACAGAGCAGAAGGTTTGGGAAAGTGCAGCCACTGGGGGGGAATGTCAGTGTGGTGCTCCACTCTTGCAGCTGCCAACGCCAACACTCTAATTACCGCACATAAGCGGGAGACCTCGGTCCTCTTTAAGCCAGTGGTGAGACGTGTTTGGTAAGCATACCCCCAGCATACTCCTCTCCCCGTTTTTAAAATGTATTCTCTCATCCTTTTTTTCCCTTCCATCCCAACTGACATTTTGCAGCAGTGGTGGCTCCGTTCCATACTCTCTCCCTGCCTACCTTGCTCTTCACCTCACTGTTGCCAGGGACTTGCTGCTTATGGCCCTATGACTCTAATTCATTGTTGAAGCCGACCAGTGGGACTCTTCGTCCTCGGGCTCTGCCTCCTCCCTGCACAGGGGGACAGCCGCGGTCCCAGTCCGCTGCCCCGGAAGTTGTTGCTAGAGACCTGCGGTTGCGGCTGTGTATGCACTCTCCTCCAAGCTCATTGCTGATAGAGGGCGAGGTCAGCGGCGAGGAAGGCTCAGCACCACCATCCTGGCTTCCTCATTCAGACATCCTCATTTCTCATTCAGAGCAGCGGCGCATGGGGGACAGGGACCCAGAAGGGTGAAATTCTCTCTGCAGCTGGGGTATATTCACTTCATAAGATGCACCCTTATTTCCACCCACTATTGGGGGGGAAAAAAGTGCATCTTATGGAGCGAAAAATACAGTACCTAAAGTTTTTCATGTGTTTTTGCTTCCAGCGCAATCTTCTTTTCAAGGTCTCCGCCTTCCTTATTAACACCTTGCATTTGACCTGACATTCCCTGTGCTGTTTACAATCATTTTCAGTCGGATCCTTCTTCCACTTTCTGAAGGATTCTCTTTTAGCTCTAATAGCTTCCTTCACCTCACTTGTTAATCATGCCAGCTGCCATTTGGTCTTTCTTCCTCCTTTTCTAATACATGGAGTATCTAGTCTGGGCTTCCAGGATGGAATTTTAAAAAACATTTAAGTTATTTGATAATAACATTGGATTTCCTTTGTGAACTTATTCCAGGATTATTTGATCAGTTATTTAAGTAACAGATCAAAACAGATACCAAACCAGCACTAATATTATACAGAACTCATAGCTACTCGCACATCCTCAAGCAGAGACTAAAACCAGACATTACTGAGTGGGGTTTTTTTTTTTTCTTTCAGCTTATTCAAGAGACAGAGATGTTCCCAAAGCAGAAGGCAGGCAAAGCTTCAGGACTACTAGACATCTACAAAAAAGATTATTATTGAGGTAAGAACATAATTTTTTTTTCTAATGCAATGTGTCTACTAGTCCTGAACTGTAGGGACATACCAAATAGTCCCCCCTGAGTCTAGGGCGAGCCCAATGGACCTGCCTTCAAAACAGAGGACCTGAAAGCAGTGCTTTTTTTGGCTACTATGTCTATTCTATAAAACCTGGTAAAAGTATGAAGGGTAGACCATTTAGCTGCTCTACAGATTTCCTTGGGCAAAACCACCCTAATCTCCACCATGAGGTAGCAACTCCTCAGGAGGAATGTGCTTTCAATGAGATTGTTGGATGCTTGCCATAGTCCACATACATGGAGGTAATGGCCATTTTAATACATCTGGAAATCTAGGCCTTAGATGCCAGCCTCGCTTTCTTAGCCTGACTGATCAGAACAAAAAGGTGAATCAATACACGAAACTCATTGGTAATTTCGAGGTATCAGAGAAGCACTCGCTTGACATTCAGCAAATGCAATGCTTTATCCTTTTTGTGAGACCCTGTAGGGTGAAAAGCAGGCAAACAGACTTCCTGAGTGACGTGGAAAGCAGAGACTACTTTTGGTAAGAAGGCTTGAACCGTGCGCAAGGAAAGCTCTGCTTCCGTAATCTTAAGGAATGGCTCCCTACAGAGACTTGTCTTGCTGACAATCGCCACCAGATGCCATCTTGACTGTAAGATCCAGAAGGGAAGCCTCCTGTAAAGGCTCATATGGAACTTTACTGAGACCTTGAAATATGATGTTAAGATTCCAGAAAGGGAATGGGAGACACCCCAGAGGATGCAACAAAACAGCTCCTTTAATGAACTAGGTGACATCTGGGAAGAGGCCAAAGTGCCTCTTTCACCTCAAGATTGGAAACAGAAAAGGCCTATCTGCACTTTCAGCAATCGAGAGACAGACCCTTCTGACATCCCTCTTGTAGAAAGTCCAGAACAACCGAAACTGGAGCTCATAAGGACTCTACATCATCAACAACACACCAGTGTGGAAAGGATTTCAGGGCCTTATCATAGGCTGCCACCATCGATGGCTTCTTAGCTCAAAGCAGAGTGAGTCTGAGTAACTTGTCAGGGCAGCCTGCTCAAGAGCCATGCCGTAAGCCCAAGGAGTTTTGAATTCTCTAGAAAGACAGATCCCTGCATGAGAAGATCCACTTGGACCATCAAACGGAGGCCTTCATCCCTCTGGAGATGAACGAAGTCTGCATACCCTGGTCTACAGAGCCAATCAGATGCCACTAGGATTGCCAACCCAGGTGACTCGTAATCCTGTGACTGAATCAACTTAGCATGGGCCACAGGGGAAACAAGTACAAGAACCCCTTTTCTGGCCATGGTTGAACACAACCAACCCCGCACCTCTGAGCTCATTTTCGGCTGTAAAAGAGAGCTGTCTTTGTGGTTACTACTGAGGCCATCACGTCTATCTGTGGACACCCCCATTGCTGAACAATGGAGCTGATTCCTCTAGGTCAAGAGTCTGTCGACAAAACAGTTAGCCTACATTTTCCACTTCCACTATGTGCACAGCCAAGAGCCTACAAATGAGCTTCCGCTTCCTTGTCACACTGTCCGAGAAGGCCCCGACTGCTGTGCCTTCCAAAGACTTCTCCAGTGCCTGCCGTGCTAGTCGAATGGTTCCGAGTTCTAAGCAGTATGGACCATTTCTCCTGTGCCAGTGACCAACAAACCTAAACTGGTTGGCCATTGCAAAGACCCCCCAACCGTAAAGTCTCCCAGAAGGAAATGGGGAGAGATATGCCCCTTGAGAGGAAGTTACAGCCATCATCGTAGGCTGTTCAACAGCTGCTTCCTAGTTACCAGAAGCGAGGAAGTGATCAGCAAGGAGATCAGTGAGATAGAAGAGTCTTGGAGATGTCTCATATGCACTCTAGTCCAAGGGATCACCTCTATGGCTGCCGCCATTGACCCCCAGGACATGCAGATAATGCCATGCCATGTGAGTCGGACTCTGTAGAAGGTCTGAAATCTGCTTCTGGAGCTTCAGTCTGTATGGCTTTTGAAGAAAAACCTAGCCCAGGGCTATGTTGAACAAAAATCTTCTAGGTACTCCAGGTATTGGGTCGCCTCCAGCTGACTCTTCTTGAAGTTGACTTTTCATCCCAGGTCATGGAGGAGTAGGATCACTCTTGAAATTTCCCGTTCTCCTTCTTTCCTGGACAGGGCTCTGATTAGCCAATCATCCAAACACGGAAGCACTTATGAAGTAAGCTGCTACCACCACTATGATCTCAGAAAAAGTGTGAGGTACCATGTGAAGGGGAGCACAGAGAACTGGAAATGCTGCTCTAGCACATGAAACCACAAGCACCTCCTATGGGCTGGAAAAATGGAATGTGGAGATAGGCTTCTGTCAAATCGAGGGAGGCAAGAAATTCCCCCAGCACCACTGCCACTATGACCAAACAAATGATCTCCATTCAGAAGTATGAGACTTTCAGTGTAGCATTGACCGACTTGAGGTCCAGAATTGGTCTCCAGTTGTCAGAGCTTTTCTTTGGTACAATTAAGTATATGGAGTATCTACCTGAGCCCGATTCTTCATCCAGGACTGGCTCTATGGCACGAATATCTAGTAAACTTTATACACTAGCCTGGACTAAAGGCTCTCCAGCTGACTGCCAGAGAATCTACAAAAAGGCCCAGAAGAGAGGCACAGAACTCAATTTTGTAACCTTCTCAAACAACTTCCAGGACTCAACAGTCTGCCCCAAACCGATAAGACAGTAAAAAGGGAGAGTACTTGAAGGAAGAGTTGTTAGGATTGGAGGACATAAGAGAAGTGGAAAATCTGTGGTCTAAGCTGAAAGGAGCAATAAAAGATGGCTACTGACCTTTGTGAAAAGAAATTAAAAAAAAAAAGAAAAGAAATAAAAAAAAAATAAAAAGAGAAAAAGGAAACAGATATGGCTCTCTAAACTAGTGGCAGAGAAAATAAAGGCAAAACAGTTGACATTTAAGAAATATTTAAAAAAAAAACTCAAGAGGTGTACAAAAAGCACTACTAGGTGAAACTGAAAGAAGCCAAGAGAGAGAGATATGTCTGGTGAAAGTGCAAATGGAAGAGTAAATGGCTAAAAATGGTTAAAAAAAAAAAAACCCCCAAAGAAAACCAAAAACAAGAGACAAATATTTTCAGATATACTGGTGAAAGGAGGAAGATGAAAAATGGAATTGTAAGACAAAAAGATGCTATGAACCAAGAGGAAAAAGAACAAGGAACCGGAGTGGCTCACTGTAGCGGTGAAGGAAGCAATCAGAGACAAGAAAACTTCATTTAAGGAATGGAAAAGGTCAAAATCGGACGAAAACTGGAAAAAGCACAAACAGCATCAACGCAGGTGCCATAAAGTGGTAAAAGGGGCCAAAAGAAACTACAAGGAAAAAATAGCCAAGGAGGTGAAAAACTTCAAGCCGTTCTTTCAATATATAAAGGGGAAACAACCCACGAAGGAAGCAGTGGGACCGCTGGATGACCGTGGAATAAAGGGAGTGCTAAAGGAGGATAAAGCAATCGCCGACAAACTGAAAACATTTTTGCGTCTGTACTTACCGAAGAGGATATACACAGCATACCGGAACCCATCAGGCTATATGCTGGAAACAAAGACAGGAAACTGACAGGGTTGACAGTCAGTCTAGAAGAGGTATGCAGACAGATCAATAGGCTCAAGAACGATAAATCCCCGGGACCGGATGGCATCCATCTGAGGTTCATCAAGGAACTGAAAGGGACTATAGCTGAAATGCTTCAACTAACAGCCAATCTGTCGATCAAATTGGGAAAGATTCCAGAAGACTGGAAGATGGTGAATGTTACACCGATCTTCAAAAAAGGTTCGAGGGGAGATCTGGGAAACTACAGACTGGTGAGTCTGACCTCGGTACCAGGAAAGATGGTAGAGGCGCTGATAAAGGATCGTATCATTGATCACCTTGACGGACACGGTCTGATGAGGAACAGCCAGCACAGCTTCAGCAAAGACAGATCTTGTTTGACGAACTTACTGCACTTCTTCGAGGGAGTAAACAGGCAGATAGACAAGGGTGACCCAGTCGACATTGTATATCTGGATTTTCAGAAGGCGTTCGACAAGGTTCCACATGAACGACTACTTCAGAAAATGCGAGCCATGGAATCAAGGGTGAAATACTCACGTGGACTAAAAACTGTCTGGAGCATAGGAAACAGAGAGTGGGGGTAAATGGACAATACTGGGACTGGAAGAGCGTCACCAGTGGGAAGCCGCAGGGCTCAGTGCTTGGACCCATGCTCTTCAACATCTTTATAAACGATCTGAACATTGGTACGACGAGTGAGGTGATTAAATTTGCGGACGATACGAAGTTATTCAGAGTAGTGAAGACACAGGGGGATTGTGAAGATCTGCAACGTGACAATCAAGCTGGAGAAAAGGGCATCGATATGGCAAATGAGGTTCAACATGGATAAGTGAAAAGTGATGCATTTCGGTAACAAAAATCTCATGCACGAATACAGGATGTCCGGGACGGTACTTGGAGAGACCTCTCAGGAAAGAGACTTGGGAGTTCTGATTGACAACTTGAAGCTGTCCGCACAATGCGTGGTGATGGCGAAAAGGGGCGAACAGAATGCTAGGAATGATAAAGAAGGGGATCACGAATAGATCGGAGGTTATCATGCCGCTGTACCGGGCCATGGTGCGCCCTCACCTGGAGTACAGCGTCCAACATTGGTCGCTGTACATGAAGGAGGACATGGTACTACTCGAAAGGGTCCAGAGAAGAGCGACTAAAATGGTTAAGGGGCTGGAGGAGTTGCCGTACAGTGAAAGATTAGAGAAACTGGGCCTTTTCTCCCTCGAACAGAGGGATTGAGAGGGGACTTGATTGAAACATTCAAGGTACTGACTTAGTAGATAAGGACAGGTTGTTCACCCTCTCCAAGGTAGGGAGAACGAGAGGGACACTCTCTAAAATTGAAATGGGAATAGATTCCGTACGAACGTAAGGAAGTTCTTCTTCACCCAGAGTGGTAGAAAACTGGAACGTTCTTCTGGAGTCTGTCATAGGGGAAAACACCCTCCAGGGATTCAAGACAAAGTTAGATAAGTTCCTGCTGAACCAGAATGTATGCAGGTAGGGCTAGTCTCAGGCGCTGGTCTTTGACCAGAGGGCCGCCACGCAAGCGGACTGCTGGGCACAATGGACCACTGGTCTGATCTAGCAGCGGTAATTCTTATGTTCTTATGTAGAGAGTGATGAGGAAAAAGCAAACATTCTAAACAAATACTTCTGTGTTCACGGAAGAAAATCTTGTAAAAAGACCGACATTGTCTGCAAAGTTACACACGAGAATGGAGCAGATATCGTACTGTTCACGGAAGAAAGTGTATATGAACAACTTGAAAAATTGAACATGGACAAAACGATGGGACCAGATGGGATTCATCCCAGGATATTGAGAGAGCTCAGAGAGGTTCTGGCGGGTTCTATTAAAGATTTGTTCAACAAATCTTTGGAGATGGGAGTGGTTCCTGGAGATTGGTCGCAGAGTTGAAGTGGAAAACTACAGACCGGTAAGCCTCACTTAGTTATTGGAAAAATAATGGAAGCATTACTTAAAGAAAAGATAGTGAAATTTCTAGAATCTATGGGTTACAGGATCTGAGGCAACATGTTTTGTTTGTTTTTTTTTACTAAAGGTACATTGTGCCAAACGAATGATTGAATTTTTTGATGGGATGACCAGAGAATTAGTCCAAGGACATGCTAGATGTAATTTACTTAGATTTCAGCAAAACCTTTGACACGGTTCCTCATAGGAGGTTTTTAATGGGCTGAAGTTAGGACCCAAAGTGGTGAATTGGATTAGAAACTGGTTGACAGACAGACGCCAGAGGGTGGTTGTTAATGGAATTCGCTCGGAGGAAGGAAAGGTGAGTAGAGGAGTCCCTCAAGGATCAGTGCTGGGGCCGATCCTGTTCAATATGCTTGCGAGAGTGACATTGCTGAAGGGTTAGAAGGAAAGGTTTGCCTTTTTGCAGATGATACCAAGATTTGTAACAGAGTAGATACTAAGGAGGGAGTGGAAAGCATGAAAAAGAATCTGCCTTTTGGTTGAGGATGGGCTGGGGAGGGCTTCAATGGCTGGGAGGGTGTGGATAGGCTGGAGTGAGCTTTGACGGAGACTTCAGCAGTTAGAATCCAAGCACAGTACCGGTTAGAGCTTTGGATTAAAAAAAATTTAAATTGAATCAGGTTGGGCAGACTGGATGGACCATTTGGGTCTTTATCTGCTGTCATCTACTATGTTACTATGCAAAAGTTAAAGGAATGGTCTAATATCTGGTAACTAAAATTCAATGCAAAGAAATGCAGAGTAATGCATTTGGGGATTAGAAATTGGAAGGAGCCATATGTGCTGGGAGATGAGAAGCTGATATGCATGGATGGGGGAGGGACCTTGGTGTGATAGTGTCCGAAGATCTAAAGGCAAAGAAACATGGGCTAGATTCACTAAACCTTCCAATCCTGTATAGACTATCGCAAAACCAGTTTACTTGAAAGGTATTAATGTAGAACAAAATCTTTTCTAGAGAAAGGAAAATGATAAAACCAGGGGGCATAATCTGAAGTTGAGGGGTGGTTGACTCAAGAGTAATGTTAGTAAATTCTTCTTTATGGAGAGGGTGGTTGATGCTTAGAATGTGCTCCTGAGGGAGGTGGTGGAGAGGAAAACAGTGACAATTAAAAAAAAAAAAGTATGGGTTGAACACAGAGGATCTCTAATCAGAAAATAATGGTATATATTGAGGAACTAAGGCCAGCACTGGGCAGACTTACACGGTCTGGGTCCCATATATGGCCATTCAGTTGAGGATGGGTTGGAGTAGGCTTTGATGGAGACTCCAGTGGATAGGGTCTGTGCACAGTGCCGGGCAGAGCTCTGGGTTTCTGGCCCACAAATATCTAACATAAAGAACAATTTAAATTAAATCATTAAATTAGAGAGTGTGTATGTTTGGGCAGACTGGATGGACCATTTGGGTCATTATCTGTCATCATTTACTATGTTACAACAGCTTGCCCTCTATCTGGAGGAACTTGGTCCTTTGTCCTGGTATGATTATACTTTTTTGAAGGCTAGAGAGGGGACCTCTCTTTCACTTGGCCTCCCACATAAAGACAGTCTTCAAAAGCCTCAAAAACTCCCATGCCCTGAGCTG
Organism: Geotrypetes seraphini; assembly: GCF_902459505.1. Lineage (NCBI taxonomy): Eukaryota > Metazoa > Chordata > Amphibia > Gymnophiona > Dermophiidae > Geotrypetes > Geotrypetes seraphini. The sequence continues at coordinate 45,121,194 of NC_047097.1, forward strand.
TCCGGGTCTACTGTCTGGCAAGATCTTAGGGCAACAGACTGTAACACTGGCCATCAGGTCATTCACACCCTTGCCAAATAGCATTAGCCCCTGAAAGGGAAGCCTGCTTAGTGTGGCTTTAGAGGCTGAATCTCCTGCCCACTGTCTGATCCAGAGCAACCACCGGGTGGAGATAGTATAGGCTGACATCTTGCTCATGATTCTGATGTAGTACAGAACATCCACTATATAATTTGCCCTAAATAGGAGTATTTGGAGGATCTTCATCTTCCTCAGAGGTCGGGACTCAAAACAGTCAGGTGTGGCAAGCACATGCCACAAAGGAAGCAGAGGCTGCCATCTTTATCCCTAGGACCAAAACTTCAAATCGTCTCTTGAAGACCAACTTTACAGTCCTGAGTATCCTTTAACATCACACCTTCACTAGGCAAGGAAGTTTGTTTGGTGACCTGAACCACCAGCGACTCCACTTTCGGCTAAGCAAACAGCTGCTGTAAATCTGGAGCCATAGGGTAAAACTTGGCCATAGTCTTAGCCACTCATAGGGACCCCCTCTCTAGCAACTCTCAGTTTTCTGTAACTAGTTTTGTGATGTTCGGATGCAAGGGAAAGAATGTGGTTGGAGTAACTGAGTCGCTCATAAATGAGCACTGTGAAAAGGGGGCTGAAGGAACTTACAGCTTCAATTCTCATAGAAAGGTAAATATAATGCTTGAGAGTACAGAGGCTTTGAATAGTCAGTGCACTGTGGGATCTTCCCCCTGATCCACAACCACTATCGCTTCTTGACCACTGTTCTCATGAAGAAAACTAGACACCAGTAGAGAAACTGCAACCTGGGACAATAATGTCAGGGAATCAGACTTTCCATCCTCCTAAACTATGACAGACTGAACCTCCTGGTCCAGCACTGTGGCTGGTTCTGGTTAGGGCATATGTTGAGGGGAGATCCTCTGCTTCACAGCTTGTGTTGTGCTTAATGCATATGCTGAGGACCCTCAGCAGTTTAAACAGGCATTCCAAATAAGGCTCACAAAATCTGGGGTGAAGCAGAGCAACTTGCTTGCACAAAAAAAACAAACAACAACAAACATCCGAGAGGAGCAGCTTCCTGGGATGGAGGCAGAGTTCAAAGATGATTGACAGCATTCTGCAAGCATCTTGCAGGTTCAGATACCTAACCATATGGTTCAAGACTACTAGATACATTGCAGTAAAATTAACATTAATAGTGTAAAAATGAGTTAATACCATCGTAACATGTTCACTAGAGCAAGTGTTTTACACTGGAGATTTCAGAAGTAATTTAGTACACTACTGATGGTATACAACAGTTTCCAATTGTAATTTCTTCCAGGATATCATGCAAAAAAAACTTTTACACAAGGTGTTAGTCTTATGTACAGCAATAAACAGAGGATTTTAGCCTTAGACATTAAAAAAACAAAAACCCAAGCAGCTGTATGCTAGAATGACAGCCATTTTCCATACTTCACCAATGACAGTTTTAAGATGCATTATTCCATGCCAAGAAAGATTGCCAACATGTAATTTTTTTCCCCTTGTGGGAGAAAGGGATGTGTGTATCTGGTGGTAGAGGCAGAAGGAAATATGAAAGGCAGCTACTTCAATACTGCTCGTTCGCAAAATATGATTTTGGAAGGGCAGTGTTCATTAACTCTCTGCATCTGATGGTGACCCATTTACTTCCTACATATGGTGAGAATGCTTTACTCTATCAAGCTGCCAAAATAACCATCAGCTGACATGTAGATTTTTAAACATCAATATTTAGTTATCTGGCAACTAACATTTGATGACATCTAATTTTATGCAGGAAAAAAACTTTAAGATATTTATTCTGAATGCTTCTTAAATATTTTGTTCTATTGTTTCCAACTTGAACTGCTAAAACATGGTTTTACAAAATTAGAACTGTGTAGATATCTCAGTGGAATACTAGTAAATAAAATGGTCCATCAGCTTCCCTCTTCTGCAAAATAAGGAAAAAATGCATTATATGATGTGTCTAAGTTTCTTCCATTACAAACCTCAAAATTGCCCCTGAAAGGACCTCTGAATGACCTTCCATCCAATCCAGATGAAATGTAACGGATGTGAGGATAGCCCGCCATGTCTGGAACCTAGTCAAATAGCAGTTAAAATAGTTAAAGCTACTCAGAACTACTTGAACTAAAATATAGACATTTTTTTCTCCTTTCCTCTATCAAAATTGCTGGCTTCAATGTTGCCCATAAGAAGTTGCTGATAAAACTAATAAAATGTCCAATGGCCAGATGGTATGACCACCACTGCATGTATGATCACCTTTGTGCTGTGTCTTGCAAATAAGTTAACAAAACTGGATTTATTGATGCTTATACATTTGACACCCACATTTACAGGTATACAAATAAAAGTTGGGGATGGAGGAGCAAGGAAGAAAATATATATCCATAAAAAGGATATTGTATACCATTTAAGAACACAAAGAGGACTGTATGTTACAGCTTAAGGCTGTGGGTGTAGCTCTGCACATTTAATATACATAACTAAACAAATGCTGTATTCATGAGAAACTACAGAGATCAAATGATGTACTTGGTATACTGCTTCTGCTCAACTTTGATATACTTATCCACTGAATTTCTCATAGCTTAAAATTATACACTCACTAAAGTCCAAAGGCTACATCTTTTCACAAGTTTGGATGGGTGATCAGCTGTTACATGATTCTTTTCAGTTTGGATTATTTTTCTCCAAGTGATATTAAAAGATTAACATTTCAACTTCTTACCTATTTCCAGAGATATAATCTAACTAAACCAAAGAACTGTGCTATTTCTTTTTAAAACTACATGCTTTATGTAAAATTCAGTGATGAAATGCTTTGAGGAAAGAGGAAAGGTGACTGCAATCCATTCTGGAGAGTAACATACACGAAAGAAATATTGAGTGATCATTGTTTTTCTGACCTCAGAAACTCTTCTAGGAATTCTGCATAGAAACAATAATTAAACGAAAGGAGCAAGGCTTAGCTCAAGAATCTTAACTGGCTCTCCTTTCCTAAACACTCTTAGCTACATAACAAGCTCTTGTTTTGGGTTGTTTTGGGGGATTTTTTAAAATTTAGCTTTCTGTAAGAAAGGATCCCAGTTCTATACTCTTGTGATATGTTAGGCTATTACAGCAGCTTACATCTTGTCTCTGACCTTGTGTTTGACTGGAACAGCAAATACATAGCACTGATATTCCAAAAGGGCAGTATTCCACTTTGCTTAAGATTAAGTTACTTGCTTAGAAATTACAGCAAAATGCACTTAGAAAAAAAGTATTGTGAAACCTTGATCTTTACTAATGGTAGCAATAATCACTCATGACACTTTAAATAGACTGCTCTATTTGCAAAGCATATACCAAAACTAGAGAAATCCCTAAAGTCAAACATTGTTTTAGGACTTGGCTCATTTAAATATTTTTTTCTCAGCAAACTATATAAAAGTTCCTTGTGCTCTTAAGTCACTCTGCCCTCAACTGTCTCAGGTACAGACTGTACCTGAATATACCACCACTGTAATAATTTCTTATATACTGCCTGAAAGCCCGAAAGCTTAAAAAAATAAACATCATGTACTTGTAGATTGCCACCTGCAGTGACTTACTTCTGTTTTAGTAGCATTAATTGTGTAGCATTAACATAGTTTGGGGCTCAAAGAACAGCTTTATTAGAGGCTGGATACTTCAGTGTCGATTCTTGCATCCACAAAGGGTTATTTCTAACTAAATCTGGTTTTTAGATTTGTTCTATTGCTGTTAGTTTTATAATTAGTAGGCTATTTAATCAACTTTGTCCTAGAAACTATTTAGCAGACTGAAATACAAATATTATATTTTTTAATTTGTTCCATTAAAATTAGGGGAGGATTGCCCCCAACTAAAAGGTCACTTGGGAAATTAAGCAACAGCAGACAGACTATGTATAACACTGCTGCCCGCCAATATTTAACAAACAAATTTTATACCATTTTTACATGGTACTTGCATACAGAACTACCAACTATTGAGAAACAGAACAGAATTATAAAAAAAATAATTCACCTAAGATTTGGGTTATATATTCTTCACTGAATGTATTCTTTTAGGAACTGAACTTTTATTAGAGACACTTTTACAGTGTACCTTGAAAGGTGTAGGGCTATATTTGATTGACACTTGTTTAAGGCTGGGGTTTTGTAGTACAGGTACAAGATCCTTTATCTGCAATCCTTGGGAGCAGGAATATTTCAGTTTTTGGATTTTTTTTTTTTTAGTTTTCAGAATGATAACATTAAGTCAGAAAAAGACAGACCATAAGATCATAAAATTGTTACCAAACTTTTTTTTAATTTCAAAATAAGGCAAATATTACACTTCAAAACACAAACTTGCCTGTACTTTCCAGCCTTCTAACATTTTCTGCTTTTTACTGTGACCCTGGAGTCTATAGCTCTCCACTTTCCAGCCTTCTGATCTGAATTGCACAGAGATCAAGAAAAAGCATGTACCTACATCTGTTTCAGAATGTGTCATATCGGGTCATCAGGTAAATTAACTACTTCAAGGTTCGCTTCAAATTTCAGTTTTCTGAGTTTTTCAGTTTTTAGATAAAGCATCTTGTGCCTATATGGCTTTTTCTCCACTTTTTTTTCTGTTCTATTCTTTTCAGTCTTGTTAAGAAAGTAGGGTCTCTATGGATTAAGCGGTTTTAAGGCTTTTTTTTTTTTTTAACTAAAATTGCACCTGTTTATGTTGTATTTAGTGGCAAGGAGATATTAGCAAAAAATGGATTGTTGATTTGATTTACCTATATTTGTTAAACGTTCTCTACCCTGGTATGAACATTAATGTTCTTCCTTGCAAATTGTGCATCTGCATTTCCATTTTAATGGAAGATTAGGTTCTTACCTGGATAATAATCTTTCTAATCTAATTTGAGATTTATGAGTCATGTTATTAGTGCAATCTAAAAAAAGATACACTTTAGTACAATACGAGGATGCTATAGGAGGTACATGGCAAAACCGATCGAGAGGGGTAAGTACAACAGAGGTGAACTAGTTGTTGGAAAAGAGATGCTGTGAGGCAGAGATCGTCTTACAGTGCAATTTAGAGAAAATATAATCCAGCACAGTACTAGAATGCTACAGAAGGTGCATTACAAAGCTTTTTAAGAAGAAATATAATACAACAGAGTGAGCTAATAATGTTTGAAGAGCAATGCTATGAGATAGAGACTGTCTGTTATAGTTCAATGTCAAGTGGCTGATTGTGCATATGGTGCCATAGAGGTAGTAAGGTGATATTTGGGTGCAAGTGTCAAATTTTCTTGGGTGTGTATGGTGGAGTCTGTATGTTAGGTGATCAATCCATGCTTGTGAACTGTTAACAGAAGGATGTCAATCACATCTTTCAGCTCCTTCTCTTTTACCAGTGGAGTATAGTGCCCTCTTCAGCTTGTACCAAAGAAATCTTCATAGTAACATAAGAGAGGAGAGACACAGGGAACATCTCTGAAAATATCATATATTTCTGTTCTGCTCTGTAACTCATGAAAAAGGACAGTAATCATAGAAACATGATGGCAGATAAAGGCAAATGACCCATCCAGTCTGCCCATCTACAACCTCCTCCTTTCCCTAAGAGATCCCACAAGTTTGTCCCATGCCATCTTGAATTCAGATACAGTCTTCATTGCCACCACCTACCTCAGGAGACTATGCCACGCATCTACCACCGTTTTTGTAAAGTATTTTCTTACATTATTCCTGAGCCTATCACCTCAACTTCACCCTATGCCCTCTCCTTTTGGAGTTTAACTTTATTTGTAAAAGACTCACCTCCTGTACATTTACACCACGGAGATATTTAAACATCTCCATCATATCCCCTCTCTTCCATCTTTCCTCCAGAGTATACATATTAAGGTCTTTAAGTCTGTCCCCATACGATTTATGATAGACACTAACCAATTTGTATTAACCCTCTGACCAACTCCATCCCATTTATATCTTTTTGAAGGTGTGGTCTCCAAATGGGGCCTCACCAGAGACTTATACAATGGTATTATCACCTCCTTTTTCCTACAAGCCATTCCTCTCCTTCTACACCCAAGTATCTTCCTGGCTTTGACCACCAAATCCTGCTCTTCTTTCGTACACAGAAGTACTTTGCCTCCTATATAGCACAGTTACTTACCGTAATAGGTGTTATCTGGGGACAGCAGGCAGATATTCTCACAGATGGGCGACGTCATCCACAGAGCCCAGTACAGACAGTGCTAAAGTGTACTGTCACTTTAAGCTTTAGAAAGCTTTAAGACTGCGCACACTGCACATGCACAAGTGCCTTCCTGCCCAACACTGTCTCGTGAGGTCATCCGTTCTATGCCCAAGTGAAAGAAGCCAACTAGGGGAGGTGGGTGGGATGTGATAATATCTATCTGCTATCCCTGAATAACACCTATTATGGTAAGTAACTGCTTTATCCTTGGACAAGCAGGCAACTTTTTCTCACAGATGTGACTTCCTAGCTTAACTAAAAGGGGATGGAGGGAGAGTTGGTCTCCAAGGAAAAAGAAATGTTTAGTGCCATGCCTTAAAAGCAGATATATTGTCTGATATGAGTTGGAGGAGAGCAAGGGTGAAAGATAAGGACTCAATACCACCAATGTTTATGGAGATTGTGAAAAAGAAGCTGCTTTCAGAGCGGCAGGTGAATTTGAGCTTAGAAGAGAGAGACGTTAAAAAAAAAAAAATCTAAGAAGAAACATTAGATTGGATTCAGGAAAGCAGCACTTAGATCAAAAAAGCTAGTTGAAGCCATGTGTGTCCTAGGTTGAGACAAATGGGAAACGAAAGGGAAAAATGTCAAAGCAATAAAAACGTGGTTCCCACTGATAGAATAATGTTGTAGGAAGAAACAGGAAAGAAAACATAGGAAGGAGAGAAACTACATAACTATGGACGGGAGAATGTGGAATAAGTTGGAAAGGAAGAGTAAGGCCATATGTCAGCAGTACTTCCCCTGAGAGCTGTCAGAGTTCTGGTATGTCTTAAGTGAATAGACATGTTTGTTCAGGAAAAGACTTTAGGATAGCATATTATAACAGTTCATAGACCTCAATGGTGTAACTGTGTGAAAATCAAGTTTCAATACACACAGTATATTATACACCAAGAATCGTCATCGGTTGATAATTTTTTTTCCAAAGTGCTTAAAGTGCAATCTCTATAAATAAATTTAGTAAATATAAGTACTCATCTTAATGTGCAAGAAAACGGAACTTGGGGGTATGTACTTCCGATATACAGCTATGTTTCGCCAGATGGCTGTATCAAGGATTCCCCCTTTAAGTCGGCTGGAGCTATGTCTCCCGGGTTTCAAAGTTCATGAGATGCGATTGGAGTTGAATATACGATTGGAGTTGAAATAGAGCAAGAGGAAAACGTACACAATGGAAGCTAACTCCAGAATGGCTTCTAGCACTAGATAGAAGAAGAGCAACCTGGAATGTGAACTTTGGACTTTAGGAACAAAATCCAGGACTACCTCTGAGCCAAATTTGTTCAATGAAGGCAATATGAAAAGCAAAGATAGGAGGCTCAGGAGAACTAGAAATGGAAATGAATGTATGTTGGTTTGAATTAAATTTGCTTCTTAGAGGTTTGTTAGAAGCAAGAAAAAGGTTAGGGTCACCAAGAAATGGAAGAATGATGGTGGCTAGGCAGCAGTAGAATGTGATAAACAACCATGCAACTACAGTGTGAAATGGTTGATGAGAATCTGGGTTAATCCGAATTGGAGGAAACAGGTTGGCATTATTAATTTCTCAAAAGTAGAAGATGTAAAGATTGGTGGTGGAACGGAAAGTACAATAGCTCAGTGGGAAAGTGGAAACTTGTTAACAGAAGCATTCTGTAGGCCTTCTAGCAGTAAGAAAATAGAATACTATGCACAACAAAATCAAACAAAGCAGTCGTTGGAGCTTCTATGCACAACAAAATCAAATGAAGTAGTCGGAACTTTAAAAAAACAAACAAACAAAAAAAACCCCACACTGAATAAAATGAAGTGACAATATCCAGAGCCTCAAGAAGCCACAGTGGGAAACAAACCCAGAAATCCCAGATGCCAAAACAAGCACCTCAATCGCTGGGCACTCGTACACTCCCAGTGAATGGAATGTTAAGCTATATGGTAGAGGATACTTCGGAAAAAATAATCAATGAAATTTGAAACTAAAAAGAGTTAATACAACTCACTACAGGGATAGAAACAGGCAATCGAAAAAGCTCATACTGTACAAGTTGCCATTTTTTTTATTCCATAGAAAGTAGCAAAAATGCAGGCTATATTGCAAGGCGTTATAGCAGGATAGAAAAAAAATAATTGCTCTATAAGTAATAATATAAATATAGAATGAGATGAGAAACTTAATAGCAGAAATTCTCAGTTGGAAGTATTGGAGTAGGAATACTGGATAGGTTAGGAGTAGGCAATTCCAGTCCTCGAGAGTCGGAGCCAGGTCAGGTTTTCAGGATATCCACAATGAATATGTATGAGATGATTTGCACGCACTGCCTCCTTGAGATGCAAATCTATCTCATGCATATTCATTGCGGATATCCTGAAAACCTGACCTGGCTCCGGCTCTTGAGGACCAGAATTGCCTACCCCTGGGATAGGTAATACCAAACAAGTATGAAGAAAGTGGTATGTACCCAAGTGGGTAGGCCAAGGTTTATAAGAGGTCTAGAAATCACAAAGCAAAACCATAGAGGAAAACAAGGTGGCCCTGTAAAAGCATAAGATCATCATTAATAGCATGTGTTAGTGGCCTCCTCCTCCCCTACAGTCACTTCCAGTCCTCTAAGTTCTTTAGAATAAAGAAATAGTTGGAGTGGGGGGTTGTGTGGCGGTGGGAGGGAGTGGGCATCTTTCCTGCTGCCAAGGGGGGGGGTCGCTTTACGGCAGCAGGAGGGAGTGGGTATCTCTCTCACTGCCGGGGGGAAGGGGTTGCTTGGTGGCGAGAGTGGACATCTCTCCCACTCCGGGGGTGGGGGGCATTATTAGTGTTGGATGATTATGCAATGTGGCAGGGGAGAGCGGGCATCTCTCCTGACAAACTTCAATTTAGGTTGTGTTTTTGTTGGGTTTTTTTTTTAGTTATTTTAATTTGTGTGTGTGTGTGTGTGGGGAAGGGGGGGGTTAGCAGTGTCAGGTGATTGTGCAATGTGGCAGAAGAGAGTGGACATCTCTCCTGCCAATCTTCAATTTGTTTTTTATTTTTTTAATTTGCATGGGGGGTGGTCTGAGCTGTCAAACCTTACTTTCCTGTCAGTGCCTGAGTCAATCAGGACAAGTGGGTTGTGTACCTATCCTCGCCATACAGGCTTATAGGAAGACAAATATTCAGAGTTGTACGCTCCTCCCCTTTCACCTCAGCATTGCCTCCCAGAGAATCAGTTAGAACAGCAGACAGCAACATCTGGAAGGAAGAGAACAAGGGGAGGGGAACGGATAAACTCCCAAGCAGTCTATTCTGCTCAGAACTAGAGAGCTGCACGGGAACGGGGATGACGGGAATCCCGCGGGACCCGCGGGTTCCCCCTTTGGGTCACGGGGATCCCGTGGGGACGCCCCCTAGGGTCGCGGGGATCCCGTGGGGACGCCCCCTAGGGTCGCGGGGTTCCTGCGGGGTTGGATCGCAGTGCACTCGAGCCGCGAGGGTAGTCTCCTTCTCCTTACCTGCCCTGTCGCAGCACACAGCCGAACGGAAATCTTCCCGATGTCAGCGCTGACGTCGGAGGGAGGGCTTAAGCAAAGCCCTCCTTCCTCTGACGTCAGCGCTGACATCAGGAAGACTTCCGGTCGGTTGTGTGCGGCAGGGCAGGTAGGGAGAAGGCAATGGCGAACGAAAGAGGGGGGAGGGGGCGAACCGCCCCGAAGAATGTGCACAGCCGGTCAGGTCCCCCGATCGACCGACAACAGGCCCGGCCGACAAACCTCCCTGCCCTGTAGCCGCGAATCTAAATTACCTCTTACAGCAGCTTCACTACTCCAGCTGCTGTAAGAAGGTAATTTAGATTCGCGGCTACAGGATAGAGAGATTTGTCCGACCGGGCCTGTTCTGTTGTTGGTCCGGTGCAAAAGCGCCACAAAGGTGGAGGCAGGGAGGGAGGAAAGGTGGAGTGGAGAAGAAAAGACGCTTAAGGGGGGAGAAGGCCGCTGAAAGCACTGGGGAAGACAAAGGGGTGGAAAAGAACGCTGAAAGGACATGGGGTAAACGGGAGGAAGGGGGGGGAAGGACCCTGAAAGCACTGGGGAAGACAAAGGGGTGGAGAATGCCACTGAAAGGACATGGGGAAGACAGAGGGGGGAGAAGGCCGCTGAAAGGACATGGGGAAGACAGAGGGGGGAGAAGGCCGCTGAAAGGACATGGGGAAGGCAGAGGGGGGAGACAGGACATGGGGAAGATGGTGGGGGAGAAGGACACTGAAAGGAAATGGGGAAGAGGGAATGGGAAGAAGACGCTGGCAGGGAAGAAGACAGAGGTGCCAGACTATGGGGGGGAGCGGAGGGAAAAAGATGGGTGCCAGACCAATTTGGGAGAGGGGAGAAAGGGAGAGGCACAGTAACAGAGCAAATGGAAGACACAGAGAGAAGAGAGGCAGTGGATGGAAGGAATTGAATGAGAACATGAAGAAAGCAGAAACCAGGCAATAAAGGTAGGAAAAAAATTCTTTTTTTTTTTTTTTTGCTTAAGGATAAAGTAGTATATTAGTTGTGTTGATAAAAATTTATAAACATTAGATGCTCTGGTAGAAACCCGTTTACAAAGTATGTATTCTTCCCAATTAATATTTCCAAATTAATAAAGTCTTTTTGCTTATTTTTAAATGGGTTTCTACCAGAGCCTTTAATTCAGTAGCATAATTAAATGAAATAACTATTTCTGTAGTTTATAGGGACAGGCGGGGACGTAGGGGATTCCTCGCAGGGACGGGCGGGGACGGAGGGGATTCCTCGCGGGGACGGGTGGGAGTCTTCACGGGGACGGGTGGGACTTTGGCGGGGACGGGTGGGATTTCTGTCCCCGCGCAACTCTCTACTCAGAACATGAACCTGAAACGTTCATGAACAATTGCAAACAAGTAATTAAAACAAGAGAATCTGAATAAAGCAGTGCTAAAAGGAGATACAGCATACACTTATGAAGGGGGGCGCTAAAACTAGAAACACCAAGGAAAGGGCAAAACATTCAGGTAGCATATTTCAAAGGGCTGGTCAGAAAGACAGCAATTCAGCATACCAGTACTTGTCAAGGCAGACATCGACGAACTAGCAAGTTCCAGGGTGGGTTCCAGGAATAAAATGTGGATTTACAAGAAAGAAGATTAGCAGAGGTAAGAACCAAATATTTTATTCTTGTACAATCACACTCTATTCTTGGACAAGTGGGACGTAACATAGCAGTCCCAAAGAATCAGGGTAGGGCTGATTAGCCAGTCACCAAAACGGAGGAACCAAAAGCAGTATCCTGGGAAATGAGACGGCTAATATTCACTAGTATTTTAGAACAGTATTTGCCAACAGAGTATTGTGTTTTTTTTGTTGTTCAATTATTTTTATTGAAAATTTTCAGAAATCATAGTACAAGAAAGTGAAACAAAGAACAGGCAGCAACATGTACACATTCTTGCAGGATTATTAAAATACAGACATAAGGGTATGAAAAGAGTACAATGCATGAAGTCTGATAACCAAAGACAACGCATGACAAATGGCAATAACAGCTACTATGAATATTAATCTGTACAGCAATTCAACACTTTACTCCATGTCTTATTGAAAGAAGAAATGGTATTCAAAGTCATAGCGACATTTTTTTCATATTTAGCATAAAGAGAAACAGTATTTCACCATTCATTATAGTTTAGAGCCGTGAAGTCTTTCCAATGAGAAAGTATTATTTTCATCTCTATCAAGAGAAGGGATCTTAACAGTTTATCTTCATATTTATCTAATTTTGAGGACAAAACAGATCCACCCAGAATTATTATACTAAAAGAAAGCTGTTCTTGTATGGATAGAATTTGACAAATAGTAGACCAAATTTCGGCCCAAAATGGTTGCAACAATGTACAATGAAATAACATGATCTAGCGTACCTGTTTGGGCAGAGCAAGACCAACATAAATCTGAACTGTTCAAGGATAGCTTGGATAATTTATACTGAGTCCTGTATGCTTTATGGTATAGAAAGAGAACCATTTGTTTATGAGCAGCAGATTGTAACAAGCTAAATGAATTAAGCCAAACTGATTCCCAGTTGGAGTGAGATATGGAGAAGGAGAGGTCTTTTGTCCACACCTCGTATAAATGCTGAAGGGAAGGAGAATTTGTGTTTCTTTAATAATTTATATCAGGCAGAAGCTTCTCCTTTAAGCCGGAAGAGAGCACTCCAAATAAAATGGATGGGATTTCATTCGATATGAAGTTGTTTTTCATAAAGGATTTAATTGATTGTTGTAATTGAACCCATTGATATAATTGAGTAGGAGGGATATGGAATTTGTCAGCTAATGCTGCAAAGCTCATCCACTCATTTTCATGAAATAATTGAGATATACTCCATAATCCAGTTTTGATCCATGATTTCTATTCAATATGTTTTCCTTGGATTTGTACTTGCGGGTTAAGCCATATGGCAGAAGAAGTAGTAGAATTCCATTGATGATCTGCAAGGACATCAATTTCTTTGATTGCAGTTGCCATAGAAAGTATAATAGGATTATTTCTAACAGATACTGTAGGAGGTATGAATGATATTTGACATAAAAATACCCTATTATAAATTTTGTGTTCCAATTGCAACCAGGCAGGAAGCAGGCAATCATCTGGAGGCAGTAACCATTGGGAACCCTGTCTTCCTAGAAATGCTATGTGATAGTCATACATACTAGGAAAGTTTACTCCTCCGTTGTTTTTTGTATATTTCAACTTCTTTAATGTAATGCGAGGAGCTTTGTTCCATAAAAATTTTGATAGTGAGGATTCCATCTTGGAGTAGGCTTTTAGCGGAAGTAAAAAAGGTATAGATAGGATATATGGAATTTTGGGAGTTAGGACCATTTTAAGAGTACAATCTCCCCCACCATGATAGCTTCAGTGGGGACCATTGTAATGCTGTGGTCCTGATTATGATGAATATGATCCTCAACAAATGAGCTAGTCTCTGCTAAAGTGGTGCCGAAGAAGATTCCTAAGTATTTCAACTTATTCGGTGAATATTTAAGACCATAGTGTGATATGTCTCCACATGGAATAGCAATCAAAGGCATTATTTCTGTCTTTGTGCTATGTAATTTGTACCCGGAAAGACGAGCATAAGAGTTTGTTGTATCAAGAACATGTGGTATTGAGTCCAAAGTAGAGTATATCAGGACATCATCTGCATATGCTGACAATTTGATTGCTAAATCTTCTATTTGTATTCCCACAATGTTTGTGTTAGTCCTTATTGCTATGAGAACGGGTTCTAAGGCTATATTAAATAACAGAGGTGATAACGGGCAGCCCTGTCTTGTCCCTCTCGATGGTTTAAAGGAGGCAGAAAAGACTTCATTAATACAGAGCTTTGTAGATGGATTCAAATAGAGAACTCTGATCATGAAATGAAGGACATGAAATGAAGCTAAGGGGGGGCAAGTTCAGGACTAATATCAGGAAGTTCTGCTTCACACAGAGAGTGGTTGACATCTGGAATACTCTCCCAGGGGAGATTATTGCGGAATCGACAGTCCTAGGCTTCAAAAGCAAACTAGATGCATATCTCCTTGAGAGAGGCATATAAATATATGGTTGGATATAAAATAAATTAATCTACCGTAGCAAGAGGAATATAATAAATCTTCACACAAAAAAATATTCCAATATATACCCACTACTACAGAGTTTTCTTTCCCTGGAAGAAACTGAGGTCTTTTCTCCTTTTATAATTATATACCTATCTCACATTTCACTCCTCTGTAGTAGTGGGTATATATTGGAATATTTTTTTGTGTGAAGATGGATATAAAATAAGCCAGGTGTATACCTAGCAGGGCCTCCGCGTGTGCGGATCGCCGGACTTGATGGACCGAAGGTCTGATCCGGAGATGGCGCTTCTTATGTTCTTGTGATAAAATCTTCCAGAACTCCAAACCATTTAATCACTTTGAAAAGAAAGGACCACTCCACTCGATCAAATGTCTTCTCTGCGTCCAAGGCAATAGCTACTATAGGATCAGGTAAGTGTGCAGCTTGGTGAAGCACATGAGCGAAGAGTCTAGTATTGTCACTGGATATTCTACCTTTCATAAAATCTAATCTAATCTAATCCTTAGGTTTGTATACCGCATCATCTCCACGTTCGTAGAGCTCGACGCGGTTTACAGTAGGAGAAATAGGAAGGAACTACAACAGAGGGTTAGAGGTAAAACCATTTTGATCTCTGTGTATGATTTTAGGTAGAATGTGATTAAGATGATTTGCTAATAGTTTGGCGTAGATTTTGGCATCTACATTGATTAATGATAGAGGTCTATAGTTTTGTACTAGTAGGGGGTCCTTTCCTGGTTTTGGTAAAACTATGGTTAGAGCATCCGTAAATGATCCTCCCGCTGAACCAGTTGCCATTAGATGTGAAAAGTATTCTGTCAAGAAAGGAAAAGGTCATCTAAAAATGCAGTGTAGAATTACCGAGCTCTGGAACAACCTTACATTCCCTCTCCGAAATCCGAGTTCCCTCCAACTCTTCCGAAAACATCTGAAAACTTGGCTTTTCTCAAAAATATAACATCTCCCCCCTCTCTGATACCCTAAATCCTCTATTCCTCCTTACTCTTAATCCACAACCATCCTTTGGAGTTCCATTCTATCTTAATCCTGTAAACCGTGCCGAGCTCCACAATCGTGGAGAAGATGCAGTATACAAACCTAAGGTTTAGTTTAGTTTAATTCCACAGTCAAGTCAGCCAGACCTGGTGATTTATTTTTTGACATGGACAAAAGCGCCATTTCAATTTGAGATGATAGAAGTGGTTCAGTCAAGAAATCCATTTCCTCCTGTGACAAAGTAGGATGTGGCAGGTGCTGAAGAAAAGGGTCAAATAGATCTCTGTCTGGTCTTTCAGAGGAATATAAGTCTGTATAGAACATGTGAAATTGAGCACATTTCAGCAGGAGATGTTAGAGGCACCCGATGTGTCCTTAATAGCCGGAATCCTTGTTTTTTCCGCCCGTAGTTTCAAGTAATTTGCTAGAAGATGTCCACATTTGTTCATACTGGAGTAGTATGAAGCAGATTTCAAGAATATTTCTTTAGCTTATAATCAAATATAATCGAGCTGAATGCTTGATTATATTCAAATTTCAGTTTATGTAGAGCTGTCAATGTATCTTGATTAGTTGTGTCTTGTGAATGGAGTCTTTCTAGTTCCTGCATTCTTTGTTCTAATTGTTATATAGAAGCTCTATCAATCTTATTGGATTTTGCAACACAGGCAATGATGGTGACACAAATATATGCTTTAAAAGCATCCCATGTAGTTTGCCAAGAAGTATCTGAAATTTTATTGCATTCAAACAATTCCATTATATGTGTCAGTGCTCTGTACAAATGATGAATCAGAAAGCAGAAATAAGTTAAATCTCCATAATCCTTTGGGCAAAGGTTTGGTGAGGCCCTTGAAGGTGAAGGTTATGGACGCGTTATCCGACACCAAAATGGATGTATATTCGTCTCTTCAACCATCATAGTTAGTGAGTAACTAGTCGGAAAGTAATCAATTCTAGAGTATGAAGAATATGGTGGTGAGTAAAAGGTATACTCCAGGTCTGTTGGATGTAATAATCTTCGTTTGAGACATAAGGTCTTGTAAACTTGACCATGCTTTAGATTGCCTATATATGGATTGAGATTTCCTATCTAATTTCGCATCTAGGATTTGATTGAAATCTCCACCAAGTATACATGGTGTGTCTCTGATCAATGAGATAACATCTGTTAGAGAGTGAAAAAATGATGGATCGTCATTATTAGGGGTGTATATATTTATAACTGTAAGTGTAGCGGAGTCAATAGTTAAATCAACTTTAATCCATCTGTCTATTGTGTCAGCAGTATGAGATAGAATCATAATATCATGTCGTTTACGTATCAGTGAGATAACTCCATTTTTTTTTTTACCGGCAGCTGGAGAGAAAAGGGTTGGATAGGCCCAAGGAGGATGTATCTTAGCAGATTCGCTAGCTGACAGATGAGATTCCTGAAAAAAAATTATATCTGATCGTATATTTCAATATTTTGTATCATTTGACAGGATTATTAAAACCTTTAACATTCAAAGATAGGCATGTAAATGCTACTTTCATTTAATAACAAAATCTTTCCTAGATACGATTTAGAAATAAATAAATATCTATTGTGATATA
This sequence comes from Geotrypetes seraphini, assembly GCF_902459505.1. Lineage (NCBI taxonomy): Eukaryota > Metazoa > Chordata > Amphibia > Gymnophiona > Dermophiidae > Geotrypetes > Geotrypetes seraphini. Next base: position 45,137,709 of record NC_047097.1, read on the forward strand.
CCCAGGTGAGCTGCAATACAGTTGGGTAAACATTTGCATATAACCATATTTGAGATGCAATAAATATATAAAAGACATGATAAAATAATACCTTCTCTTTGTAATATTTGTGATGTACAAAGGTGCTCCAGTAAACAGAAGGGCATAATAATCTTAAGAAAGCTGTAAACAGCATGTATATCTTATAAAGAGTATGAAGGTTGTGATGTACTCCGGTGCTCGATAATACAATGGGTATGATACAAAGATATATCTCTTCTATAGATAATACATTAGAAAAACAATAAGGTATCCAGTAGGAATAAAATTAGCTTCTTTCTAGAATTAGACAGAGAAAAGTATCCTCTGGAGTCAGAGCATCACTATCAGGACAAATGCAATAATAATTATCCAGGTTTCTTCAGTAATAGATAGGTAAACATAGAGAGATATATTCAAAGTGATATGACTAATCTCAGATGAGATTAAAAATAGAAACTTCATGTACATTGGGAAGTGAAGTGTAGCATAAAAATGATGGGAGGACAGACCTAGGTGAAATACAGAATAGCCCAAAACTTTGATATGTTCTGGATTAAAGAGGAAAGAGATTAAAAAGGTAGGTAGAATTGAGAATAGAGAATAAAGATCTCCCCTGTTTGTCATTGTAATAGCAGTTAGAGGTAGTAATAGAAGACCATATGAAAGAAACAGCGGAGGACAGATTCTATCAGGGGAGAGAGAATACTGTAGAGAGAAAAGTCTCGAGAAATCTGAACTAGTTGCCTAGAAGATATGAAAAACAAAAACATCAAATATTAGAGTAAGACATGTTGTTAAGAAATGTAGACTGCATGGAGGATAGTCATGAAATTGAGAAGGCAAATACCCACAAATATACATAGGACCTGCAAGAATGGTAAAAGGAATTAGTAAAAACCAGTAAAAACAAACCATGGGTCGGTAAACAGCTAGAAGAAACACAAGACAAAACAGAACAAGCAACAATAATCATTTGCAACAAGTGATTGAAAACTCTATTACAAAGAAAATATAGGAGTGCTAAATCTGAACCAGAATAAGTACAAAACAAATCAGACATGTTAACATTCATGTTTGATTGCTGCACTTAGCTCACATTGGCCCAAGATTTCAAGCCGGTAAGCAAAGCTATGTAGATTATCGATAGACAAGTTTTGTCTATGGCAGTCGGGTGCACAGATTCGATGAAATCAGCTAATTCAGTTGGGTTGGTATAATCTTTTGTTGAATTGTTAAAATGTGACACGCATACGAGCCAGGTAAAGCATGCCATGTTTGGCGCCAATCGCTGTTAACTTGGGCCGAAAGGCAAGGAGTTGTTTCTTCTTTTTTGCGGATTCTTTAGACAAATCTGGAACCAGGAGCAGCTTGTTTCCCTCAAAGATGATCGGTGAGTGAGACTTAGCCTTCTGTAGAAGCATTTGGACCTGTGCTTGGCGAAGTTGTGTAACCACAATCAGTCTCGGGTATCGGTTATGGCGCACCACGTGCTGCGGCACACAGAAGGCTGTATCAAAGTCTAACTTCGATTCAGCAGGGATTTTGAAAAGCTCAGGCAAGAGGGCAGCCAGAAAAATCTGTAAAGTCGCAAGCTTCCCTGCCCTCCGGTAAACCAAGAAGACGAAAACTGTTACACTTGGCCTTGTTATTTGCATGTTCCAGTGCTAATTCCAGTTGGGAGATCCGGGATGTCTTTTTCAGGAGAACTTTTATGGAGTCCTCCGAGGACTGCATTTTCAACTCCAATGTGTCCATTCGTTGCTTGACATTTCCGAACGCCTCTCAGAGTATTAAAGTTTTTATTGATTTATTGATAGTAGTTGCTGGAGCTCTAGCGTCACGAGTCCTATTCCATTGCAGCTCACTAGCGCCCCCCATCAACAGAGTGTTTTAAAACACATGGAGAAATGAACATTTGGTGCAGGCTCTGTGTAGAAGCAACATCCATTTTAGAGGTGTAGTTATCAAGTGGGCTTCCATAAGATGTGTTATTTTATCACTGTCTCATGCCCATTTTATGCACCGAGATCTAGTTGCTGATAATTGGGGTTAACAATAAAATAACTCATCTTAATGATAGCCCACACTAATAACTTCTCCCGTTAGAATGTTTAAAATATCAATGGGCAATAATTGATATTGAACTAGCAATGCAAAAGTTGGTATGTCACAGAATATAAATGTTATGTCTCAGCCATTTTTGGAAACATAAATGTTAATTTTAAGGGGTGTGGTAACATGGCGGGCTGAACTTCTGGCAGCATTTTACCTTGTTGAAGAGAAGCTGGTTCTTTCTTTTGTTATTTGCTAGTTTCTTTGCTTTGTTATGCCACATACTAATCTAAGTGCAAGGAGAATGTGAGGGAACAGCTGTGGCCCACCCAAGCTTCTTCCCCAATCCAGAAACCCTTGATATGTTTGACATTAGAGCTCCACCTCAACATCTGAAAGGCAGGGTCCTGTTTCGACTGCTGACGAGGGAGAATCAAGCTCTTGGGGCCAGACACTTCACTGCCACATCAATCCAGTAAAACCTGGTGAAGGTATGCAAAGAGGTCCAACAGATCTCCTCCAAACAGAATGTTGACAACTCTGCCCAAGAAGAGGAAACGCCTCCGAGACTGCACTGAGAGTGGGGGCTTCTTCCCCACTGCAATGTATGCAAAGGAAATGGTCATGCAAATCCATCTGGAGATGGTTGCTTTGGAAGCTGGTCTACCCCTGTGGGCAGGACCCACCAGGACAAACAGATGGTCAGAGACCCTGCAGTCATTTGTGACCTCCAAGTACCACAACAAGATCCTGTACACATCCAGGAACTGCAGAACCCAGGCCTGCTCTCTCGAACTGGAGGGTGCAAAAGTTGGAAGTCTAACCTCTTGGTTAACATGGAAAGCCGAAACTACCTTAGGCAGGAAGGATGGAACCATAAGCAATGAGTTACTGAAGTCTGTAATCTGGAGGAACATATCCCGGCAAGACAGTGCCTGAAGCTCAGAAACCCTGTGGGCTGATTGTAAGATCCATCAAAGAAGCGCACTCCATTGGCTCATAAGGCAGAAGAGCCAGAGACCGGAGAATGAGGTTAAGATTCCATGTTGGACAAGGCGCCCGAAGAGGGGGCCTCAGTTGGAGAGCACATATCAGAAACTGGATGACTTCCAGATGAAAATCCAAGGAGCTCCTCTGGGGCTGCAGGCTGAGACAGGAGATACTACCAACTGGACCCAAAGGGAAGCCACTGCCAGCCCTTTCACTAAACCGTCCTGAAGGAACTCCAGAATTCTGGGAATGGACGGAATCAAAGGATCCTCCTGTCTCTGAATGCACCAGGCCTGATAACATCTCCAAGGTTTTGTGTAAGCTGCCAGAGTGGACTTCCGCTTGCTGCGGAGAAGGACAGAAATCACTGCCAAAGAGTATCATTTACTAAGGCCATGCACTAAAGAGCCAGTCCATAAGACCAAAGAAATCTGGATCGCAATCAGACCCTGAATGAGCAGACGAGGAAGCTTGAGCCTTGGATCCTGTTGGAGACAAACCAGGTTGGTGTCTTAGCCAATCAGGCACAATGGGCATCACCTGACCTCTGAGACGCAATCTGCCTCAGCAGGCAGCTGTCACAGGCCAAGGAGGGAAGACACAGAAGACCCTCCTGCAGCCAGGGATGAACTAGCACATCCAAGCCCTCGTTTCCCCGCTCATGCTGGCAGCTGAAAAGCAATCTGTTTTCTTGTTGATTGCAGATGCCATGAGATCTAATGTTGGAAGACCCCACTAGTCTACAATGCAATCCAATGCTCCCTGGGACAGGGACGATTCCCCGGGATCCAGAGTCAGCTGAGATAGTCCGCCTGGACGTTGCCCAAGCTGGCTACATGAGACGCGGAGATTGCCAGAGAATGGCGATCTGCCCAGTGGAACATCAGATAGGCCTCTACGCCCAGGGAGGCATTCGGTGCCCCCTTGCCGATTAATATAAGCCACCGCTGTGGCATTGTCAGAGAAGACCTGTACTGCTCGCCCCTGAAGGCATCGCACAAAGCGTAGCAGAGCCAGGTTGATTGTTCGAAGTTCCAGACGATTGATGGACCATCTCTGCTTGGTTGGTGACCACTGCCCCTGCACCGGACTGCAGTGACAAACAGCTCCCCAGCTGAAGAGACTGGCGTCCGTTGTCAGGATCACCCAGTCAGAGATCCACAGGGGAAGACCCCGGACCAATGTCCAGGGACACAACCACCAGGCCTTACTGACCTGAGCCTCCGCTGTCCAGGGGAGGCGCATGTGTAGTGGGTCCCTCTGTGGATTCCAGTGGGAAATGAGTGAGTTCTGCAGAGGGCACTGGCCCAAGGGACCACATCAATTGTCAATACCATGGACCCCAGGACCTGAAAATACTGCCATGCTAAGAAAGCCAGAGCAATCAGCAACACCCCGACGACACCCCAAAGCTTCTCCTGGCATGCCAGAGGCAGGAACACCTTATTCACTCCCATATGGAAGCAAATACCCAAATACTCCAGGTCCTGCATTGGCTCAAGATGGCTTTCAGAAGCTGATCACCCAACCCAGCCACTGTAGCAGCTAAACAACCTACTGAACCACCCAAGGCCCTAGGCTGCCAACAGAGTTCTGATGAGCCAATTGTCGAGATATGGGTGGACAAGGACACTCAGGGAAGAAGATGGGAAGCAACCATGACCATCACCTTAGTGAATGTCCTGGGCACGGTCACAGAGTGTACCATTTCCATCTGGAAGTGTGGAACTTTCAGGACAGCATTGACTGCCTTTTAGTCCAGAATAGGCCAACAGTCTGCGGAGCCTTTCTTTGGAACCATAAAGTATATAGAGTATCTGCTGGAGCCCAAGTCTTTCTCCGGAAAAGGGTTAGATGGCTGCCACGTCCAGCAACCTTCTCACTGTGGCCACCACTTTGACTATCTTTTCCGGACAGCCTGCAGGAGAGTTCACATAGATATCTGCGATAGGACAGTGGAACTCCAATCTGTAGCTGTCCTAAGGAACCTCCAAGAACCAATGGTTCAAGGGGATGGCTTGCCATTCCACCAGGAAGGAACAGCCGCCAAACACCCGGCATCAGAATTGCTTCTTAGAGGCCACTGCCAGCTGGCAGCCAGAACCCCTGAACTGCAGCCTGGTAGATTGGGAAGAGCCTGTACCTGAGCAGCCCCCATACAATGGACATGAGCACCATTGGGGATGAAAGCTAGGGCGCCCCAAACTCCTTGAGGGCCGGAGTCTGCTATCTGGCAATTCCTTAGGCTTGCGGTCCTGCTAGCCATTAGGTCATCCAAGCCTTTGCCTAACAGCAACTGTTCTTGAAAGGGCAACTTGCTCAGGGTCGCCTTGGAGGACGAATCTCTGGCCCATTGCTGGATCCATAACATCCGATGCACAGAAAGAGTAGGTTAACAGCTTGCTAAATATCTTGATGATGTCATACAATGCAACTGCCACGTAATTCATCCCTGAAATGAAAAAGGTGAGATCCTGGAGCACGATAGTCATGGCGAAGCATAGAATGGCAAGCTCTAGCTACAAAAGAAGTCATGTTGCTGCCGAATCAAAAAATGCACTTAAGGAAAACGTCCAGCTGACGGACCTGAGCATCTTTCAGGACAATTGTCCCATCACTCAGAAGAGAAGTGTGCTTAAGTCATCTGAGCCACCGAGAAATTCACCCTCAGGGATGCAAAATTCTTATTAAAAGCATCAGCCATAGGATAGAGCTGGAACATGGCCAGAGCACATTTTAAGGGACCCTCAGGATCTTCCCAGATATCTGTGAGCATTTTAGCAATAGCCAGAGTGTGCGGAAAAAAGGAAGAGCGCAGTCTCTCACTATCCATCAGTGAGCAATCTGCAGCAACAGGAGAAAGACCCGAGTCTGGCTGCAATTCCTGAGGAACTTTGATCAAATCAACCAAGGTTGCGTGTTTTAAAAATCGCAGGATCCTCCCCCAGATCAGGAAGACCACCCAGATCCTGGAAATCCAAGAGTAACAACATCCCCCGCCATAGTAGTGCCAGCCTGCACGAATAAAGACATGGTTAAGGAATCCAGAGAATACGGATCAACCACTGGCACAACAGAGAAAGATGTAACAGGAGGATTGGACTTGTGACCCCCCTCCTGTGGAGGAGTGACCCCCCAGTACAGACATAAGCACCGGAATAGACACAGAAGGCGCCATTTTCTTAGCTAAATAAGCCTGAAATAACATATTAATAAAATCAGGCAAAAAAGCCATCCTCCAAGACAGGAGCCACTCCCTGCGGATCCTTCTCTGTTAGAGCCTGTCAGCTATGTACTTACTGTGCAACATGGTGCTGAAAGACTGCAGGAAATGTAGCTGGATCAGCCCACAGGGAGATCCTCTGCCTCAACAAGCCTGTGCACTGGACTGACTTTTCTGACTGCTCCCCCCTCCCCCGGACAAAACCAACAGCCGGAGACCACCACCAGACCAGCGCTTAAGTTAATATGCAGAGGGATGCAGTCAGCTCCAATCGCTCCTCCATGGAGCCATGCAGCCTGCTCCCAAGAGACGAATCCCTGAGCCCTGGAACGAAGGAGCAGGCTGTCAGGCTGTCAACCCCCCTGGAAGCAGACTTCCCAAAAATCTGCAATCTCCCTCAGTCCAAGAGGTCCCCCACAGGAAACACTAAAGTACTTTGGCAAATGCCACAAGAAAGCATGAAAAAATACTGATATTAAAGAAAAATAAATGCGAGCAGAAAACACAAGCTCCCTCTTTCTGGCTTATAGGTTAAAACTGATTCTCTGGAAGGCAGTGATGAGGTGAGAAGGGAAGAGCTGAAGACTCAGACTCTGAATATTTATGTCTCCCTATATGCCTACCTGGCGAGGATAGGTACAAACTACTTGTCCAGAAAATAGAGTGGGATTGTACAAGAACTCCCTTTGCACCAAAGGGACTGCCCAAGTAAAATTTATGCCACTGGATACTAATTTACAGGTCTAGTCTCATCAACACCAAGTTGCATTCTCATTTATGTAGATGACACAAAGGAAATTCTATGACTGGGCACTAACATATGTCCATTACATGCATAATATTTACAATACTAGCAATACATATGTACGTGCACATTTACACATTTATATGCCAGCATGCGGTCTAAGCCCTACCCTCTAAATAAGTGACTATCCTGTATAGTACATTTGGGCAAAGCTTGGGTGGGACTTGCCTGTTTACTTTGGGTCACATGTATCCTTATTTATTTATTTATTCAGTTTTCTACAACATTCTCCCCCAGGGAGCTCAGAACAGTTTACATGAATTTATTCAGGTACTTGAGCATTATGACATTTAGGCGCTCAACGTTATGCCAGCTCTATGGTCAGGGTAAGTGCAGGCACCAAAAGGTTAAGCCCACTGATACTGATGCTATAAGAAAACTTAGGCATCCAGGTTCTGTCAGACTAGGCTTCTATTGCGTAGCCTCAGAGCACCTAAATGGAGACACACAGTTAAAGAATTGGCCCCTTTATGTCCAATTGTTCTATCATTGGAACTAAAGGACTGAAACTGTGAATGAGAGAAAGAATTGAACTGCACTCTCCCCTTCTATAACATCCATCTTCCTTCTCTAATCAAAAATAAACCCAGCCAAAAGAGCAGTTCCAAGCTTCAGACTGCTCTTTAATTTCAATCCTGGTCACATGCTCTACAAGCAGCTGACAGTCAAAGGCAGTTGGCAGATCCAAACATATCAATCAGGTTGTTCTAAAGTCAGCTACCGATTACGCCATACTTATGGTAACTATAAGGATTGTTTCAGTGCAGTGACCCTGCAGCCAATTGGGGAGCGGCATTGGACCAAGCAGGAACGCGAACAGCACGTGCTTGCCTTCTGTGTTGCTCGGCTCTGAACCAAAGACAATCCGTCCGGCAAGGGAGACAGGCAGGAGCGTGGAAAGGGGACTTTAAAAAAAGGTACTGGGGGTGTGTGCCTGTGCTGCCTATGGGGATGGGGGTGGGGGAGGATTCGCTCCATAAGATGTACCCCCGGTACCAGGAAAGATAGTAGAGACACTGATAAAGGACTGCATCATTGAGCGCCTTGACGGACACGATCTGATGAGGACCAGCCAGCATGGCTTCAAAGGAAGATCTTGCTGCACTTCTTCGAGGGAGTAAACAGCAGATAGACAAGGGTGACCCAGTTGACATTGTATATCTGGATTTTCAGGTGGTGTTTGACAAGGTTCCGCATGAATGACTACTTCAAAAACTGCGAGCCATGGACTCCAGGGTGAAATACTCATGGATTAAAAACTGGTTGGCGGATAGGAAACAGAGATTGGGGGTAAATGGACAATACTCAGACTGGAAAAGCGTCACCAATGGAGTGCCACAGGGTTTGATGCTTGGACCTGTGCTCTTCAACATATTTATAAACGATCTGGAAATTGGTACGACGAGCGAGGTGATTAAGTTTGCAGACGATACTAAGTTATTCAGAGTAGTGAAGACGCAGGAGGATTGCGAAGATCTGCAACATGACAAACACACTTGAGAAATGGGCCGCACCATGGCAAATGAGGTTCAACTTGGATAAGTGTAAGGTGATGCATGTCAGTAACAAAAATCTTACACGAATACATGATGTCCAGGGCATTACTTGGAGAGACCCCCCCAGGGAAGAGACTTGGGAGTGCTGGTCGACAAATCAATGAAGCCATCCGCGCAATGTGCGGTGTCAGCGAAAAGGGCGAATAGAATGCTAGGAATGATTAAAAAGGGGATCACAAACAGATCGGAGAAGGTTATCATGCCGCTGTACCAGGCCATAGTACGCCCTCACCTGGAATACTGCGTCCAGCACTGGTCATTGTACATGAAGAAGGACATGGTATTACTCGAAAGGGTCCAGAGAAGAACAACTAAAATGGTTAAAGGGCTGGAGGAGTTGCCGTACAGCGAGATATTAGAGAAACTGGGCCTCTTCTCTCTTGAAAAGAGGAGACAGAGGGGACATGATCAAAACATTCAAGATACTGACGGGAATAGACTTAGTAGATAAAGACAGGTTGTTCACCCTCTCCAAGGTAGGGAGAACGAGAGGGTATTCTCTGAAGTTAAAAGGGGATAGATTCCGTACAAATGTAAGGAAGTTCTTTTTCACCACGGAGTGGTGGAAAAGTGGAACGCTCTTCCAGAGGCTGTTATAGAGGAAAACACCCTCCAGGGATTCAAGACAAAGTTAGACAAGTTCCTGCTGAACCAGAATGTATGCAGGTAGGGCTAGTCTCAATTAGGGCATTGGTCTTTGACCTAGGGGCTGCCGTGGGCGCGGACTGCTGGGCATTATGGACCACTGGTCTGATCCAGCAACCGCAATTCTTATGTTCCTATTTCCACCCCCTTTTTGGGGGTGGAAAAAGTGCATCTTATGGAGCGAAAAATACAGTAACTGAATTTGCCCATAGTTAATTCCCTTAAAAATCTAGGCATTCTTGCTAGTTCCATGCTACTAAAGGGGGCACATGTATCAAATATAATTAAAAAATTGTAAATTATGGATATTACGGCAACTGAAACCATTTCTAAGTTTAAATAATTTGCATGCAGTCTTTCAGTCTTTAGTCATCACTTGATATCACTGCAACAGCCTAGTGTTTAGCCTTCCAGAATCTGTGATCTGACAACATCAGGTAGTATAAAATGTATCAACCTACTACCGGAAGTTACATTGGCTACCGATGGAAGCACGCATAAAGTTTAAATTCGCCTGCTTCTGCTTTAAAGCGCTAAACGGACTTGCCCCTAAATACATAACTGACCTTTTCTCCTTCTCTACCAACAGACACAAGAGAAGCTCTCATTCCTACATCGTTTCCCCCCCCAGTTAGAGGTTGTAAACTGAAAAAACACCATGAACACCTTCTTTCACATCAAGCAGCATTGTGGGGTAAAGACCTAGATCAACTGCTTTCGCCCACTACTTATGAAGAATTCAGAAAACGTCTAAAAACTCAACTGTTCCTAAAGTATCTAGACAACTGACCCACTCATCTTCTTTCTCCTCCATAGTGTTTCCTCTGTCCTGTTAATCTCTTTCTCCTCAACAATGCATTTTCGGTCCTATTAACTCTCCTCTTCTCCCCTCTTAAATTCAATCAATTTGTACCTTGCTTAATCCATTGTAAACCACATAGAACTTAACGGTGTTGCGGTATATAAACTGTTATTATTATTACAGTGTTCTCCCCAGGGCCTTTCAGCCGGGCGCTCCGCCCAGCTAATTTAGATGAGCGCCCGGCTGTAATCTCGATTGCAATCCTGCTGCTGCTGCCGCCTTCTGCTCAACATTTTAAAAAAAACCTTCTCACCGGCTTGGTGATTTACTGGGCTGACTCGGCACAGCCTGAATCGCAGGAGCCTGACTTTTTTTTTTTTTTTAGTTTTTAACGCCAGCAAGCGACTTGAACCCATGCTCCGGGGCTCTAACGTGCATGCCGCTTCCCTCCGAAACCGGAAGTCACGTCCCGAGGGAGAAAGAGAAGGGAAGTCGGCATGCACACGCCCCGGAGCATGGGTTCGCTATAGGAGACAGGTCAGCTTACAACTTGCTCTTGCTTGCTTCGGGCTTTCCTCGCTGCCGGGTCCTGCCTACTTTCTGTTTCCGTGAAGGCAGGACCCGGCAACGAGGAAGGCCCGAAGCAAGTAAGAGCAGCGAGTTGTAAGCTTCCCTCCGTTGCTGACTTATGGAAGATAGGTCAGCGATGGAAGGAAGCTTACAACTTGCCTTAGTCCAGCCCTGCACAACATGCGGCCCAAAACGGATCTCACTGCCGATATGGCTCTCACTCCGCTCTCCTTTGAAGATTAGCTCAGGAGGCAAGATTTAGCCCGAGATCAGACGAACATTAAAGGGCATCTGAGCAGATTGAGGAGAACATGTCCTGTTTTTCCTTGCCTAAAAAGACCACCTTGTCTAATGTAATCTCTGATCAGATCCTTAAGAGTGATGCAACTATGTATGCTGGACAGTCTCCTCCAGTAAACAGAGCTTTAAAGCCTGCAGCCATACAGAACCAGATGGTCAAAGGGCTCCGAAGTGTAGTATTGCCAAGGGATCTGTCTCACAAGTTTTTGCTGCTGGCAGATGTAAACACAGCACAAGAAATAGAGACTTGTGGCATTCTGTGTGAAAAGCTGATGCATAATGAATTTACTATTACCCATGTAATAATAGTGCCAAAGCAGTCTGCTGGACCAGACTACAGTACAGTGATATGAGGAATATGGAAGAATTATTCAGTGTTCAAGATCAACATGATCTCCTCACAGAAGAAAGACGGAGAGAAAGAGAGAGGCAGATACTGGAGAGGGGGGGATAGAAGGGAAGGAGATAGAGATGTCAGACCTTGGGGTGGAGTGGCAAGGAAGGAAGGAAGAAAAGGAGAAGAGAGAGATGCCAGAGCATAGGGGAGGGATGGAGACAAAAAATGGAGAGGGGTTGAAGCTGAAATAAATCATGTACAAAGGAGAGAAAGGGCACAGGAGGAGTGTGTGGCGCAGTGGTTGAAGCTACAGCCTCAGCACCCTGGGGTTGTGGGTTCAAATCCCGCGCTGCTCCTTGTGACCCTAGGCAAGTCACTTAATCCTCCATAGCCCCAGGTACGTTAGATAGATTGTGAGCCCACCGGGACAGATAGGGAAAAATGCTTGAGTACCTGATTGTAAACCGCTTAGATAACCTTGATAGGCGGTATATAAAATCCTAATAAACTTAAAAACTTAAACTTAAACATATAGAGTTTACTGAAGAGACATAGAAAGAGGGAAGATACCATATGGAACAAAGAGAGGGCAGACACTGGATGGAAAAGGCAGAAAGGGTGGACAGTGGATGCAAGGGGCAGAGATAGGGTGGACAGTAGATGGAAGGGGTAGAGAGAGGGTAGAGGCTAGGTGGAAGGGGCAAAGAGAGAGGACAGATGTTGCATGGAAGGGAGCGAGGACAAATGCTGAATAGAAAGAAGAGAGTGAAGAGAAGATGACTAAAGCAGAAACGACAAAAGGTAGAAAAAAAAATATTTTTTTTGCTTTACGTAGAATCAAGTAGTATTGTAACTGTATTGATTAAAATTTATCAATAGGAAATGGAAATAAGGCAATTGGGGGGGGGACTAAACCCCTTTCCTCAGATCAGGACAGGATACCATCAGCTGTATACTGTACTGTCTTGAAGAAAGATTTGGCCTCTGAAAGCTAATTAAAAAATGGATTAGTCCAATAAAATGGTATTTTCATATTTCTCATTATTTGTTTTATTTCTATTTGTTAATTTGTAAAGTGGTGACTGTTATACAGAAGTTTTTTTTCCAAATTTACATCTACTGCCTTTATATTTTGCACAGTATTAGGGGACATGTGTCACTGTTTCTGTGGTGTTGCATTGTATGAAGAGTCTGGTTTCTACATATTTCTATTTTTAGTTTGTGATTATTCTATATTGGGCGAGGGTGTATCTGTGTTCATGAAAAGGACATGGCTTTCTGTTAGCATCGACTACAGGATCAATTGACTGTGTAGGATCTGGTTTGTTTAGTTTTCCAATGCGTGTGTTGGTGTTCTAGTGCTCACTGCAGTGTTTAAGATGCTGCCTTTTCCTAGATGCACCCTTATTGTGTGACTCATGGATTATTACTAAAAATATATTTTTTTTATATAGAGGAGGGGGTTGTTAAAAAAATGATTAGCACTGGCTGTCATATATACTAGGCACACCACTGGATTTAATGACCCTATTCTAACTTTACTGTTGACGTAGGTGTTGTCCCCCCAATACACAGACACACACACATAAAGAATTTCTACCCCATGTACTGTAAATGTATCTTTATTGTGGTATATAAGAAATAAATAAAATTAAAAAAAAAATTAAATTAAAGTTGTATTATCATCAAGCAGCTTTCAAATGACATTATAAGCAAATAAAAATAAAATATTTTTAATACATTGCTAATTATTACCTGCATCTTTACCTATACTGTTTTGCCCTAGCTCTTACTTTGCACTATAGCAAAATAAAAAAGAAGCAGATAAAGATCAATCACACAGGTGCCCTTCAAGGCTCAGTAACACCTCTCTATAAATTATGTGGAAGAGGTCTGGAAGTGGGGATAGCATCTATTTCATATCCTCAGTGAGACCTCAGGAAGGAACCTAGTGATCAAAACATTATTAGAGGTGTTGTACAGCCATTTCTTGTATGACTGGATGAGCTATATTTATCTTTTTTTTTTTAGTTGTTTAAATTCATGCAGAAATAAATGGTTAGATTGAACCTAATGACTTCATTAACGCATTTCCCTTTTTTAAACCTCTATACCATTTGAAAGAGGGTGAATATCTAATTATTCACTTCTAGAATTGGATACTTCTTAGATTTAGTAAAAATATTCTGGCACAAGTGTCAAATCTTAAAAAGGAAGTCATATCGAGCATTAGAAAATAATAATAATTAACTAATAAAAATAGTATACATTTAATTTTCTCCACTACCAAATTTCCCCGCCCGGCTACTTTTTCATGCCACCCGGCTGGAAAAAATTTCTGGGGAGAACACTATTATTATAAAATGTAGCCACACAGATACTAGTAGTGGGGGCTAACAGATTTGTCCTGCTACTCTTCTTACATATCCTGCAATGCCTACCGGTCTTTGGCAAATTAAATTTAAAATACTTACACTGAAACCCAAGGCCTTAGGCAATAAGGTCAAATTGCTTAGTTATTTTCTTGAGGCTTTTCCACCCACCTAGAGCTCTAAGGTCAGAAACTCCATGCTTTCTGGATGATCCAGCTTTCTGGTGGGTTTGCTTGAGAGAGAGACTAGAGATTTGTTTGTTTTCTAGAGGAGCATGGACCATATTATCTGTAGAGTTAAGTCTTATGACAAATGTAACAACTTTCTCAAACAACTTAAGGCATTTACCATATGATCATTATGCAAACAATGTCTAAAAGGGATATGCTGCAGTTTATCATCATTTTACATAAGATTTTAAGTTTATTTTATTCATTTTATATATTTGACAGTATGAGGCCAATATTCAGCATTACTTAGCCAGCTGGCTAAATAGCATTACTTAGCCTGGCTGGCTAAATAGCATATAGTCAGCTATCCAACTATATTCAATGGGAGACAGCCAGCTAGCTGAATAACCAGCTCAGCGGATTGGCCAGTGACCCGCTATGTTGTGTGACAGCTGGTCCTGCCAATATTCAGCAATTTGCTGACTAAGTTTGGAGGCCAGCCAGAGTCGCCTAAAAAAGATGGTCTATCTTTGGACATTAATACTTAGCCAGCGAACCGCTGAATACTGGCCCAGATGTCTATGTCTCAACTGGCCAAAAACAAACTGGTAATTCAATGCCTGTCACTGGATATGGCATTGTCATTGAATTTCTAGTATTGCTGTGGACTGCGGGAGACTGCCATCAATCTCCTGTAGTCAGGATATCGGGAAGGGGATAAGGTATTTTCTATCTCTAAATTTTTATGTAAATTTTTTCCAATTATAAAAACAAAATTCAAATCATATAAGGAAACCATAACACTTAGTCTCAAATGACAGTAAAATGAACTACCTAAGAAACTCCACCTCTTTCCCCATTCAAATAAAATTCCTATAGCTCCACAGAGCTCACGTTATTCCTTCAGGAGATGCTCAAAAGATTGCTGTGGAAGTCAGAATGGTTGTAGTCAGTCTTACTTGCAAAGCAGCACAAAAGGGTTCTCAGGGGCTTTTATCAATCGTGGTAACAGCCACCAGAACTCTACGTAGATGCATTACAAGGAGCTCATTAGTATTAAAATGAGCACTTCTTGTTTTTGGGGGGTTTTGTGAACATCATTTTTATTAATGAGTCCACAAGAGAAACAAGCATGGTTCCATAGTGAAATAGGAAATATGCAAACATTAGCAGCCAGTACAAGGGCACATTAGTCAGCAACAAAAGTTCAAAATATATTTTGAACTTATGAGCACTCCTTGTAATGCATAGAAGGGAATGCCCACCTCTTACCAGACAAAATTTTCTAGCAAGTCTGGAGCTGCTGATAACTGTTTGTGTGTGTTTTGTGAGACTGTATGTCCCGTGACTATGGTCAGAACGCAACTGTTAGGAACGGAATACCCACTCACATAAAACACGCACAACAGCTGCATCTACATGTCCAAACAAAACAAAAATAAACTTGCTCGAAAGCTCTGGCGGTCAGGAACTGTACTGGGCCTGTATAGAAGAACTGCATCTACCCCTCAGCTCTTGTGTGCAGGCACAGTTCTTCCCCCCTTTCACTGGATTACTCAGCACAAATAGCGTGCATATGAACATAGCCTGGCAAATTGAAATTGCTCCCTACCCACTGTTTTTTTAGTGAGATGCTAGAGATTTGTGCATCCTGCCCTCAGTAAGCTCTGTATAAACTCCTACTGCTAACTTCTCTTTCTACCTGTCTTTCCCTTGTAATTACAGAAGATTATTGTTTTAAATCCAATTGCTATATATATGCTTATTTTTTGACTGAATTTTGTGTATGTATGTTAGTTGTAACCTACATTGATTTTTAGAAATAGTGGCCTATAACTTAAATAAAATCTCTACACATGGCAAATTAGCAATTAAAGTCAGGCAAAGGGAGACATCCTCTACCACCCTACTAAAGGAGAACTGAATAACTCACTCAAGAAAAAAAGCACAGTTACTTACCGTAACAGGTGTTATCCAGGGACAGCAGGCAGATATTCTCTACATGTGGGTGACATCACCCACGGAGCCCCCTAGTGGACGTTTTCGCAAGCAGACTTGCTTGAAAACCTTCAAGCATGCGATTGGCCCACGCATGCGCGCAAGCCCCTCCCACCCGGTCTAGGGCATGCGTCTCCTCAGCGTGTCCTCAGTTCAGATAGCTAGCAAAGAAGCCAACCACGGGGAGGTGGGTGGGTTGCGAGAATATCTGCCTGCTGTCCCTGGATAACACCTTTTACGGTAAGTAACTGTGCTTTATCCCAGGACAAGCAGGAAGCATATTCTCTACATGTGGGAGACCTCCAAGCTAACCAGAATGAGATGGAGGGAGAGTTGGCAATTTAGGAGAACAGATTTTGCAAAACGGACTGGCCAAAATGGCTGATGAAAAGCAGCAATGGCACTAAGGTGGACTCAAACCGAGGAGGACTTGAGTCCAGCGCCAGATAAGTGTAACAGATAGTCAAGGACAGCAGATAAGGAGGCAGACAATGGAAGAAAAACGGGTCCACTTCTGATGGTAACATTGGCGAGTGGACTCTTCCCGAGATGCCTCCAGGACAGCCAGCACAGGCTGGGAGAACTGGAACAAGGACATTAAGTCTTGAGGAACCAAGCCGTTAAGTGTAGAGACTGTAGGTTGGGATGAAGTAGAGAACCCCAACTCTGGGTAAGCAGTGAAGGAAAAACAGGCAGAAGAAGAGGCTCCCCGGAACTGAGCTGTAACAGGAGGGAGAACCACGGCTGTCGGGGCCACCGAGGTACTATCAGAATCATGGTGGCACTCGTGGACTTGAGCCTGATGAGAGTCTTCAGAATCAGAGGGAATGGAGGGAACACATACAGAAACAGGTTCGTCCAATCCAGCAGGAAAGCATCCGCCTTGAGTCTGAGTGGGGTGTAGACCCTGGAGCAGAAGCGGGGTAAGTTGTGATTGTGGGGGGACGCGAACAGATCGACGTCCAGAGTCCCCCAACGAGCAAATACCTGATGCAGAGTCAAGCAATAGATGGGCCATTTATGAGGCTGCAGAAGATGACTCAACTTGTCCGCCAGACAATTGTGCTGGCCCTGAATGTAAACCGCTCAAAGGAATATGTTGTGGCGGATGGCCCAATCCCAGAGCCGCATCGTCTCCTGGCACAGGGACAGGGACCACAATCCCCCCCTTGTTTGTTGACCTGGTTGTCCATGCGGACCAGCACCACTCGGTCGCGAAGCAAGTGACAAAAAGCCTTCAGGGCAAGGAAGATCGCTCGAAGCTCCAACAGATTGATGTGACAAAGTCGGTCGGCACTGGACCAAAGACCCTGAGTGCGAAGACCGTCCAGATGAGCCTCCCAAGCGTAGGCCGACGAGTCCGTAGTCAGGACCTTCTGTGGAGGAGAAGCATGAAACAGAAAACCTCTGGAAGAGAGCATCCACCAACAGAGAGACTGCCTCAACAAATGAGTCACGACAATGAGTCGAGAGACAGAGTCCCGATCCTGGTTCCATTGGGACGCTAGAGTCCATTGAGGAATACGGAGCTGAAGTCTGGCAAAAGGAGTCACGTGAACTGTGGAGGCCATGTGACCTAGGAGGACCATCATGAGCTGAGCCAGGGCCGAAGACAGATGGGCTACCCTCCGACATAAGCGAACAAGGGCCTCCTGTCGAGGCCGAGGCAAGAAAGAGCGGAGACGAGCTGTGTCCAGGACCACTCCGATAAATTCCAGAGACTGGGACGGGCAGAGCTGAGACTTGGGGAAGTTCACCTCAAAGCCGAGGCTCTGAAGGAGCAAGATGGTTTGATTCATCTCTCGCAGAACTTCGTGGCAAGAAGACGCTTTGATCAACCAGTCGAGGGAAACACCTGCAGGCCGTGGAGACACAGGGCCGCAGCAACCACCACTAGACATTTCGTGAAGACCTTTGGAGAGGCCGCCAGGCCGAAGGGAAGAACACGATACTGGAGATGGAGATCCCCCCACCTGGAATCTCAGATACTGGCGAAAGGCCAGGTGTATCGGAATGTGCGTGTACACCTCCTTGAGGTCCAGTGAGCACAGCCAGTCTCCCTCGTCCAAGAGAGGGTACAAAGTAGGAAGGGTGAGCATTCTGAATCATTCCCTGACCAGAAAGTTGTTCAGAGCACGAAGGTCCAGGATTGGACGCAGATCCCCCGTCTTCTTGGGTACCAGAAAGTACCGGGAATAAAATCCGGTGTTCCATTGGTCCGGGGGAACCTCCTCGACCGCCTGAAGGCGAAGAAGGGCCCGAGCTTCCTGCAGAAGGAGAGGCAGCTGAGACCGAGCAGAAGGAAACTCTCTTGGAGGCAAGTCCGGGGGTACGTGACTGAAGTGAAGAGAGTACCATTCCCGGATGATAGAAAGCACCCAACTGTCGGTGGTAAGACTTTCCCACTGGGCAGAGAAATGATGGAGGCGACCCCCGATGGGGAGGGGGGATGGCTACAGGAGAAAGGGAGCCAGAAGGCTCGGACTGAAATTGTCAAAAGGACCACCCAGTCTTCGCCGGAGCTGGCGGCTGGGTCTTAGTTTGACTGGGTAACGAAAAAACTGGTTGAGGATGAGTCCCTGGATATCACATATTTAGACTTTAGCAAGGCTTTTGATAGTGTTCCACACCGTAGGTTATTTAATAAGATGAACTCGTTAGGACTAGGAAAAACACTGACGGCATGGGTACAAGACTGGCTTAGCGGCAGACTTCAAAGAGTAATGGTGAACGGTATCCCCTCAAAAACGTCAAAAGTGACCAGCGGAGTGCCACAGGCCTGATGCTATTTCATATCTTTATTAGGGATCTAACTCAGAGGCAAAATTACATTATTTGCTGATGATGCTAAACTATGCAACATTGTGGGCAGAGCAACAGAACCTGATAGGGCAACCGGGCCCAGCATTATGGAGCAGGACCTGCTTTTGTTGGAACAATGGTCCTGTACTTGGCAACTAAACTTTAATGCTAAGAAATGTAAAGTAATGCACCTTGGGAGCAGAAATCCATGCAGAACATACACCTTGAACGGTGAAAACTTAAGAACTACTACAGAAAGGGACTTGGGAGTTCTCATCTGGGAAGATATGAAAGCTGCTAATCAGGTCGAGAAAGCTTCAGCAAAGGCCAGACAAATGCTGGGTTGCATCAGAAGGAGCTTTATCAGCCAAAAGCCGGAAGTCATACTACCGTTATACAGATCCATGGTGAGACCTCACTTGGAGTACTGTGTCCAATTTTGGAGGCCACATTATCAAAAGGATGTGAAGAGAATGGAGTCGATACAGAGAATGGCCACTAGGATGGTCTCAGGATTTAAAGACATCCCATATGAAGAACGTCTGATCAGACTGCGCTTATATTCTCTCGAGGAGTGCAGAGAAAGGGGGGACATGATAGAAACATTCAAATACATCACGGGTCACATCAAAGTGGAGGAGGAAATCTTTTTTCTAAAGAATCCCACGGCGACAAGAGGGCATCCACTAAAACTTAAGGGAGGAAGATTTCATGGTGAAACTAGGAAATACTTCTTCACCAAATGGGTGATTGATCGATGGAATGATCTTCCATGCCAGGTCGAGGCCAGTAGTGTGCTTGACTTCAAGAGTCGATGGGACAAACAGGTGGGAGTTCTACAGTTATTCTCAAACGATAGATACTCCAGGGAGGAAGGGTTCTTGAGTAGGCAGACTAGTTGGGAGGGAGGGTTCTTGAGTAGGAGGGAGGGTTCTTGAATGGGCAGACTTGTTGGGCCGTCGGCCCTTTTTTGCCGTCATACTCTATATGTTTCTATATTGCTGCTGCGGCCGCTTTGGAGGTCGAGAGAAGGCAGGCATAGATTTCTGTGGGTACCTCCAGAGAGGAATTTTATATTGCCGAGCCGGAGGGGCCTTCGGCTTAAGTTTCACCAGAGAGGTGAAGGACCGTTCATGGTTCGAGAGGCGCTTGGTGGCCTCTTCAATGGAATCATCGAAGAGCTCATGACCCACACACGGGAGATTGGCAAGACGATCCTGTAGATTCGGATCCATATCCACAATGCGGAGCCAAGCGAAGCGATGCATGGTGACCGCAAAGGCCTTGACCCTCGAGGACAACTCGAATGTGTCGTAGGCTGCCCGAAACATATAGAGGCGGAGCTGGGAGAGGGTCTCCTCAAGGAGACGAAACTCCCGATGCCAAGAATTCGGTATGTCCTCCCGGAACGAGCGGAGGGCGTCCACACAGAACGGGAGGTAGGACGTAAAGATAAAGTTATAGTTAAGGACACGATTCGCCATCATCAAGTTCTGGTAAAGACGGCGACCAAACTTGTCCATCGTACAGCCCTCCCGGCCTGGAGGGACGGCAGCGTAAACCTTAGAGGGGTTGGACTTCTTCAAGGAAGACACAATCACCAAGGACTGATGAGAAAGCTGAGAACTTTCAGAACTTTCAAACCCCTTAACCGGAATCATCCGGTAATGGGACTCCAACTTGGAGGGAATGGCAGTGACCGCATAGGGGGTCTCCAGGTTCCGGAGAAAGGTTTGCCGGAGAACCTGGTGCAATGGCAAGCGCAACGCTTCGCGTGGCGGATGAATCAGCACCCATCTCCTCCAGATATTTCCGGGTATTTCGGGACTTAGACTGGAGGTCCAGTTCCAAGGCCCTACCCATGTCAGAGATGAAACGAGTAAAGGAGGAGTTTCGAGAAGAAGACTCATCCTCCTGAGGAGACCCCGAGCGAGATCTGGGGGCAGCCGAGAAAGAGGGAGAAATTTCCCTTGAACAGTAAGCCGGGGCCTCGGAGTCCCGTGAATGGGAGACTGAAGAGGCTCTACTAAAGAGTCTGGGGGGTGTCGAGGAACAACCCCTTGCTAGGTGGGCTGGAGAAGACCCCCGGAGTCCCAGGAATTAGCTGGCGACGCCTCGGGGAAGACTGGGTAAAGGAAAATTCCTCCACCGGTTTCAAAGACAACTCTTAGAGGCTGGTAGCTACCTTGATGGGGAACAAACCCAGAGTCCAACTCGAGGACAAGTGTGTGTCTAGAAGGTTTCGCGGTCGGAGATCTGCTTCGAAGGGGCGGAGAAGACCGGGGCTTTTTAGGAGGGGCAAATCTCGACAAAGTAGCGGGGGAAAAATGGCCCCCTGGCCTGGATCCCCAAAAAGTTACAGGTGACTCGAGGGATGAAGAATCGCTCGAGGGAACCCAGCAAGTCTTGCATGCAGGGCCTCGAGAAATGAGGGGACGTTCAGGCTGGTCAGACCGAGACTGGGTCGAAACTGAGGTCACAGGCATCAAAGTCGAGACCAATTGGCTCACCACCGAGGAAAGTTGCGTGGTAAGAATAGCCTTAAGCATGGCCTCGAACATAGGCTGGTTGGGTCTTAGATGCAGCAGTGCGCTTCTTCGGGGGCAACCTCGAGGAAGAGTATTCCCTACATGAGGAGGCACGCTTAGAGTGATGTCTCGAAGAAGCTGACGAGGCGGTACTGACATGAGACTCGGAGATAGGCTTCTTTGCCGACACACCTGAGGAGGAAAGAGGAGACTTACCCGAGGCCAGAGTAACCCGAGGGACCGAGGACTTTGAGGCCGAAGCGCCCAACAAGGGTGCCGAGGCCGAGCTCGAGGCCTGTCCCGCAGGATCCATGGGGCCAAAGAGTTGGAGAATCTTGGCCACCCTCCTACGAAGAGCCCGCGGTTGCAAAGTCACACAACGAGGGCACGACTTAGCACGGTGCTCTGCAAGAAGGCACTCCACACACCAACAATGAGGGTCGGTGATGGAGATAACCGGGTTGCACTTAGTACAGTTTTTAAACCCAGAACGAGGCCGGGACATAAGAAAAAAGACGGCTGCGGCCCTGCGAGGCCAGGAGGCCAGAGTAAGACTGGGAACCCAGTCAAAAAGATTAGAACTGAAAAACAAACAAAAAGGACACACTGAGGAGACGCATGCCCTAGACCGGGTGGGAGGGGCACGCGCGCTTGCGCGGGCCAATTGCAAGCTTGAAGGTCTTCAAGCAAGTCTGCTTGCAAAAATGTCCACTGGGAGCTCCGTCGGTGATGTCACCCACATGTAGAGAATATGCTGCCTGCTTATCCTGGGATAAGAAAATTTTCCTATTTATTCAACAAAAGGATTAAATAAATAACTTTGTATGAAAAAGCATGTGAAATTTTTCCTTCAGTAACTGATGACATTCCATTCAGCAACAGAACTTTGACTAGAGGTACCACAGGTTACTGAAGAAGTTTACATACTTTTTCATACAAGGGAATTACCGTATTTGCCGGCGTATAAGACGACTTTTCAGTACCTTAAAATCCTCCCCAAAGTCGGGGGTCGTCTTATACGCCGGGTACTGTTTAGAGAGCTGCACGGGGACGCCCCTAGGGTCGCGGGGATCCCGTGGGGACGCCCCTAGGGTCGCGGGGATCCCATGGGGACGCCTCCGAGGGTCGCGGGGCTCCTGCGGGGCTGGATGCTCAGTCTTCTGGATGTACGCGGCTCTTCTTCTCCCTACCTTCTCTGCTTGCAGCACAGAGCCGAACAGAAGTCTTCCCGACGTCAGCGCTGACGTCGGAGGGGAGGGAGGGCTTAAACAAAGCTTAAACAAAGCCCTCCCTCCCTCCGACGTCAGCGCTGACGTCGGGAAGACTTCCGTTCGGCTCTGTGCTGCAGGCAGGGCAGATAAGGAGAAGGAGAGTAGCCTCGCGGTTCGAGTGGCTACCAAGGGAGAGGGGCGGCCGCCCCGCCCCGGTTGCAGCACAGTCGGCCAGGTTCCCTTACTTTTGTGGCACTTCCCCGACCAACCGATAACAGCCCGGGTCCGACAATCCTCCCTGCCCTGTAGCCGCGAATCTAAATTACCTTTCTTACAGCAGCTGTAAGAAGGTAATTTAGATTCGCGGTTAAGGGCAGGGAGGTTTGTCGGACCCGGGCTGTTATCGGTCGGTCGGGGAAGTGCCACAAAAGTAAGGAGACCTGGCCGGCTGTGCTGCACCCGGGGCGGTAGAGAAGGTGTGCGGAAGAAGGGGTAGTCTTATACGGCGAGTATATAACAAAACTATATTTTAACTAAAAGTTGGGGGGTCGTCTTATACGCCCAGTCGTCTTATACGCCGGCAAATACGGTACCTAATTTTTTTTTTCTTAAAAAATCAAAATATATCGTTTTGGTCCGAGCTATTTATTCAAATGGGGCTCTCTCATCAAGCTTCAGATTCTTATACTTTGAGCAGAGATTATACTAAAATGCACACCATCCTAGGGGTTCAAAAATTTAGTATCAGCACACATACACTTTTGTTTTTAAATTGTGTTACTGGTGAATATTAACAGAGCTCTCAATATGGAACAGTATATATGTGTATCCAAACTGGTTATTGTGCATACCAATTTCAAATTCAGATTATACATTATATATTTTTGATTTAAATAAAACACATTGAAACCATGTTTTGTATTTTGGTTATTCCCATGGGATTAAATGCACCATTTTAGAAATGCATTTCTGCCTCATAAAGTACTAAACATAAAAGCAAAATGTACAGTAGGAAAGTTGTCACACCAAGGTGGAAGAATTGGGTTTTAAAATCAGATGCAGAGGGTCAATAGTGCACTAAAACAGGTTCCAATGGAATTCTCTTACGTTAGATGGGTTCAGTTTGTTATTGATTGGGATGTGCGTACGTAAAGATCATGACAGCTTTTATGGGTAACATCATTTTAGGAACAAAAAACTATTCTCGTAAAACTCAAGGTCCTACAAGCCAATAATTTTTTTAAAATTTCTGATTTGTATTACACAATGGAAAATGAAAAGCACCTTTTTAAAAATAAAAATATTATCTCAACAACTAGTCAGGGATTACTGAAAATTGTTACCCTCCTATTAAATGAAGTGTACAAGATGGTGTGAGCTTTCATTACATGTGATGATGCTTTCACTTAGGATGTTCAATAGGCAAGTGTCTTACCATTAAAGGAAGTGCTCCAATTTGTAAATGGTGAAGCCGAGGAGGTGGGTGGTAATGAGCCAAGTGAGGGTGCAAGGGGCCTGGTGGATATGGAGCTGCAGCCACACTAGCTTCAAGTCCCATCTCCCTGCAACATGAACAGAAAAATTACAATCTTTGTTCATAGAAAAATCTAAAATGAACGTAAAATTAGTAATCCAGGGTCTATATATTTTTTAAAAATATATGTTTAGTGCAATAGATGTGTCATTCTGGACAGACAGGTAATATCCCCATGCTCTCAAGCCATGGAGAAGGAATCCACTCCAGCTTTTGAATACCTCTTCCTTCACTAGAAGGCTCTGCTGCTACCTTCAGTTTTTCCTTGTAGATGCGAGTCATTAGGAGTCTTTTTGACCTGCTCTATTTTTTAATTTTTTTCCAGTCTTTTTGTTTGCAAACTTTTTTTTTAATGGCTTTCAGTGCTCAGAGCTCCCCTCATTGAGGGTTCAGCTATACCTGCATGGAGGAGAAGCAGACGGAGGTCTTTAGCTGACAGGCCAATCCCTCTGTGGTACCTGTTGGCCAGCCTGCAGAATCGTTTTGAAGCTTGGGGTCCATTCCCCTGATAGCATTGCTTGCCTACTGCATCACAGGGGGCTTGAGTGCAGGCAATCAGGCATCTGTAGGGGGCTCAGTGGGTTCCTACAGAGTGCCAGCTATGTTTTGCCTCCTCTCTTTTGTGTTTATGGGGGTTCAAGGCTTAGACACTGGTCCAACTGGCAGCCCGAAGATTCGGTGTTAGAGGAACGGTCTGTTTGAGGCAGCAATTTCTTCTTCCACATTTAGCTACCTTTGGAGCTGAGGCAGGCTGCAGCACATTTTCAGCACAGGTCACAGTGAATAAGACTGTTACAGTCTATGAGGAAAATTGGAGGGGGAGTTTACCAGGGGAATTTCTGGCCTTGCTGGATTTCATGTAAGATTACCTGCACATTCCCATCTTTCTGGACCACAGAAAGTTCCTGGGACTTCATGTCCTGGAAAACTATTACCAGTTGTTGGCTCTTCCCTTTAGGCTGGAGACAGCTCCTCACACCTTTCCCAAGGTGAAGGTGGGCGTGGTAGCTGCCCATCTTAAGTCGAGCTTGCAGATTCACCCATACTTGGACTGGCTGATTAGAGCTCCATCATTCCCAGAAGAACAACAGCAGCCCACATGGGTCAGATCCTGCAGAGCCTGGGCTGAATAGTGAATTTCCAAATGAGCTAACTGGTTCTGACCCAATCCCTGGAATACCTGGGAGTATTCAACACATCAGAAGATTGTATCTACCTTCCATAGGCACACAGACAGTAGATTTGAACCCATATATCGAGCTTGTTGGATTGTCCAGCTCCATCCGCGTGGCACTACCTCCAAGTGCTAGGCTCCATGGCAGCCACGATAGATGTAATCCCTTGGACGAAGGCCCACATACATCCTCCCCAGATTACTTTGCTATTGAGGTAGTCACCTCAATCAAACTTCCATGTAGATATCTGTGCCATGGATTTCAGAAGCCAGGGCAAGCATGAGCTGGTGGCTTCATCCACAGGCATTATCAAGGGGTAGGCCTCTCAGAATAGCCTCATGGGTTTTTGTATCAACAGATGCCAGCCTGTTTGGCTAGGGAGCTTACTGCAACAGACGCCCAATCTAGGGTAATTGAACAGCCTCCCAGAGGAACTGGTCAATCAACAGATTGGAACTTCATGCCATTTGATTGGTATTGCAGAGTCTGGAGGTGAAGTGGTCCGAGTCTTCTCAGACAATGCTATTGCAATGGCATATGTCAATCGTCAGGGAGGCATCAAGAGTGCACAGCTGTGTCTGGAAGCCTGCTTACTATTCAGGTGGGCAGAATTTCATCTTTCAGTGGCGCATGTGGTGGGAGTGGACAATGTCCAGACTGATTTCCTCAGCAGAAAAACACTGGATTCGGGAGAATAGACACTGTCTGCAACAGCCTTCCAAATCCATTGTTTGAAGTGGAGAGTTGCCCAACGTTCGATCTGATAGCAACAGCAAGAAACAGGAAGGCGAACCGATTCTTCAGTTGAGGATCCGAGCCCGGAAGCTCGGGTCTAGCTGTGGCCGAAGAGCAGGCTCTTGTACGTGTTTTCTTCCAAAGCCCATGACAGGCCGGATACTCTACAGAATTGTAATAAAACCAAAAGACACTGTGGAGATGATCAAGATGCAGGCTTTATTAAAAGTTCAATCCAATAATCCACGAAAAGAAATATCTAGAACCTAAATCATTGGGGACTATGGACCCAACACAGTCCGTGTTTCAACAAAACTGTCTTCCTCAGGAGTCCCTAAAGGTCCTGGCTCAGAAACTCCCACTATTGAGAACCATGCAGAGTTTTGCCAAGAGTCGCTTTAAGCCTCTGATCCACGAGTTTCAGTGTCAGGACCTTGAGGAACAGTTTTGTCAAAACATGGACCGTGTTGGGTCCATAGATATTTCTTTTCGTGGATTATTGGACTGAACTTTTAATAAAGCCTGCATCTTGATCATTTTCTCCACAGTGTCTTTGGTTTTATCAGATTTTTATTTCTATGGAGTATTTAGGGTCAACCTTTTGGTTGTGTCACAGAATTGCAAGCCATTGGGGAACAGTCAGTCATTCTCATGCTCCATATTGGCCCCACAGACAGTGGTATGCAGACCTAGTGCATCTTCAGAAGGGCATAAGCCTCAGACTGCAAGTATAGCTGGACCTTCTTTCTCAGGGACCAGTGGTCAAAGAAGATCTGGATTTCTTTGGCCAGTGGTCTTCACTAATTACAGAAGAACATAATAGCCTTACTGGGTCAGACCAATGGTCCATCAAGCCTATTAGCCTGTTCTCACAGTGGCTAATCCAGGTCACTAGTACCTGGCCAAAACCCAAGGAGTAGCAATATTCCATGTTACCGATCCAGGGCAAGCAGTGGCTTCCCCCATGTCTTTCTCAATAACAGACTATGGACTTTTCCTCCAAGAACTTGTCCAAACCTTCCTTAAAACCAGCTACGCTATACGCTCTTACCACATCCTCTGGTAATGCATTCCAGAGCTTAACTATTCTCTGAGTGAAAAAATATTTCCTCCTATTAGTTTTAAAAGTATTTCCCTGTAACTTCATCGAGTGTCCCCTAGTCTTTGTAATTTTTGACAGAGTGAAAAATCGATCCATTTGTATCCGTTCTAAAGCGAGGGCCCTTTTGGGTCCAAAAGGGGTGAAGGAAAGCCAACAAATATTCCTACTTTGGGCCATAACACCAATAACACTTTGACATTCATTCCTACCAGAAAGTATTTTACTTGAACCTCAGTTCTTTGCAAAACTGAAGTAGTTTAAAAAGATGATGGGCGAAACTAAAATGATTATGACTTTGAAAAAGCTCTGGCAAAACATGTCGGCACATTAATCCCGATTTCTTGAACCACAACCTTAAAGTTAAGTACTTTAATAAGCTTTCTATGAATTAAAGAAAATATCAATTTTGAAAAATATTTAAGTTAACTTAGGATTTCAAGAGTAATGCATTTGCATTTTAAAAAATGAACCAGTGAGGAACGTACACATCAAGCTTAAGGATGTATTGATGACTTTAAAGTATGCCTATTCTTGCCGACTGTTCGCCAATTGTTCCAGCTCTTATCTCTGTATCCTGCTTATATGTATTCTATGACTTTACATTGTGCCTATCTTCGCTGATTGTCCAGCTCCTCTTATTGTAAACCGCCTCTAACTACTATGGCTTTGGCGGTATATAAGAATAAAATTATTATATATAGTAACTAGTCTTTAAGCCCATTACATTAACGGGTGCTAGAATAGATGTGTGTGTGTGTCTTTCTTTCTTTCTCTCCTTGGCCACTTTCTACCTGTCTTTCTTTCTGTCTCTCTCTTGCCTCGGCTGTCCACCACTACCCCATGCCTGCTCCCCTTGTCCAGCAGTAGCCCTTCTCCCTTCCTTGTACCTCCCCCGTGTCCAGCAGCACCCCTTCCTTGCTCCCCCTGTCCATCAGCAGCCTTTCTCCCTTCGTTTTACCTCCCCCCTGTCCAGCAGCACCCCTTCATTGCTCTCCCTGTCCAGCAGCAGCCCTTCTCCCTTTATTTTACCTCCCCCTGTCCAGCAGCACCTCCTCCCTGTTCCTCCTGTCCAGCAATAGGCCTTCTTCCTTCATTTGACCTCCCCCCTGTCCAGCAGCACTTCTTCCCTGCTCCTCCTGTCCAGCAGTAGGCCTTCTCCCTTCATTTTACCTCTCCCCCTGTCCAGCAGCACCTCTTCCCTGCTCCCCCTGTCCAGCAGTAGGCCTTCTCCCTTCGTTTTACCTCTCCCCCTGTCCAACAGCACCCCTTCCTACTCCCCGGTGTCCAGCAGCACCCCTTCCAGCAGGGAATTTTTACCAGTATGGGACACCTCACAGCATCCGCATGACACCCTCCAGCAGTTCCTCTAGGCGCCAGCTATCAGAAGTGAAACTGCCACTGCCGCTCATATCAATGCACACGCCGCCAGCTGGCGCAAGCGCCTCAAGCCACTGCACATCACAAATAGAATACGGCCACAGGACACAGCACAATGTCAGGTATCACGGTCTCCTAAATGCACATGCACTCTTAGGGTTTTATTATAGAGGATAGTGAGAACATATACATAAGCTTGGATTAATGAGACAAAGCCAACATGGATTTAGTCAAGGGAAACTTTGTCTTACCCAGCTACTACATTCCTTCAATGAGGTGAAAAACATGTAAATAAAGGTTTCAAGTTTAATAAAAATTTGTATACTGCCTATCAGTCTTCTAAGCGGTTTGTACATAATAAAATAGGGTAACATACATGATTTACTGGAATGATAGGATTAAGGTAAAGAATTACATTATAAAATAGGAAAGATAGTCATATAGGGGAAATACAAAAGGAAGGTAGAACCCATTTGATAACCAAAGCAGAAATGAAGATGTTTCATAAGGTAAGTGTTTTAGAGGTGTGACGGTTGATATTTTATATCTGGATTTTCAAAAAACAAAGTACCTTATGAAAGGCTTCAAAGGAAATTAGAAAATCATGGAAGAGGAGGTGATGTCCAATTATGGATTAAGAACTGGCTAAAAGAGAAACAGAGAGAAGGGTTAAATGGTCAATATTCTCAATGCAGAAGGATAAATAGTGGAGATCCTCAGGAGTCTGGGCAGTGTTTCCGCTAAGCTGCGCTGGCGCACAAAATATTACCTCGCAGCGCACAAGTTTCTCGTCACAGCGCACACAGTGTAGAGCACAGTTCTTCAACCGCCGGTCCGCAAACAAAATCTTGCCGGTCCGCGAAGGATTCGGTCCCCGCCGCAACGAAAGGCCGGCGTCAGCTGACTTGCAACTTCCTGTTGCAGTCGCTGTGCCGGGACTCCTGCCTTCGCCGGGACTCCTGCCTTCCACCGCGTTTGCCTCCTGCCTTGTCTCCGCACCTCCAGACCAGCAGCGGCAGCTGTGTATGCTTTTAACTTCGGCACAGAGCTGCCCCTAATCAATAGTTTAGCGCGGTTTCATAAGGCAGCCTCGGGGCCTTTGCTAGGCCGGCCCACATCGCATCATCGAAGCGGGCCGGCTATCAAAGGCCCCGAGGCTGCCTCATGAAACCGCGCTAAACTATTGATTAGGGGCAGCTCTGTGCCGAAGTTAAAAGCATACAGAGCTGCCGCTGCTGGTCTGAACTCTTGGGCCGCTGAAGGAGGGCAAAAAGCAGCTGTCCTGGAGGTTTCCCTTCCTCTCGCCTTTACAGGTTCCTTTTTTCCACCTTTTTTTTTTTCCTTCAAACGGCAACGGGCCCCAGCATCGACATCAATCAAGTAAGTTCCACTGTCAATCAAGCGGTTCTGCTCGGCCAAAGCTTCCCCTGTGACATGAGCCACCCTCAGGGGAAAGAAAGTGACCCACAAAGGTGAGGGGAAGGGGGGCAGATGATGGAAGTTGGGGGGGGGGGAGAGAGAGAGAGAGAGAGA
Organism: Geotrypetes seraphini; assembly: GCF_902459505.1. Taxonomy (NCBI): domain Eukaryota; kingdom Metazoa; phylum Chordata; class Amphibia; order Gymnophiona; family Dermophiidae; genus Geotrypetes; species Geotrypetes seraphini. The sequence goes on from NC_047097.1 coordinate 45,167,547, forward strand.
GAAGGGGGCAGATGATGGAATGGAGGAGATGAGAGAGAGAGAGAAGGGGACAGATGATGGAAGTGAGAAGAAGGGAGAGAGAGCAGAAGGCAGATGGATGTCAGTTGAGAAGGGAGAGCAGATGCTGAATGGAAGTGGGGAAAGAACACATACTGGATGGAAGGAGGAGATAAATAAAGGGGGAAGAAAATAGTAAGATAATGGAGGGGTGAGGGAAAGGGGTGACAAGCTGTGTGTAGACACAGTGAAAAGAGGGAAACGGGACTAAATAGTAAGAAAGAATTTAATTAGATGGAGGCAGAAAATAGAGAAGGAAGACCAGAGAAGAAAAGGGAAGAGAGAGCAGAGAATGATCAGATCTGAGTGGAGGAAATGAGAAGAGAGATATGCTAAAAACCACAGGGGGGAGGGAAGGATAGAGATGCCAGACCATGAGGGGAACAGAAGGAAGATGATGGATGCTAGACCAAATTGGGGGGTGGGGGGGGGGCAGGAGGAGAGATGGCAGGGAAAGACAGACAGTGAATGGAAGGGGCAGATGCTGGACTGAAGAGACAGAGAAGGTTATCATGCTGCTGTACCGGGCCATGGTACGCCCTCACCTGGAGTACTGCGTCCAGCACTGGTACTTTAAGAAGGACACGGTACTACTCGAAAGGATCCAGAGAAGAGCAACTAAAATGGTTAAGGGGCTGGAGGAGTTGCCGTACAGCGAAAGATTAGAGAAACTGGGCCTCTTCTCCCTTGAGCAGAGGAGATTGAGAGGGGACATGATAGAAACATTCAAGGTACTGAAGGGAATAGACTTAGTAGCTAAGGCAGGGAGAACGAGAGGGCACTCTCTAAAGTTGAAAGGGGATAGATTCCATACAAACGTAAGGAAGTTCTGTGGTAGAAAGCAACATATTTATTTGGCTCATAACTTGCTGGCGCCCGATATTTTTAGCTCACAGTGAAAAAAGTTTGCTCACAACACCCGCCCGCTTAGAGGGAACACTGGCTGGGACTACTCCTTTTTAACATATTTAACAATGATCTATAGATGGAAATAACTAGTGGGATAATTAAATTTGTTAATGCAACAGAGTTGTTGAATCGCAAGAAGATTGTGAAAAATTGCAAGATCTTGCAAGACTGGGCATCAAAAATGGCAGATGTTTAATTTAAGTAAGTGAATGTGTTGCATGTAGGAAAGAGGAACCTGAACTATAGTTATGTGATGTAAGGTTCCAAATTAGGAATCACCAACCAAGAAAAGGATCAAGGCGCCATTGTCGAGGTTACAATAAAACCCTCAGCTCATTATGCGGTAGTGGCTAAGAAAGTAAATAGAATGTTAGGTATTATCAGGAAAGGAATGGAAAACAAAGATTAAAATGTTATAATGTCCTTGTAATGCTCTATGGTATGGCCGTACCTCAAATACTGTGTGCGGTTCTAGTAGTCGTATCTCAAAAAAAAAAAAAAAAAATAAATATAGCGGAATTAGAAAAGGTATGGGGAAGGGTGACAAAAATGATAAAAGGGATGGGACCACTTCCCTATGAAGAAAGTCTAAAGTGGCTAGGTTTCTTCTGCTTGGAGAAGAGATGGCTCAGGGGGTATATGATAGAAGTCTATAAAATAATGAATGGATCGGGGACATGATTGAAACATTCAAGATAATGAAGGGAATAGACTTAGCAGATAAAGACAGGTTGTTCACCCTCTCCAAGGTAGAGAGAACGAGAGGGCACTCTCTAAAGTTAAAAGGGAATAGATTCTGTAAAAACGTAAGGAAGTTCTTCTTCACCCAGAGTGCGGTAGAAATCTGGAATGCTCTTCCGGAGACTGTTATAGGGGAAAACATCCTCCAGGGATTCAAGACAAAGTTAGAAAAATTCCTGCTGAACCAGAACGTATACAGGTAAGGTTAGACTCAATTAGGGCACTGGTCTTTGCCCTAAGGGCTGCCATGGGAGTGGACTGCTGGGCACGATGGACCACTGGTCTGCCCCAGCAGCGGCAATTCTTATGTTCTTATACTACTTAATAGTAGATTTTAAACAAACTGGAGTAAATATTTCTTCACACAACGTATAATTAAATTCTGGAATTTGTTGCCAGAGAATGTGGTGAAATCAGTTAGCTTTAGCGGGGTTTAAAAAAGGATTAGATAATTTCCTAAAAGAGAAGTCCATAGGCCATTATTGAGATGACTCAGAGAAATCCACTGCTTATTCCTAGGATAAGCAGAATAAAATCCATTTTATTGTTTGGGATCTTGCCAGGTACTTGTGACCTGGGTTGGCCACTGCTGGGAACAGGATACTGGGCTTAATGGACCTTTGTTCTATTATGGCAATTCTTATGTTCTTAACCATCCAGAAAATTTACAGATAGGTCTGGCTAAAGCTCTTTTCTTTATGGCTGCTGCTATCTGGATAACTGCTTTTGAATATTGGGCTAATTCAGTAATTAACTTCCTTTCCTATAAAAATGCCATTATGCATTAAATTCTACCAATCTTACTTATGATTTTATAAATACTGACCATGCAGACCGTTCTGGAACTTGACGGGGGTGTGAAGACATTGTCTGAGGCACATGAATATGGTGACCATGACCATAGTTGGGGTGCATTCTGTGAGGATGTGGTGGTGGACGCTCATGTGCACGTCTGAAAACACAGCAACAAAATAAGAAAACAACAGTAAAATTATTTTAAAACAGTTCAAGTACTCAGTGTGTGTTTTATAATACTGAAATTAAAATCCCTACTTGTAATAAAGTTTTACAACATGGTTTATCATTTCCTTACAATATCAATGTGATTGTAATCAGGGGTCATCATTGCAGGGCCAGTTGCTGAAATTTTAACTTAAGAGGAATTTTAACTTAATCCCTTCAGAAAAAAGCTTATGGATTTCTTCCCATACTGAAAGGATCTCCCTTCTCTTCATGGGGAAATTTAATTTTGTGGCAGCTAAGAGATACTACTTTAACTGCATGACAGAAATGAAAATCTTTTTAGCTGAATATCACTTTCAGCATTCAGATGTATGGGTATTCAAATACAGTTAAGGAGATATTAGAAGAGCATGACAAACTACATTTAACTGCAAAATATAAGAAAGGAACAAAAAACAAGTAAAAACCTTGAACACAAAATGGCCACAAATACAGACAATCTACCCAAAAAATATTAAGTGCACTGACTCAAAATTATTCCCATAGAAACCCATTTCTTTCTTTATCCTCTTACTATAAGACAAATATAAGACTGTAAAAACAAATAATGTCAGAGTTAAAGGCTACCTGCTATTATTATTATGTATGTTTTAAACTGTAAGACATATAATTAATGTTATCTCCAATGTTTGCTGGACCATGTGCACATGAAAAACATTATGTGCACAAGTGTTTAGCCTTGACTCAATGTGTGTGGTATAGTCTATGTTCACAATAAAGACAGCCAGCAAAAACTGTGTGTGCAGTTGTTAGGCATGTACACAGCTTAGAAGAATATAATACATATATAATACATATAATACAAGTAAACTAATACTGCCTTACATCAAAAATAACAGCATACAAATGAACAAATAGCATCTCCTTGCTTCACTATCTTCTCATGAACTGGAATTTTTAGACATGGTAACTTAATGTGGCTCTTTGTATCTTGGGCAAGTCACTTGACTCTCCATTGTCTTGGGTGCAGATTATAAGCCTTCAAGGGACAGGGAAGTAGCTACTGAACTGGACTGTAACTCACTTTGAGCTACTACTAAAAAGACATGCGTGAAATTCAAATAAAATAATTTAAGGGAAACAGACGAGAATTGCAATAAATTAAGTCTAACATACGTCGGGTGCTGCAACAGTCGTCTCCTGTGGACCTCCATCCTTTGTATCACTTCATGTGTGTGAAGCCTCTGCGCTGTAGATGCTGCAGTAGGGATATGGTGTGGAGGGGGAAGATGCTGTGGAATTGGAGCTGTTGTGCTGGCTAAATGAGTTGGGGGAGGAGGAGGAGGGGCTGGGACAGGATGAGCTGAAGCATGAGTAGGGATGGGAGGGTGAAATGGGTGCACTGGATGAGCAATGACATAATCAACCTGAGGTGGAGGCTGTGGCTGGGGAGGTGGATTGCCATGTGAATGAGGACATGCTGAAGCCTGGTGATGAAGTGGTCTTGTTAAAGCAGCATCTGAAAAAAAACAACAAAAAAAACACACAAAAATGGTTTAACTATAGTCTAAAACAGTGGTTCCCAACCCTGTCCTGGAGGACTACCAGGCCAATCGGTTTTCAGGATAGCCTTAATGAATATGCATGAAGCAGATTTGCATGCATATCACTTCCATTAGGGCTAGCCTGAAAACCCGATTGGCCTGGTGGTCCTCCAGGACAGGGTTGGAACCACTGAAACATGGTCTAAAATATGTAGCATGTATATGAACTACACTGTGTATATATCAGACAAACGAATGAATAAATACTAAGCATTCATTTTTTTTTCCCAGTAAATGTTAACTGTTTCAAAGAATCTGCACCATTTTTGTTCCTGACTGACTCCTTTGGATATTCAATATCCAAATGCTGCGAACTGTTTGCATGTAAACTTTATAGAGAGATTATGTCCTTACCTTGATAATATCTTTTTCAGTAGATCTTTTTCATATTAGATTCCCCCACTAGTCCTCGTGCTATGATTTTCATGTTCAAGCATCCAAGCAACAGGAAAAAAAGCACAGTTACTTACCGTAACAGGTGTTATCCAGGGACAGCCGGCAGATATTCTTGACTGATGGGTGACGGCACCGACGGAGCCCCGGTACGGACACTTTTAGAGTGATTGCACTCTAAGAACTTGGAAAGTTCTAGAGACCGCACCGCGCATGCGCGAGTGCCTTCCCGCCCGACCCCGACGCGCGGTCCCTCAGTTAAGATAAGCCAGCTAAGAAGCCAACCCGGGGAGGTGGGTGGGACGCAAGAATATCTGCCTGCTGTCCCTGGATAACACCTGTTACGGTAAGTAACTGTGCTTTATCCCAGGACAAGCAGGCAGCATATTCTTGACTGATGGGTGACCTCCAAGCTAACAAAAAGAGGGATGGAGGGAAGGTTGGCCATTAGGAAAACAAATTTTGTAAAACAGATTGGCCGAAATGTCCATCCCGTCTGGAGAAAGCATCCAGACAATAATGAGATGTAAAAGTATGGACTGAGGACCACGTAGCAGCTTTGCAGATTTCCTCAATGGGCGTGGAACGGAGGAAAGCTACAGATGCTGCCATAGCTCTAATTCTATGTGCCGTGACAGAACCTTCCAGTGTCAGTCCGGACTGAGCATAGCAGAATGAAATGCACGCAGCAAGCCAATTAGATAGTGTGCGCTTAGAAACAGGACGTCCCAATTTATTCGGGTCAAAGGACAGAAAAAGTTGGGGAGATGATCTGTGGGGCTTAGTACGGTCTAAATAGTAAGCTAAAGCCCGCTTACAGTCCAAAGTATGAAGAGCCTGTTCCCCGGAAAGGGAGTGAGGTTTAGGGAAAAAAACAGGTAGTACAATAGATTGGTTGAGATGGAACTCAGAAACAACCTTAGGGAGAAACTTTGGATGTGTACGTAGAACCACCTTGTCGTGATGAAAGACAGTGAAAGGTGGATCAGAAACTAGTGCATGGAGCTCACTGACCCTCCTGGCAGAGGTGAGAGCAATAAGAAAAAGTACCTTCCAAGTGAGAAACTTGAAAGAGGTAGTAGCCAAGGGTTCGAATGGAGGCTTCATCAAGGCGGAGAGAACCACGTTTAGATCCCAGATCACCGGAGGTGCTTTGAGAGGTGGTTTCAGATTGAAAAGACCTCGCATGAATCTGGAGACCAGGGGATGAGCTGAAAGGAGTTTCCCTTGGACCGGCTCATGAAAGGCCGTAATGGCACTGAGATGAACTCTGATGGAAGTAGACTTGAGACCAGAAGTAGACAGAGAAAGCAGATAATCCAATAGGGGTTCCACTGCAAGAGACTTGGGGTCATGATGATGTAGGAGACACCAAGAAGAAAACCTCGTCCACTTTTGATGGTAACATTGAAGAGTGGCTGGTTTCCTGGAGGCGTCCAGGATGGAGCGAACAGGCTGAGATAGCAAAAGATCAGTTGAAGTCAGCCCGAGAGATACCAAGCTGTCAGGTGTAGAGACTGCAGGTTGGGATGGAGGAGGGTTTCCTGATCCTGTGTAAGCAGAGATGTAAACAGTGGAAGTAGAAATGGATCCCTGGAACTGAGTTGAAGTAGAAGGGAGAACCAATGTTGTCTGGGCCACCGTGGAGCAATCAGGATCATGGTGGCCCGTTCCCTCTTTAGTTTGAACAAGGTCCGAAGCATGAGAGGCAGAGGAGGGAAAGCATAAAGGAACAGATTGGACCAATCCAGAAGAAATGCATCCGCTGCCAGACGGTGAGGAGAGTAAAGTCTGGAGCAGAATTGGGGCAACTGATGATTGTGAGGAGCTGCAAAAAGGTCCACCTGAGGAGTGCCCCATTGTGCAAAGATGGACTGTAGAGTCGATGGGTCGAGAGTCCATTCGTGGGGTTGGAGAACTCTGCTGAGCTTGTCCGCTAAGAAGTTCTGTTCTCCTTGAATATAAATCGCTTTCAGGAATAAGTGGCGCGAGGATGCCCAAGACCAGATTCTCTGGGCTTCCTGGCATAAGAGGCGAGAGCCCGTTCCCCCTTGCTTGTTGATGTAGTACATGGCCACCTGGTTGTCTGTGCAAATGAGAAGGACTTGAGGAAATAGAAGGTGTTGGAAGGCTTTGAGGGCATAGAACATTGCCCTGAGTTCCAGGAAATTGATGTGATGCTTCTTTTCCTGAGGAGTCCAAAGGCCCTGAGTTTGGAACTCGTTCAGATGGGCTCCCCATGCATAAGGGGAGGCGTCGGTGGTGATGACCCGATGATGAGGAGGCAGATGGAACAGAAGGCCCCTGGAGAGATTTGAGGATATCAACCACCATTGCAGAGACTGACGAAGAGACGATGTCACAGATATGTGTCGTGAGCAAGAGTCTGTCGCTTGAGACCACTGGAGAGCCAGGGTCCATTGAGGAGTGCGCAGGTGAAGCCGTGCCAGTGGTGTGACATGAACTGTGGAGGCCATGTGACCCAAGAGAATCATCATCTGCTTTGCAGAAATGGAGTGCTGGGACAGCACCTGCTGACAGAGCGATTGGAGGTTGTGAAGACGGTTGTCCGGCAAGAAGGCTCTCATCTGGACCGTGTCCAGTATCGCTCCAATGAATTGAAGTCTCCGCGTAGGAAGAAGGTGAGACTTGGGTATATTGATTTCGAACCCCAGGAGTTGGAGAAAAAAGATGGTCTGGTTGGTGGCCAGAAGAACAGTCTGAGATGAAATGGCCTTGATTAACCAGTCGTCCAGGTAGGGAAAAACCTGAAGGTGGTGGGAGCGCAGAAAAGCTGCCACCACTACCAGACATTTGGTGAACACTCTTGGAGAGGAGGCAAGACCGAAGGGGAGCACTCTGTATTGGTAATGACAGTGATTGATCATGAAGCGCAGGTACTGTCTGGAGGCCGGATGAATTGGAATGTGAGTGTAGGCCTCTTTGAGATCGAGAGAGCATAGCCAGTCGTTGTGATCGAGGAGAGGATAAAGCGTAGCTAGAGATAGCATTTTGAATTTTTCTTTGACCAAACATTTGTTGAGATCTCGCAGATCTAGAATTGGTCTGAGGTCTCCTGTTTTCTTGGGGACTAGAAAATACCGGGAGTAGAACCCGTGCCCTCTTTGGTCCAGAGGAACTTCCTCTATGGCGTTCAGAAGCAGGAGGGACTGAACCTCCTGACAAAGGAGGGCAGATTGAGGAGTGTGCAAAGCAGACTCTTTTGGTAGACTTTGGCCCGGGAGGGTGTGAAAGTTGAGAGAGTAGCCGTGGCGGATGATGTTGAGGACCCACTGGTCCGAAGTGATAACTTCCCACCGGCTGAGAAAGAAAGACAGACGTCCTCCTATCGGTTGAGGGAGGAGAGGAGAAGGTTGAACGCTGGCTATGCCCTCGAGGATCAAGTCAAAAGGGCTGAGTCGATTTTTGTGGAGGAGGCTGCTTAGCTGGTTGTTGCTGCTGAGGTCTAGGTGCTTGCCGCTGCTGTTGACGCTGCCTCCTAGGTTGCTGAGTGGAAGGCTGCAAGGGGCGAGCCACAAAACGCCGCTGATAGGCCGTTTGCTGTCTGAATGGCCGTGAAGGTGGAGGTTTCTTCTTGGTCTTAAGAAGGGTATCCCAGCGGGTTTCATGAGCCGAGAGCTTCTGGGTCGTTGAGTCCATAGAATCTCCAAACAGCTCATCCCCTAAACATGGGGCATTAGCCAACCGGTCTTGATGATTAACATCAAGCTCAGAGACTCTGAGCCAAGCCAAACGGCGCATGGCTACAGATATGGCTGTTGCTCTAGAGGTAAGCTCAAAAGTGTCATATATAGACCTTACCATGAATTTCCTGAGCTGGAAAAGAGCTGAAGAGCACTGATGGAAAGCCTCACGATTCCCCACAGGAAGGTACTGCTCAAAGGAAGCCATGGTGGTAAGGAGATGCTTTAAATAAAACGAAAAATGAAAAGCATAGTTACCAGAACGATTAGCAAGCATCGCATTCTGGTAAAGTCGCTTACCGAATTTATCCATGGCTTTACCCTCTCTGCCAGGAGGGACAGAGGCATAGACACTAGCTCCTAAGGACTTCTTGAGGGTGGATTCTACAAGAAGAGACTCATGAGAGAGCTGTGGTTTATCAAAACCAGGAATAGGGATTACTTTATAAAGGGAATCCAATTTGCGGGGAGCTCCCGGGATAGTAAGAGGAGTCTCCAGATTCTTGTAAAATGTCTCCCTCAGGATGTCATGTAAAGGGAGTTTCAAGAATTCCTTTGGAGGCTGGTCAAAATCAAGAGCGTCCAAAAAAGCTTTGGACTTTTTAGACTCAGCCTCCAAAGGAATGGAAAGAGATTCACACATATCTCTTAAAAAAGAAGAGAAAGAGGTGGAATCAGGTTTGGAGGAAATATCCTGCAGAACAGGCTCGTCTTCCTCTGATGAACACTCCCCTTCTGACTGAAGAGGTTCTTCAGAGTCGCCCCACAGATCAGGGTCTCGAACATGGGGACCACGGTCCCGAGACTCAGGGGTGGATGGATCTCGGTGTCGGGACTTCTGTACCGACTTACCCGACCTCACCGACGCGGTACCGGGTGATGTTATCGGTCGCACCGGAGCCGATGTCTGTACCGATTGGTGATGAGACCTGGGCTCCGGTGCGAGGACAGGCATCGATGCCGATGAGGCCAAGTGTACCGGTACCGAAGGAGTGGATGGTGATAATACGGACTGTTCCACGATCGGTACCGGTTGCTCAGTGGGGACCGATACCGGAGGGCTCGGTGTCAGGAGAGCTGGAAGGAGTTGTTTGAGCTGTTCCTTCAGCTGTACCTGCAAGATGGCCGCAATGCGATCATCAAGGGAGGGCACCGGTACCGCTTTTTTCTTCTGCGGTACCTGCGGTGCCGCTCGACGCCCCGGAGATGAGGAGCCCGATGTCGAGGGACTCACCTCAATAGGGGCGGAGCGCTTCCGCTGGCGCCTCACGGTCGGCAGGATTGGACTCTCTGCAATGGAGACCGGAGGACGTTCCAGCGGGGAAGGCTTCTTAGCCGGCTTACCTGCATGCTGCGACGCCGACGCGGTATCGCGTGGCGTCGATGAGGTGGGTGCCGACGAAACAGGTACCGAGACCGGCGCCGAAGACGCGGGGTCGGACATGTCGGTGCCGAAAAGCAGTCTTTGCTGTATCTCTCGATTTTTGAGAGTCCGCTTTTTCAAAGTGGCACAGCGGGTGCAGGTAGAGGCCTGATGTTCCGGACCCAGACACTGAAGGCACCAGTTGTGCGGGTCTGTCAGGGAAATAGGCCGTGCACACCGCTGGCACTTCTTGAACCCAGGCTGGGGGGGCATGAACGTAAAAACGGCTTCTGCCAAATCGAAGGCCGAGGCCTCGATGATGGCAGTAGGCCCCGCCGGGTCAAATCAAGAAAACTCGACAAAAACAAAAGAAATTTTTTTTTTTTTTTTTTTAAAGAAAGAAAAAAGAAAGGGCAAAAAGAACCCGAAAAAGTTTACGCGAGCGGGAAGGCGAATGAAAAAAATATTTCAACAGCCGTTGAAAATGCGACTTCTTAGCTCCGCGGAAACTAAGAAACTGAGGGACCGCGCGTCGGGGTCGGGCGGGAAGGCACTCGCGCATGCGCGGTGCGGTCTCTAGAACTTTCCAAGTTCTTAGAGTGCAATCACTCTAAAAGTGTCCGTACCGGGGCTCCGTCGGTGCCGTCACCCATCAGTCAAGAATATGCTGCCTGCTTGTCCTGGGATAAACCAGCTTACAGGCTCTACACCCATGGTGGATTCCTGAAGCAGTATAGAAAGGCGGTTGCAATGTGGATCGATGCCGCGATAGAAAGCTTGATTTAACACCACAATGCTATGGCTCAGGTAGGTCCAGTACCAATGAAAATAGTCTCTAGAAGTAGGTCAAAAAGACTGAGCTGGTTTCTGAGATGTGAATGAAACCTCACGGTATTCTGAAGAAAACATCAATGTGAATGCAGAATCGGAAAAGTTGGAGACAGATTCAAAACGAATGCTAGGAAGTTTTTCTTTACCCAGCGTGTGGTGGACACCTGGAATGCGCTTCCAGAGGACGTAATAGGACAGAGTAAGGTACTGGAGTTCAAGAAAGGATTGGACAATTTCCTGCTGGAAAAAGGGATAGAGGGGTATAGATAGAGGGCTACTGCACAGGTCCTGGACCTGTTGGGCCGCCGCGTGAGCAGACTGCTGGGCGCGATGGACCTCGGGTCTGACCCAGTGGATGCATTGCTTATGTTCTTATGTAAAGAAGGGCGTCAATGCTTTGATGATGATCAATGATCCAAGGAAGGAAGATCACCAACGTTTGAAATAAGAGCATCAATGCCTTTTGGACCCATATTGACGCTGCCCAGGTAAGCATCAATGTCATGTATAAATAACATCAAATTCCCTTCTTATGTGAATCTGCACAATAGAAACAGAACATGACGGCAGAAAAGGGCCACGGCCTATCTAGTCTGCCCACACTAATGGCCCACCCCCTAACTACCTCCATGAAGAGATCCCACATGCCAATCCCATCTTTTCTTAAAATCTGGCACGCTGCTGGCCTCAATTACCTGTTGTGGAAGATTATTCCAGCGATCAACCACCCTTTCGGTGAAGAAATATTTTCTGGTGTCGCCATGAAATTTCCCACCCCTGATTTTCAACGGATGCCCTCTTGTTGCCATGGGTCCTTTAAGGAAAAAGAGATCCTCTTCCACCAAATACGGCTTGTGACCAGTGTTCCCGCTAAGCTGCGCTGGCCTGTGCTCGCGCACAAAATATTACATCGCAGCGCACAAGTTTCTCTTCACAGCGCACACACGCGTCGCAAAGGTAAGGGGAGGTAAGGTAAGGGGACGCATTGGGGGGATTGCACTTCCCCACAATTGCCATGCTTCGGTTCCTCTTCTTCCTTCCTTCCTCCCCCCCCCCCCCCGCGGGACCCTGCGGCACCATCAACTCTTACTCCCTCTAATGTCGGCCCTGCAGCTCCAGACTTCCTCGCACCTTCTCCCCTCCCCCTTTGGATCGCTATTATTTTAAATGTTATAGCCGCGGAGCTGTATCCATCAGTGGAGATGTCTAACCTCGGCCTGCCCCGGAACTCTTACTGCAACAGTGACTTCCTGTTCCTGCCTAGACGGGCGGCTGCTGCAGTAAGAGTTCCGGGGCAGGCCGAGGTTAGACATCTCCACTGATGGATACAGCTCCGCGGCTATAACATTTAAAATAATAGCGATCCAAAGGGGGAGGGGAGAAGGTGCGAGGAAGTCTGGAGCTGCAGGGCCGACATTAGAGGGAGTAAGAGTTGATGGTGCCGCAGGGTCCCGCGGGGGGGGGGGGGGGGGAAGGAAGGAAGAAGAGGAACCGAAGCATGGCAATTGTGGGGAAGTGCAGAGCTGCAGGGAAGAGTGTTGCGGTACCCAGCTGGAGGGAGAAGGAAGATGAGGGAGGGAATTAAAGGAGATGCCAGGGCTTGGAGCGTAGGAGGAAGGTATGCCAGTCTAAGGGAAAAGGAGGGGGGAGATGTGAGAGCATGGAGGGGGAGCGAAAGATGGAAGAAAAGGAAAGGAGAGAGATGCCAGAGAATCAGGGAAGGGGAGATACCAGACTATGAGGAGAGGTGTGGGAGAGGGAAGGCGAGGAGAGAGATGCCAGACCAATGGGGTGAAAGGAGAGATGGAAGGGGGAGGCATACAGTTTCTGGAAGGGGCATAGAAGGAGAGAAGATGCCATATAGGGGAAGAGAGACGGCAGACAGTGGATGGAAGGAAGAGAGTTACAAGAAGATGAGGAAAGGAGAAACCACAGAAGACAAAGGTAGAAAAAAATTTCTATTTATTTATTGCTTTAGGAGACATGTGTCACTGTTTCTGTGAAGCATTGTATGCAGAGTCCAGCTTCTTGCTGGTTCAATTTAACCTTTGTCTATGTATTTTTATTTTATCCCCCCTTTTACAAAACTGTGAAGCGTTTTTAGCACCAGCCTTGGTGGTAGCAGCTCTGATGCTCAGAATTTTATGAGCATCAGAGCTGTTACCTCCGTAGCTAAAATCCACACTACAGTTTTGTAAAAGAGGGAGGGGTTAGTTTGTGATTACATATTCCTTACTAGGCGAAGGTGTTTTCTGTGTTCTGTGTGTTCGAAAGACATGGTTTTCTGTTAGGATTGACGGTGTAGGATTGATCTGTGCTGGTCTGGCTTGTTTAGTTTTACAATGGGTGTATTGATGTACTGTTCACTGCAATATGTAAGATGCTGCCTTTTCCTAGGTACTCATGTGTGACGTGTGGCTTGTTACTAAAAATCACGTTTTTCGTACAGATGGGGGGGGGGTGCCAAAAAATGATGGGCCCCGGGTGTTACATATGCTAGGTACACCACTGCATTATGTAAAGATACCAGAAAGCTGGCGAAGCAAAAACTTTAAGTAAATTGTTATTCTTCTAAGTTTTGAGTATTTAACCCTCCCACAATCTCATGGGCACTCGTTTCAAGTTTCAAGTTTATTGAGATTTTGATTTAAACGCAATATCAAATATTTTCAATGTGTATAACAAAAATAAATTTTGGGAAATAAATAAAACCATTTGAACAATAAACATACAAACATATCCATAGATGATTAAAATTACATAAGGAGTACAAGGATAAACTACATTTGTTTAAAAATGCGTCCTCTGCGCCTGCTCATAAATTTGTGGAGTATGTAATTTGTCGCTCATGCATATTTTTTTTTGCACACACCTCATCAATCCTTAGAGGGAACACTGCTTGTGACATATTTGAACGTCTCGATCATGTCTCCCCTCTCTCTGCGTTCCTCGAGTGAGTACAGCTGCAACTTACCCAGTCGTTCCTCATACGGGAGATCCTTGAGACCATCCTGGTGGCCATTAGCTGAACCGACTCAACTCTCCGCACATCTTTTTGATAATGCGGTCTCCAGAATTGTACACAGTATTCCAGATGGGGTCTCACCATGGATCTGTACAACGGCATTATGACCTTGGGCTTACGGCTGACGAAACTTCTACAGATACAGCCCATGATTTGTCTAGCCCTTGATGAAGCTTTCTCCACTTGATTGGCAGTCTTCATGTCTTCGCTAATGATCACCCCCAAGTCACGTTCTGCTATAGTCCTTGCTAGTATCTCACCATTTATGGTGTAAGTCCTGCATGGATTTTTGCCGCCATGGTGCATGACCTTGCATTTTTTGGCATTGAAACTTAGTTGCCAAGTCTTTGACCAATGCTCCAGCAGGAGTAGGTCCTGCATCATGGAGTCCATAAGAAAATAAAGTTCAAAGTCTGTCAGAAATAAAGAAACTAGAACTGGAATGCTGTGTCATGACTAAGAGCGATTTAAAAATTTTAAGCTGCACATCTAGATGGGAAATGTATCCTGTAGTCATGATCTGGGATCCCTCCTGTTCAAAGTACTCGATACACTGAAGAAAGAAAAAAGAAATGGAAAAGGACAGGAAACAATGAACATAGATGATGCTCCCTGATGTCTTCAGTACCACTCCGATGAAAAAAAAACAGTTCTCCAAACTGCAGCCAATGTGATTAAGTAGGTAATTCGAATCGATGTAATGATGAGAAGCAGATTCTTAGATGGTACCTTACGACCTGTAAGAGCTATGCTGAAACTGGGCCGGTACTAAGGTGATGCACAGAAAGTAATCAATCCTGGAAGGAATATCATACACTGATACCTGAGATTGAGATCAATGGTGCAGCAGGGTGTCGAGGGGTGGGAGACCTCAAAGAGGATGCACGCCCAGTAGGAGACACAATCTACACAGGAGAACACCGGTGTTGATGTGGAGGTATTCCTCGATGATGTACATCTACCCAGGACTGGTACCATCTGTGTAGACGCTGCAGTATTGAAGAAAAGACTTACTGCAATAAGGCTTGATGTTCACCAATGCTACAAGAAGAACCTGGAGAAGAGACCGTTGGTATATGTGCTATACTTAGCATGGATCGGTACCCAAGCAGATCGATGCATGAAGAGGAAGCACCAATACTGTATTACATCAAGTGGTATTGAAGGTGTCACAGACATCGAAGTGTGAAAGCAAGAGAAGGCAATGTACTTTAAAACGACAATCTGTATCTATGTTCATCAATGAAGAGGAGGCACCATGACCATATAATATCAAGTGGTATCGAAGGTGCCACAGGTGTCAAAGCATGAGTGCCTGAAAGGGCAATGTACTTCAGAAATGACAACCTGTATCAACCAGAAAGCCATGCATCAAATGGACTCGATGCTTAATTGGCAGGGCACTGTCCACTGCGATACATCTGTGTTGATGTGGTTGAAACACTGGTTACAGAAAGGCATGCATCAAACAGACTCAATGCCTACCGATGCCTCTATAGCTACCAGCAAGACCCAGTCGCTGGAAGTTTGACTCCAGACCTATATGTTGAAATAAAGAAAACAAACAAAAAAAAAGAAAAAATCCTTTTTGACAATTGATAGTGTTTATCTTCTTCTAATCTGTAGGCCCAGAGTCAGATACAGTCGGAGAGGGCGAGCTGGGTTAGAGCAGAAACAAGGCTAAAAATCCATCGATGATCATGGTAGGAAGTAAGGAAATTTGTGTGAAGGCTGCTGAACAATGAAAAGTTTGGAGAAAGTTTAAAATCTCTTTTCCTTTCTACTTTCTTCATTGCTTGTTTTTCAAAAGTAAAGAACAGAAAGGCACTCGCACATGCAAGGTACAAGCAGTCTAAAAGCTTGCAAAAGCTTAAAGTGATACTACACTTTTCACTATCCATGGATGACGTCACCCACATGTGAGAATATGCTGCCTGCTTGTCTAAGGATAAATAATTCTACTGTTAATTGGTAATGACTAAGTTCTGTTGTAGCTAACTGACAAGGTCAGTCCAACTCTTTTGTAAACGGCATAGAACCGAAAAGTTTTTGTGATATATAAATAAAAATTTATGTTATGTTAATACTAAGCATAGGAGGGGAGGAACAAAACAGGGGAAAGCAACACCACAAATACAAATATGCAAAAGACAGAATGCATAGGATCTAGCTCTGTGGGAGCTTGGTGCACTCCCAATATTGAGCAAACTCTTTGAACTGTGTCTAAGGAAGGGTACTTTCCAAGTTTCAAGTTTATTAAAAGTTTGTTGTACACGCAATATCTTGAGTACTACGTCCAATATTGGTCACCGTACCTTAAGAAGGATATGGCGCGACTCGAGAGAGTTCAGAGGAGAGCGACACGTCTGATTAAGGGGATGGAAAACCTTTCATACGCTGTGAGATTGGTGAAACTGGGTCTCTCTTCCCTGGAGAAGAGGAGACTTAGAGGGGATATGATAGAGACTTATAAGATCATGAAGGGCATAGAGAGAGTATAGAAGGATAGATTCTTCAAACTTTCAGAAAATAAAAAAACAAGAGGGCATTCGGAAAAGTTGAAAGGGGACAGATTCAAAACGAATGCTAGAAAGTTCTTCTTTATCCAACGTGTGGTGGACACCTGGAATGCGCTTCCAGAGGATGTTATAGGGCTGGGGTTTAAGAAAGGATTGGACAATTTCCTGCTGGAAAAGGGGATAGAGGGGTATAGATAGAGGATTACTGCACAGGTCCTGGACCTGTTAGGCTGCCGCGCGAGCAGACTGTTGGGCGCGATGGACCTCAGGTCTGACCCAGCGGAGGTATTGCTTATGTTCTTATGTTACTTCAATACTTCAAACAGACCTGGAAATTAAAGCAATCAAATACCCAATCCAAACCTCCCTCAAAATCCTGGAGTGCTGATAGACAGATGCTGCACTATGCAGACTCAAATCAACAAAACTACTCAAAAAGCATTCTTCACAATGCGCAACTTAAGAAAAATAAGGAAATACTTTGACAAAGAACACTACAGAATCATTGTACAATCCCTGGTACTAGGTCTTGTGGACTACTGCAATATCCTATATCTACCATGCCCTACAAACATGATAAAAACTACAGACCGTTCAGAACACAGCCCTCAGACTAATCTACTCCCTAGGAAAATTTGATCACATCACCAATGCCTACCTAGACTCACATTGGCTACCGATTCGAGCCAGAATTCAATTCAAACTATACTGTCTAATCTTCAAAGTAATCAACGGTACTGCACCTGCCTATCTAAACGATCGCCTAAACCATAACCTTCCACCCAGAACAAGAAGAACACTGACACCATTCTCATACCCACAACTCAATGGCACTCATCGTAAAAAAGCTTTATGATAACCTCATAGCAACGCATGCAGCAAAACTCGAACCCTCCATCACCAGACTATTAACCTCAACATCTGACTTCAAAGCATTCCGTAAAGAAATCAAAACGCTGCTATTCAAAAAGTATATACAATCTACCTAATCTCCCTCTCCTCTTCCCCTAGAAATCAAAACACTACTTTTCAATACCATTACAATCTTCCTAATCTCCCTCTCCTCTTCCACTTACACCTACCAGGTTCTGCGCATTCCCTGGCACCATACCCTCAATCGACCAATAAAAAAAAAAACAACAAAAAACCAACAAAGCTACCTGGAACCTAAATCATCCTACCGAAACCGATTATCTACCAACATATGGAAACAGACAATCTGCTATGTAATGTAATATAACCTGATTTATCTTCCAATGTTATTATGTCTATACACTCAATCTGTATTCTCCAATGTTATGTACCCTCCTGGAAATGTCCAGTTCTCTTCTTATGTAATCCGCTTTGAACCGCAAGGTACAAGCAGAATAAAAATCACTAATGTAATGTAATTTAAAATTAGGAGACAAAAATAAAACAATTTATACAAATAAACATACAATGTATGTACACAAGTAATTAGCGATACAAAAAGGAATAGGGATGAACTACAATCTTTGAAGAAAGTAAAGTACATTTAGGGAAAAAACAACATCAGGAGGGTGATGAAGAATGTTTTTAAAATATGGCTAAGCCTAAAAAAGAGGATAGGGGAGATAGTGACCTATATATAAGGTCTGGTTAAAATTAGGTATTTGAGCCTGGGATTAATGATAGATGAATTATCCTATCTATGACTCAAATGCATCTTTGTACAGGTGGCATTTTAATGTGCTTTTAAATTTTTCTAATGAGGTTTCTCCACGTAGATAGATTGGTAAATTGTTCCAAAGCTGGGGTGCTATGACTGAAAAAAATTGTAGATCTTGGTACCTATTATTTTTAGAGAAGGAATAGTCAGCAAGTGCTGTTCCGTTGATCTAAATGTCCTGGATGGAGAAGATGGTATCAAAAAATGATGCATTGGTTTGTTGGATTTTTAAGGTTATCAGTGCAATTTTATAGATTATTCTGTGTGAAATTGGTAACCAGTATGCTTTTTGTAGAAGAGGTGTGACATGATCATATTTTTTTGAGTTAGTAATAATTTTTATTGCTGTATTTTGTATGATTAGTAGCCTTCTTATTTCTTTCTGGGTTATGCCATGATACAATGTGTTGCAGTAATCTAGCCTAGAAATGACCAAAGAATGAATGAGAATGTTAAGAGCTTTTGGTTTTAAAACTTTGGATAAAGATCTAATAAGACGTAACTTATAGAAACAGTTTTTAACTACTGAACTAATTTGATCATGAAAAGAAAGTTTAACACCATCAATCATTTTGAAAAGTTGGCTCCTATGGTATACTCATACACTATCAGATTACATACCAAGACAAAAAAAAACAAAAATTGAAAACAAAGGGTAATCAAAAATTTACCTGCTGACCCCCCAACATTGCATGTTCAAAATCATCCTACACATTTTCTTTAATATTTGAGCCTGTGAAGACCACTCCAAAACCTTCATGTTCTCATTCTTTATAGCTGTTTTTCAGTTATGTTGAAGGAAGGACAGTTTTGCTGAAATACCCAATCTTTTCCAGCTTCAGTTTTTTCACCAACTATGTGCTTAAAGGTGGCTAGAAATAGGATGTTCTTTTCTTTAAATGGTTCACACATTTATCAGTCAAAACAACTGTTCCTAAAAATTTCAGGTTTTTTTTAATACTTAAAATTACTTTTATGAAGAGGTTGCAGCAAAGGTTCTCTTTTGACAAACCTCCCTTGCACTTTGTTGTATAAGCAGTGTTTTACTGTGGGCAGCTACATATTGTAATTAATGTATGTAAATTACTTGAATTACCCCTGAAAGAAGTGTAACCTAAACACAAAGTCCAAAGTGACTACTTCAGTCCTTTATGGAGTTAATATGAGTAGACGTCTGAAACTGCAATTATTAACTAGTGCTCACAAAAATGCTGCCAGCTATGAGTTGTTTGGCATAACCATCTGTGTGCCAACCAACACCTCCATGACTAATCTGTAGAATTATCATCAGAATGACTGAAGCAATAGGATTAGAAAACAGAGTACCGTATTTTTCAATCTATAAGACGCACCCGTCCATTAAGATGCACCACCCTGTAGAGGAGGAAAAACCAAGGAAAAAAGATTTCCTCCTCTAAAGGGGGGGGGGGAGATTCTGGTGCTGGGAAACCCGAAGCCATCCGCAGCCTGAAGGAGCCCGCCCACAGCCGCCTGCCCGCAGTCCCCCGGTACCTTTTTAAAGTTGCGGTGGGGTCCAGCGTGTTCTCCTGCTGGCTTTGTTAGCAGAGTGGCATGACGCAAGAGTGTGACCTTTGCACTTCCTGCCTGGTTCCGCGCCGCAAAGGTCGCGTTCCTCCATTGCACCGCTCTGCTACCAAATCCAGCTGTCCAGCAGGAGAGCTTGCTGGACCCCACCGCAACTTTAAAGAGGTACCGGGGGAGGTGTATTCGCTCCATAAGATGCACCCACTTTTCCACCCCCTTTTCAGGGGTTAAAAAAGAGCATCTTATGGAGCGAAAAATATGATAGTTTTAAATGGTTAATATTCTCAATGGAGAAGGGTAAATAGTGGGGTTCCCCAAGAGTCTGTGCTGGGACTGCTGCTTTTGACATATTTATCAATGATCTAGAGATGGAAATAACTAGTGAGACAATTAAATTTGCTGATGACACAAAGTTGTTAAATCTTA